>NC_140123.1:188563008-188921976 GCF_964035555.1 Netta rufina | reverse complement strand
GGTGTGAAATTATTTCTTATGGAAACTTTTATCATTATTGTTATTATTATTACTTTTTAATTAATCTAAAGTCAGTATCTGTTAAACTTTTTATAAAAATCATACTACTGCTCTGGGTGACTACAATACTGAATAGTCCTTCCTGTAAATTCAGTAAATTATTCTTCAAGTCTAAGTTGTTTAACTACAATGTGATCATTCAAAAAGTCATTAAAACATATTTTATAGTAAGGAATGTTGCATTTACTGTTACAATACAATCATATAGATTGTATTGAATTACCTAAGGTAACTTCTTGTTGGCTTTGGAACAACATCAATAATATGAATTACTGAACTTTATTTCCTATGTCAGTGCCTTTTTACTACCTGGTCTTTTAGTGAACATTTCAAGAAAATAAAACATTTTGAAGAAGAAAAAATGTCTAAAAAACTCCAGCTGCTATTAACATTTTGACTCTTGTTAAGATATGAGGATTTCCTGAAACTTATGAGAGCAGAAACTATCAAGTATTCTGCTCCTAATGGATCTAATCTAACATCCAATAAAGTCAACGAAAAGATTCCAGGCAATGCCTTCTGTTGTTCATGAACTTAACTAAATTAAGTGGCTAATGCATTAACTTGTGGCAGTGACAGATGTCAGGCCTGGGTAAATGTTTTCAAGGATTTTACTCTGATAGTTTTGCCTCTTCTCAGTCATAGTGGTTTCAAGTTAAGCATCTGAGCTGACACAGTGGCACACAGGTTATTGCCTTTTTCTTTGTAGCTAAACTAAAGTGTCTTTGAAAAATTCACTTTTGAAGTATATTTTAATGAACATGAACAAATAATAGCACATGAACAAATGTGGATTATTTAGGAACATAAAACTGATACAAGCCTTCTGAAATTCTACCACTGTAAAATGGAATTCCATTTTGCCAGACAGCATCATTATAACCACAATTATATTTCATTCAGTGGTGAATTCTTTGTGACATTTCTGCTATGGCTTTGGTTTGTGCTTTCTGTTACTAACCATCTCTTCCATGTCTTTTTCCATCTCTAGAAAAAATATTACAAGTGACAATACAGCACAGATTTGAGAGTAAGTGATCCACATCGTGATTCCTGATATGGACAGGATATCAATGCTACTCACAAAAGGATTGAGCTCTGCAACTCTGCACACTCACTTTAAACATCATCATCACTTTAAAAATAGCAAGCTGAAGCTACTGACAGGTTTGTGTCATTTAGGACAGGAGGTAAGAGATTTAGGACATTTAGGTAGGAGGGTTTAATTATCATCCAGCTAATCCCATAAGGAGACATAGCTTGATTTCATTAGTAGAATATAATTTTGCGCACTTCACAGTAGCTGCACAGCTTCCTTTAGTTACTCTATGAAGTAGCTCTATGAAGTAGCATGCACAAACCTATCCCCTTACAATAAAAGGTAATGCAAGCAGAAAGAGAATGAAAAATGGGTTCAGGTGAAGAGGTCTAATCAGGAACGTACTGTCAATTTCTTTCAGTTACTTTCCTTCAAAGGAATGTAGGCATTTCAAGTTAGCTCTCTCTCTAGTATTCATTGCCCTTTTCAGAGTAGCTGGAAAAGTGAATTGACAGTTATGTCATGTTACATACTGTATATTTGGAGGACAATTTGGATGGTGCTATGAACTGAAAAGAAAATAACATTGGGGGAAAGGAGTATAAATACACACACAACACGTGCAGTCCTACAAATGCACAGTTGTGTATATGCAGTTATGTGTCTCTGTATATGAGTTCTCTGTTATTTTTTACATTAGTCAATATATCTGAGGACATATATTTTGTTAATGTAAAAATAAATATGGATTTCCATGTAGAGTTTAAAACTTCATCAATTTGAATTACTCTAATGAATATTTTTATAGCAAAGGAAAGATGAAGAAAAAATGGTCATTTGGAATTGCTGTAATTGTTTTTCAATATCTTTTCCATAAACCCTTTCTAATCTTATGTTTTGAAAAGAAAATAGAGAAAATTAAATAAATGCATTAATATTTCTAAAAATAAAAAATAAACACTTTGCTTGACAAAATATATTTGCAGATTATTTGTGTTTGCTGAAAGAACTAAAATTTACCTTTCATTTCAAAGTTGATTTAGCGCTTTTTTTTTTTTAACCTTTTGGGCAATAATGTTAACTTGAAGATGTGTTAAGCTACTGAAAGCTGAGGCAACTATAAGATTCTGCTAGCTGAAGTGAAAGTAGAGATATTTGAATAATTTTAAGAAAACTTTTGAAGTACCATCATCTTTCCCAATAATTCCCATTTTCTACTCTTCTGTTTGTCCTTGTTTTATTGTCTGCTGTTTCCCCTCTCTGTAAATTTGAGTGGTAGCCTGAGAAGACATTGAGGTTTATTATGAAAGAAGAAGAAAAGGGAATAGTTTAAAAGCAATAAAATGGTATGAGAAAAAAAGGAATTGAAATGAAAAAAAAAAAGTTTTGAAATGTAGTGCTACTTGGGGAATAATTCTAAGAGAATTAATCAGCCACAGTACAACAGGGGTTCAGTTTACTGCTTGCTTTAAAAGAGCCTTTAGTGTCTTGAGTATGCCAATCTTTCTAATGGGGCCAATCTTTCTCTCAGGAAAATCAACAGGAATTTTGACATTGACAGTAGGGGGAGCAGGACTGGTCCAAAGACCACTTTTCAGGGGAAACCTAAGCTATCATTTTTAGCATTGGATTTGAGTTAATTATTCTAACATGCAGGAATTACAGTATGTGTGTTTATCATGGCATTCCTGAATCCCTACTTGAAGCTTGTCAGCTACAGAGAGAGAAAAAATAAATAAAATAAAATAAAATAAAATAATGTATTTATTAAATGGAACAATATACATCTCTAATGTAAGCTAATCTCAGAAAGCTATGTTATCTTTCTGAGGCCAACAAGATCTAAACTAGTACTTTCTCAATGATAAAAAAACACCCCAGTAACTCACACATATGAATCAATGTATCACAGAGATTAGTTCTTCATATATATATTAAAAGAACAAAACAGCAAAAATGAAGACAAACTCTAACAATGAGCTGCTCTCAAATTTCTACTATTTGGATGTTGTTCATTACAAGATATTTCTAGGCAAACAAAGATAGTTTTCAGCAGCATTACCACAGTTTAGCACACTGTTGTCTGAATGTTGTGGATGAAATTATATATTTCATGCATAAAAGAGAAGCAGCAATATATGTATTGATACAATGTATTGATCTAACAAAGCTTATTTGCAGATAAAACAAAATTAACAAGATTTGAGATTACAAGGGACATGATTATTTACTGCATAGAGGATGGGGTAAGTCAGACATGTTGGGGAAGACCCTCCCATTGACTCATGAAGTTCAGAGTTGACCCCCCCTTGTTTTGTTTTCTAAACTCGTTGAACTGAAGAGGTAATGGTGCCCACTCCTAGTCCCAGACTTGGTCAATGATTTATGTCTAAGGATTATATGTGCATAATCAATCTAAAATATAATCTTAGCAAAGCTTACAAAGTTTAGCAAACTATTAATCACTTACTGTGGATCTGTTGTAGCAAGGAATCTCTTGCGAGGAGTAAGGGCAGGCATGCCCCTGACTCAAGGGGAGATCCCGCTGTGCAGCCAGCTGCCCTGCAGAAGAGCTCAAGGGCTCTTGGGCTGCTTACTATTTATGGGGTAATATGATGAACTAGTAGTCATACTGTGTTTTGTTTTGTTTTGTGTTGCTTTGTTTTGTTTTGGTGCATGCTATATAGGCCCTTGGCTGCTGAGCAAGACGTCTGTCTGCCAGTTTTTCCAGCACTTGGCGTGAGCCAATATTGTGGTCACTATTTGCCTGAGCAAGGCCTTGGGTGCAAGGGCCACTCTTTGAGCAACAGCCAGACTGAAGGCAAGAAGGCAAGAAGTGTTTGTGTGTGTGTGTGTGTGCACGTGCTGGGGAGGGGGAAGGGAGTAATGACACCATCACATGATGCTAAAGCAGCAGACACTGAGCTGGGATGGCTGAGATTGTGCCATACATTTCATTCTGCTCACAGGCGACATCACTACCTGCAGGAGATCATGGCTTTAATCACCTTAGCAACATGCTGCAGTTTCAGAATGCCTTGCTTCATTTTTTTAAAGATACATCACAGAACTTGCATTCTGGAAGGATGGACATTTAAAGCAGCCCTAGTCTTTGTGGTTAAAAGCCTTTGGAAAAATTAGGCAATCCTGAATTCTTCAGTTATGGAAGCATACTGAGGCCAGTTCCAGTATACACTTGCATTGTTTCCAGTCTTAACTGAGCTTAAGACACCAGAATTGTGATAAGGATTTGAAGGCCAACATCATGACTGTTTTTCTCTGAAACTGAGTTAGAAGGCTCCTTCTGTCATTTTGGTCCTCATCGTTGAAGGAGACGCTTGAGAAAAAATGATTATCAGCCACAGAATGTTCCTTTATGTGACCAAGTTCCTCTTTGCCTGTGACTTGTTTTAAAAAGATTTGTTTTGTATATGATATTAATTGTTTATATCATGTCTACTGATTAATTAATTATTATTTTTTAGTGGAACAAATCTTTCAAAAATCTTTTTAAAATCTGTTTCACTTTGTAGGCATTGGAATAACCTCTTCAGATGAGCAATTGCATCCCATTTGCATTTGTATCCTTGGGTCATTTGTCTTAATGAGAAATATATTAATGTCTCAGCTATACAGACCCAAGGGTTTATGTCTTTCTTTCCACAAGTGACCTATGATACTGAACTGCACAGCTGCAGAAATCGAGATGATCTACAGAATTCAATTCTAAACCTATACATCATGGTGGCAGAGACTTCTGGTGCATAAGCTCAAGTGAACTTGCTTTTATTTCAAACCTGCATGTACTTACACCATGTGTTCCACACAAGTTCTTAATTGTACTTTTTCTGTGACTTTCAGCATTAACCTGGCATAGACATAAGAAAAAAGATATAATTATATATCACATGCTGTAGAATTTGCACAACATATGATGAACAAAAAATCCCAATCAAATAGCAGTGTGTATCATTCCTACTGGTATCAAGGAATGAGAAGTACTAATGATAAAAATTATATAGAACTGCAGTGGTGATATAATATAGCCATTGTCACTTCAGTAAAAGTCTCAAAATTTCATGGACCTCAAATAAAGATAAAGGATCCTAATTTAAGGAAGTCACATTTAAAAACTTTAACCTGTGGGTATTTACTTCACAGTAATAATGTAATTAACATTTACAAGTCTAGATCCTAATGACTAAGATCAATGATATAGCTCACAGAAAATAGTTAGAATAAAGACAAACTCAATAATTTGCCACTGTTAATGAAAGAATGGACTTCTTTTGTCTCTTTGTACACATTATTAAATTATGGAAAGGATGGAACACCCATCAACAACTTTGTACTTCTGAAAGAGAAGGAACAAAGATCTTTCTCAGCACTTTTTTTTTTTTTCCCAAGCAGTATTTGTAGTATTTGGAAATGGTCAGTATCAGTGTTTTCAAGAATTTAGGAACAGTTAAATTTTCTGTAAATACTCAGCAGTGGGTATGCTATTGAAGATAATGGCCCATATTAGAATGGCAAGGATTCCAACAGATTATTTTGATCTCAAGTACCAAAGGTGATGTATTATCAGTTGAACAAGTTTTAAAATACTTTGCTGTTTTCTTTGGGTTCAGATTATATTTTATGAAAAAATGAACACTCAGTGATTCCCTCTTACTGTACATGACAGCATGTCTGACATTGCATTGTGAACATAAGCAAAGAGGTATACATCTGCTTTGTCCACAACATAAAAATGCCAGTTGGAAAAGCCAACTCATTACAGCTGCATCATTTGCTTTCTAATAGAAGATTGCATATTAAAGTGATAATAGATCTAAGTTTTTCTTCCTGAAATTCAAACAATAAATGGTATTTAAATAAAGACATAATCTCAAGGGACACACTTGTTTCTCCTTCAAATGCTCATTCCTGCACTCTAAATACATTCAATTTTCTTCTGAATTATTATATCCATAGACCTACAGATGCACTTTGGTTAGAACAATTTACCCCCACGCTTTTTTATTTTTTTTTTAATCTTCCCTGCCATGAAAGTCAGAAGGCTAAAATTCATCTTGCCTTTTCACCACTTTTGCAAGCTTTCATATGCCTAAAAAGAGCATAGTTGATGACTGCTTTTTCATCAGACTTGAATGCAGGCAGTGACACTGTTTCATGAACGAGCAGGTAACTCTGTAAATATGTATCTTCTCCCTCCATGATCTTGAGCACTGGGCACAACGGGGATTCTTGTTGCTAAACATCAAGGACCAAATAGGGTTGAAAATGCTCACAGATGATTCTACTAATTGTAGCACCAGTGCTTAGACTCAGCAGTTCAGCATCCTACAGTCCCTCAGGGAAAAAAAATCTTATGAAGTTATCAGTGACTGGCCAGTAAATTATTTGAAATCACAAAGGTCCTATTAATCTAAAATGACTTTAAAAGAATGACAGAGTTCTAGACCTGGACTTTCCTCCTTTTTTTTTTTTCTTTTTTTCTTTTTTCCCCACCATGGAGGCAATGATCTAAAAAGGTAAATGATTCTTATGAAGTATTAAAGAATAAGAAGTTGTCAAATACCCTTATAAAATGTTGTTTATATAATTGTTTTCAGAGTTTGGTCATCATTCTTTGGCAAAAAGGCCTGATGTGGCAATTATCATTTAAAGTATCTGAGGGGCTCCCTATTAGTCTCCTTGTGCCAGAGGTATCTTTCATTTATCAAGGACATACTGAGGACTCAATTTACAAGGTAGAAAAAAGCACCATTTATACAATAGTACATTTTTGTTGCTACTAAATAGCAGGCCCATTAATATCTCATATTGGTTTTGAGGTCTGAGATTGTTGGCCTTGTTGGCCCCATGATGTATCACAGAATATCTTTAAACTGGAATAACCAACAAGGAAAAAAAAAAAAAAAAGTAAAGAAAAAGAAAACCAGATAGAGATTAAATAAGAAATGCAAATGCAAAAACCTTTTTTCACTATTTCCTCTTAATCTGGACACTGTTGATGACTTATCTCCCTAATAACAAGGTCATTTTTTTCATCGGTGGGGAAAAAAAAAAAAAAAGAAAAAAAGAAAAGTTCATCCATCTTTTTTATAAGCTCCCTTTAAGTGCTGAAAAGCTTCAATAAGGTCACCCCAGAGCCTTATCTTCTTTAGGCTGAACAGCCCCATCTCTCTCCACCTGTCTTCATAGGAGAAATACAGTAGTCTGGTAGTCCATCCATTAAATCCATCTCTCTCTCCAATTTAGAGGCAAGTATGTTGTGTGGGACCATATTAAAGGAATTACAGAAGCCCAGGTACAAGATATTAGTTGTTCCTCCCTTGTCCAGTGATGCAGTCATGACATCATAGAAGGGCACCAGATTAGCCAGGCATTAGAGATGAAGTTACATTCATAACATCATTGCAAAACTTATTTTTCCATTTATTTTCTTTTAATATAGTTTTAATGCTAAAAATATTGTTTGTAGATAAGCAAACTCTTCAAAGGAAGGGAACAACAACAAGACAGATAACTACTTTTTCAAAAACTATGGAATAGTAATTTTAGGGTCTTTCCATTCCCTTATGCATGAAAACCAAAGCCTAGTTTCTGTCTGAACATCCCTCCAATAAACTGACTTGAATGTCCTTCTGCTGTTTCACCAAAGATCTCCTTAAAAAGACATGTATTTTATCATCTAGCTTAGCTCTAGTACATTAATATCACAGATAAATAATAAATGGAATTAGTCCACTTAAATTTAAGCATATGTTGTTGCTTTTGTGGATGTTGTTTCACTCAGAATATTCTACTGGGAATAATTCCTAAAGAGAGGCTTTGCTGAGGATTCACCTACTGACAAAAAAAAAGAGGATAAGAAGCAGAAAGCAGATTTGAGCAAGCAGTGGGAGAGAAATAATGGGTAAGCTAATTACATCTGTGCATATGTCTCACTCACACATCCATTTAAACAACATAGAAAACCAAAAACACTTAATCTAAATCAGACTTTATTATTATTATTTATTTTCCCCTCTATTAAAACACTCTAGGTTAAAGCTATTACAATGCTTATGCAAACCTATGATGAAAACCGTGGTCTGAATTCATGCTGAAATAGGTGTATGCTAGTCCCTCGTGTACATGTTAAACTCTGTTATGTTAAGCTCCATAACTGAAGATCCTACAATACATGGGAGCTACAACCTGCTGTGGGTATATGTCAGAGAAGTACATTTAATCCTTTTATAATGATCATTATGGAATAATTGCCAAGAGACTGCTTGCTTAGGAAGACTATTAATGGAGAAGGACCCCTCAGAGCAACAGTCATGGGCTTAAATGACTCCAAGTATTCCCTTTGAGAATCCTCTTTTTCTCCGCTAAACATAGAGGGAACCTAGGGAGATGGAAGTCTTTAAGCTAAAGTAATGTTCAGTCAATAGTCCAATAGTCCTACATATTTTGTTTTGCAACAGGGCACTGTTATTTTTTACCAAAGGTGTTTGGTAAAAAAAAAAAAAAAAAAAAAAAAAAAAAAAAGTGCTAAAAGGTAGCTTTCTTTACCACTCAGTCCTTACCCAACTCATTGCCTCTCTTCCATGCCTCACATCTGTGGCAATTTGCACATTTATTCTGGGCTAATTAAGATGAAAGATGGAGGAAAATTAAGGTTAAAGTCTTAGTCTGCATCTTGGTTTACATACAGTGGCTATTGACTCAGTAGATATAGCTGCTGCTTCTTCAAAGGCAAGTCTATATATTCTCCTTCTAAAGCAAGGGTTTGTCGAAGGCTGCTATGTTAATCTTGAGTTAGGTCTCCAGTGATTTCTATACAGAGGCTAAAAATGGTGGAGGACTTCTGTGGGTCCCTGAATGTAGGGCCTTCTGACAGCCGCAAGAAGGTCAAGAGACCCATCCAAAGTACCACAGAGAAAAAGAGCAGAACCAGGTGTGAAAGACCAGAGTCAGTAGTACCTCACTGTATAAATAACATAAGAAATTAATAATTCCTGCCCAAAGAACATGTATTGAATAAAGGGCAACTGTAGCACAGATGCAATAACCTGCATCTAATTAAGTGTTTACGCCAGCTGATAATACACTGATCTAGGACTGGAGAAAGATTTCTTTGCATGGAGGGGAGAAGTGAACAGCTTTCTTCAGAATATTCGATATTCCTTTCACATTTTGCATGTTGTTTTTTTTTCCTTTGCTTATCTCTGTCCTGAATGAGAAAATGTGGTGAGCAGCTGCCCACAGTTCAGAAGTGGAAACATAAATAAAGGCATAGAATAGAAACGAAATGACCTCATGCCCTTTTCTGTTGTAGGATCAAAGGTCAACATTTATGTTTTTCATCACATTTAGACTACCATGTATATGGTTTCTTTTTTAAGATATAATTCAAAACAGCCTATGATCTTGGGGATTGCTAAGAAAATTTTCAGAAAATACCTGATATGATTCCTTTATCTGTTTTCAAATTTGTATTCTGATCAACATCCAGGAACTTTAAATCATATCAATATTATAACTATTTATAAGGTTCCCTTAGCTGCCTCAATATTTTCCTCACTCTATTCTACCCTAGAGCTCTGTAATAAGCTATGAACACTGCTTTACAAATTTAGGTTTTCCCACAATCCAAACTTGCTTCACTGTAGTTATTAAATTACATGTGATACCCTCTCTTCAGAGATAACATTATCTATTGCTTATATTCAGCTAAAAAATATTGCAAATATATTATTATAGGTAATTACTTTTAATGTTATTAAATGCAAGTTTCTCATTACATAAATAGAAAAACAAGGCAACATTTGAATTCATTTCTTGTAATTCTGCATTGTCTACAGTTTGTCATTAGCAAACATACATGTTCAGAAACAAATTTCCTACAAGCTAAATAAAAAACAGAAACTGGGACAGCAACCTGTCAATTCATAAACAGACAGTCTTTTGTCTCTTGGCTGCTGATATAAAAATGATATCACAGCAAGGGGAATGAGGAATAAGAGAACTTAGACTGTCACTTGAATTAGAGAAACTGAATGTACTATTTATCTTCAGTGTCTTTGTTTTGTAGGTTTAGCTTGTGCAAAATATAAATTAAGGTATTCTGAATGTTTAAAAATATGATCATAATATAGCAATATTTTTTTGCCTGTAGAAATCACAATAGTTTGTAAACCAGCCTCAACAATGCAACCAGCCTTCAACACAAGCAGGAATTTTCAAAAGGGCTTGTGCAATGTAAAGAGGGACATCGTTTCATTCTCCACTGGGGTTGTCGCATTAAGTGGTGTAGCCAATTAACTGTTATGGGTCCAGTCAGATCCAGGGTACTGAACTATCACAATCACAGATTCACCAATAACGCATTAACTGTTAGAGGTCTGGTTGGATTCAGAGCACTAAACTACTACGGTCACAGATTCAGCAATAATGTATAACCACCCTTACTCTAGTCACGTCTAATGAGAACTATCATGGCTAGGAACAATGCAATCAAGTGCAATTTATTACAGTAACAGGTACACAGGTTCTTTGGATTACCAATGATAGTTACTGTCTGCAAAAGCAAGCTAGCATGCATGAAATACACAGGTGATACAGGTGTGCAGCCTGGAAATTAATGCATTAAAAGGCACAAAGACTCTATAGAGATTTCTAAGTTTCTGCGGAGACACACGGTATAACCAAGTGTTCAAATCTCACCCAAAGCCGTCCCAATGTGGGGGAAAGAGAGGTTCAGCCCATCGACTGATCCTAGGAGTCAGGAGGTCCTCAGGATGGTGTATTCCCTTGGGATGGTATCTCCCCTGATGGTGGTATCTTCCCTGACGGTGGTATCTTCCCTGACGGTGGTATCTTCCCTGACGGTGGTATACTCCCTAACAATTGTATCTTCCCTAACATCCCCTCTCTCTTAGGCCAATTTGTATTATTTTCTATCTTTTAGGTGGAGCTTGAGTGACTCTAGTCAAGCATATCTCAGTTATGATTGGTGAAAAGTTTTCCCGTCTCTGTTTAAAGGTATAGGCTCTGAGAAATTCAGAGCGCATGCTCGGTGAGGGGTGGTTGCACCTTGGAGATGGGTAGCTTTTGGGATGGAGGTGTGTTTTGGTATTATAATGATATTATAATGAGCAAAAATACACTAGGGTACAGCATTTGTCAAAACATGACAGGTACTTGGTTCAGGGTAGCAAAAAAGTGCAGGTTATTGGTCTCGGTATGCACAAGAACAATCAAGTCCCCACCTGGTCACAGAGCCTATCCATGGTGTCTCCACTCCACTCTACACTCTGTACTGTTCCTTAGAGCTAACACACTAGGTTCCCCCAGCACGATAGCATCTAAGGTTGGAAGCCTAGGGAATGCTCAGGTAATGAAGCTATGCCCTACCCTGAAAGCCTCTTCAATGCTGTATGTTTTCTTTAAAATGTGAATGTTAGTTTTATTTTCATAGTTACTTTAGGCAATTGCACCACAGGGATGCAGTTACTTTTGAAGTGCTTTCTGTGCACAGCAATCTTGTACAGTTCAGGAAATAAAAGAGGGGTAACATTTTTTAAATAGTAGCATCAGTGTGATTAGAATCATAGATTCATAGAATCATTTAAGATGGAAAAGTCCTTTAGGTTCATGAAGTCTAACCATCAACCTGACTTAATGAATCCTATCATGAAACCATGTCCTTTACTGCTATGTCCACACATCTCTTAAATACCTCCAGGGATGTGGAATCCACCACTTCCCTAGGCAGCCCCTTCCAAGGCATTACCAGCCACTCTGTGAAGAAATTCTTCCTAATATCTAGTCTAAATCTCCCCTGTCCCAGATTGAGACTGTTGCCTTGTGTGCTATCACTTGTCGTTTTTGAAAATGCTGTAACCTCCTTTCAGGTAGTTGTAGAGAGCATGAGGTCTCCCTTCAGCTTTCTCTTCTCCAGACTAAACAACCCCAATTCCCTCAGTCACTCCTCATTTTTTCCAGTCATTTTTTCCAGTCCCTGCACCACTTTTCTTGCTCTTCCCTGCACATGCTCAAGCAACTAAATATCCTTCTTGTAGTGAGGGGCCCAACGCTGAACACAGTATTTAAGGTGAGGTCTCACTGGTGTAGTGTATGAAGGGACAATCACTTCCCTAGTCCTGTGGGCCTGCTATTCGTTTACCTCATTCACTTATGTTACACAGAATTTTAAGGACTGAAAATCATTTACAATGGTTGTTCTGATTCATCTAAAAGGATTTCACTGGCATCTGGTTGTGACATTTGGCATAACATTGCAAAAGAACACTTACATTTCTTGATTCTCTGGGTGCTTCTTGAAGGTTGTTCAACTAAGTACTGACTTAAGCAATCTCTCCTTAGTTTTTGATATATAAACACTACCAAATGCTGTAAGTACAAATCATAACACTGAAAAAAAAAACACTCTGTTTCACACTCTTTGAAAGAAATCCTTGCAAAGCTATTAAAGGAAATGATGGGGAGATCTCTCTTCTCTGGATTAAAGGATAACCAGATAGCCAGCTTTGTTCATGAATTTGCTTCTATGATGATGCACATAAATCCTATTGCTCTGCATGTCTTAGCTACCTGCCTTCCTAATCCTGTGTTTCAATGGGCAATATGTGTTGGGATGGCTGCCCTTCTTGACATAAACTTAACTTGCACTAAATCCTTAGGCAGAGCAGAGTTCAGGAAAACAGAGGGTCTCTTACTTAACTATGACTTTAATTAATCTTTACTTTCCAAGATTTTTATTCTTGTGTCATTACTGCAGATTATTTTTTTTTTTAACAAACTTGGAAAACAGAGAACCAAACAACTCTCTTTTTGACAGCTTATTGCCATTGTACTATGTTCTGTTACGCTCAAAATCTTGATGTAAGCAAAATAGAACACAAAATATACATTTAGCTATTAACTTATTGTTAGCCCAGTTAACTTTTTAACAGTCCATTAGTCCAAATAAGTAACTAATACAGAGGGGTCTGTAATAATGGTCTAAATCACTGTATGTGGGCTGGCTCAAATCAACCCCTTCTTCCTGATTTACTATTACTCTTCCAGTTCCCATTCTGGGATCTATGGTCAGCACTTCAGTATTCCCCAATAGTGGAAATGTTGAAAGGGAAGGGTGGAAAGGTTTTAATGAGTTTGGAACATCACAAAGTCTTTGCTTGGAGGAAAAGGCTTGGGAGATTTGTATGTGGAGTGGAGTAGGCTCTCCCTCCTCAGTCTGATACATTTAGATCAATTTTTAAGCATTTCTGGCTGTTCCCAGCAAATTAAGCATGGACCCAAAGCCTCCCCAAGGCTCAGTCCCCCAGGGGATCTTGTTTGCTGGGCAGCTGTGGTGGTTTTACCAACCTGGGCAGCTGAACTCCAGCACAACCACTCTCACTTCCTCTCCTCAAGGAGAAGGGGGGGGGAGCAGGAAAGGGCTCAAGGGCTGAGATAAAGGAGAGGGAGATCACTCATCAGTTATTGTGATGGGCAAAACTGACTCAGCATATGGAGATTAAAATAATTTATTGCTTATTACTAACAGACAAGTGCAGTCAGAAACTAAAAGCAAGTGTTAGGTCAATCCCTAACACTTCATCTCCACCACTCCTTCACAGTCACTCTATGCCTCTGCTCCACGTGGGGTCCCTCCTATGGCATGCCATCCTTTCCAAACTCATCCTGCATGGGCTTCCCACAGGCAGAAGCTCTTCAAGAACTGCTCCAACATAGGTTCATCCATCATCAGCAAACTGCTCCAGCATTGGTCCCAAGGCACCAGCTCCCCCCAGATCCCCTGGTCCTGTGTGGGCTCCTCTCCACAGGCTTCACCTCCAGCTCGGGGCCTGCTCCTGCTGGCACTCTCCATGGGCCGCAGCCTCCTCCAGACCACATCCACCTGCTCCACCGGGGGTCCTCCACAGGCTGCAGCGTGGCGATCCGCTCCATGTGCGACCCATGAGCTGCAGGGGGACAGCCTGCTCCACCAGGGGCCTCTCCACAGGCCGCAGGGGGGAACTTTTGCTGTGTGCAAGGCTAGTTCTTACACTTATCTCCCAGCTGTTGTTTTGCTGCAGTGCTTTTTTTTTTTTTTTTTTTTTTTTTCCTTTCTCAATACAATACCACAGAGGTGCAACCAGCGTTGCTCATTAGCTCAGCTTTGGCCAGTGGCAAGTTCTTTTTGGAGCCATCTGGAACTGTTTCTTATCTGATGTGGAACAGCTTCAGGGCTCTTCTCACAGAGGATACCTCTGCAGCCCCCCACCAAAACCTTGCCACATAAACTGAATACAGCAGAGACTCCCTGGCTTTGCCAGACCCTTCCCATGGAGGCACTGTCAGAGATCAGGTCAGGCAGGGGAGGCAGCAGGCACTCAGCCCAGAGGCCTGGAAACAGCTCAGTCCAGCTGCAGCCAAGGGGAGCCCAGGCCAGCCCTGAGACCTCTGATTGCAGCTTCATCAGGCTTCATCATAGTCTAAATCCCTTTACTAGAAATGGCAAAAATTATTTACTGGCTTACAGTTCTGGCCACAGATACAAAAGTAATATATATATATATTATATATATATTTACATATATATAATATATATACATTATATATTAATATTAAATATTATATAATACACAATATATATAATTTTTATATATATATATTTATATATATATTCTCAGCTATT
Source organism: Netta rufina (assembly GCF_964035555.1). Taxonomy (NCBI): domain Eukaryota; kingdom Metazoa; phylum Chordata; class Aves; order Anseriformes; family Anatidae; genus Netta; species Netta rufina. The sequence continues at coordinate 188,907,175 of NC_140123.1, read as the reverse complement.
TATTCTTACAGCAAATACATTTAAATTCACATCTTACACTTGTTCAACAAGACTTATTATAAAAAAAAAAAAAAAAAAAAAAAAAAAAGGCTTGACATGCTAGTTTGTGTCTAAATATACCTTAATGGGGAGTTTATGGGAACAAATAAACATATAGTACTAAGCTGTTCTTCCTATGGACTTAATAAACCCATGATCTGTTACCTAGCATTCTAATTAGTGAAATTTCCATATTTCTTGAAATTAGTTGTATCCACATTTGCTAAAGAGTATTGGATTTTTTTTTTCCTAAAAATAATAACTATATTGTGTACTCATAAATATATATATTATATCATAAAAGCTTTTTGTAACCGTTTTCTTGCACATTACTGAATAACATGAACTGAAAACTGTGGTTTATTGCCTAGATTTATCTCTGTTTTTATCTGAATGCATAACATTTATTTTTAATGCTAATGCATCCTCTTTGGAAATACCACTAATCTGTGAAGAAATCTTTCTTTTGGTTTAAAGATGGGCATGCTTGCATGAAATCAGGAGAAAAAGGTGTTTTTGTTGTTGCTGTTGTTTGTTTGCTCGCTTATATTTCTGCTTTTGCATATTAGAATGACGTAAGATGAAAAGTACAAAATATTTCATAAATCTTTAGTGTTGTTCATACATATCTTAAACTGTAATAAATGTGATTTGTGTTATTGGACCGCAAATAAATGATTAGAGGAAGGTGAAGTCCAGTTGAAAGAATTAACATATGATGAGAAATAAAGAAAATGTACATATTTGTTTTAAACATAAAACATAAACATAAATTTAAACATAAACTTTAAACATAAACTTTTGCATACAGTAAAGAAGTATGGAAGTATCGAGAATTTTTTAATCCTGACCCATCACAAATGGTTAAGAAACACCAAGTACTGCTAAAAAGATTTCATGAAAGCAAGAAATGATTGCTTGAAATCAAGCAACCTAGTAAAGGATACCCAAGTAATAAGAAGATATTCAATGTAATATTTTTTTCTGTTATGACTTTTGGTATGAAGTTCATGAAAGATTATTACAATCATTTAGAAGAATTAAATTGCATAGAACCTGTGATATTTCTGCAGACCATGCAAAGGGTTTTACAAACAATTAGTTTCTATAATGTGCAATGCTTGTATAGCTAAACTTAGACTGGATATTTGAAGCATGTGGAAGTTGATTTGAGTTGACTTTTAATGTGGGCTGGCATTCTGCCCCATTTCTGGAGGTGTTCAAGACCAGGTTGAATGGGGCTTTCAGCAACCTGATCTAGTGGATGGCATCCCTGCCCGGGACAGGGAGGTTGGAACTATATGATCTTTAATGTCCCTTCTAACCCAAGCCATTCTATGGTTCTATGGTATGGTTATATGGACAGAAAATTGAATGAAATGATCATTGAGCTTGAATATCTTTCTAAACTTGTAAATTTTACATAAGATTTTCAAAAGTATTCATCGTTTACCAAAATTTCTGTCATCATAGGCAAGATAGGGCAGGCACTAGAAGTAACGGAAACATAGATTGTTTTTCAGGTCTTTGGCTTCAAATTCAGCTTAGCATAACAGACTTCCCTGAATGTTGGATATCTACTCCAAGCTGCATATTTGATCATCTGGTGTAAGGAATCTGAACAAAGTAGTTCATACCAGTGTTGGTTACATTTTTACATAAAATAGTTAGACTAACAGTTAGGCTGACTTATTGATTCTAGCATTCTAGTTTTTACAAAAAATAGTTGGGATTCTGATTACAGCTCTACATTGCCTGCTTCAAATTCATGTTAAAAGACTGGAAATTTGGTCTTAGACTTGTAGTTTTGAAAATTACTTTTCTGTTGTTTGAGTTACATATTTTTAGGGTGTTTCTGAAGAGCTAGTTTTTTGAGGAAGAAAGAGTAAAGAAAGAGATAATGGTAACTAGAGAAGTATAAGTTATTTTTCTGTATGTATATGGTGAATATATACAGATATATTATTAATAGAATTGTAAACCTTAAGATTTAGAAATGAAAAGATAAAAGAATATGCAATGGGAAAAATCATTATTTTATCCCTGCTTCCACTATTAAAATCCAAGAATCTGAGTCCTGTACTTAAGCAGTTGCTGCTATAAATCCTAAGCAAATATATGCAGCAGTGTACTGCCAAGGAATCCTAGGTCATATTTATTATTATTATTATTTTTCTCTTTTTTCCAAACTGAAGAGGAAAGCAACAATAGTCATTATTATAAATACTCTTGACACATGGAAAACATTTTGTTTGAAATCTCCAGCATGGTTTACTCCTATTATACTGTAGTAACACATCAAAAATAATTGTCTGGCTGTACTTATCAATCAGCTAAAATCAGCGTAATGCAGTGACTGACTGAAATGTACTTGCCTTACAAGTTTGGTAGAGTGACAGATAACTATGTGTATGATGATTTACATATGTTCTAAAGAAGGATAATCTTGTGTGTCGGGACACTTGTAGTCTGAACATCCCCCAAAATAAAGCAAAAAAATCGTTAAAAGTTATATGCAGTTGATTTTTCTTTGTAGAAGGCTGCCTAAGTTAATTAGATCATGTATACACACAAAAGCAAAAGCATAGCATGCAGAGGGCACTTTTATTTTGTCTATTCTAGAAAACAGGACTGAAAACTTGCTTCTGTTCCTTGTTCAACAAAGCATTTAGACTGTGTTTCAGTTTAGAATTTTGTATGGTTACTGACTTCAAAGGAACAGATGCATATACTTACAATTAAGCATGTACTTAAATTATTTGCTAGATTAAAGCCAGAATTTTCAGCAATTAAATAGATGGAACCTTTGGGGAAAAAAAAAAAATAAATAAAAATTAACACAGTATTTGTGAGAAAGGGACATTTTCATTTGTGTGCTTTCTTTTCCAAACAATCTTTCTGCTTGATCTGTGTTAAATATCTCTCATTCAGACCATAAAACATAGTGGTGGCTGACTGCTATCTTCTCAAGATGTGCAGTAAGAAGGAAAATTAGAGTAGGATGAAAGGGTGATAAAATTTCTGTAGTGAAAGTGAATAAAGGCAAACTATAGGCAGTAGTAGAAGCACTTGGAGCACTTGGAATGAGCACTTGGAAACAAGGCATTCTGTATTAATAAAGTCCTTGTCTTTTTACTTTAGATACATTTTTTTCAGCTTTAGTAACAATAATAATAGTCTTCATCAGTGCTTGAGAATGCACACAGAACTTTTATGAGGATATTCACATGGTTTTATGAAGATGCGTTGCTTCTCCATTGCTGCAGTATTAAGTTCAATGAACCTGTTTTCAAGATGCATAACCCCAGCATGCAGGGTAGAGAGGGCTGCTAAATAAAAATAATAATAAAAGGATATATGTTGAACTAGAAAAAATATAATCCCTGTTTTAATTACATGTTTTGGCGTATTCAGAATAAAATATAAAATGAGAACTACATTTAAAGAACTACATTTAAAGACACTTCTTGATTTTTGTTTATTTTTGACATTTCCCTCTCTGCTTTTAGTAAACAGACTGTGATTCACATTTTGATTCTGAAAGGGTTTAGCTTAAGACAAATCACAACAAAGTAAGAGATTTTCTGGAGACTGCAGCTATGTCAGCATAAGTAGATGTTTTATCACAGCTAGTATTTGCTTTCACAACAGCTGTGGATCACAAAGTATGCTGCATTGTTCTTATAAATTTGGTATTCCTATGTACTGTAAGAATAGATTTGCTGTGCAAAAACAGAATTTTCCAGATAAAGATGTTTTAAATAGTCTGTATAAGTAATTACCTAGCCAATCTGGTACATGCTAGGAAATATTTCACATACAGAGAAAACTAACAGTCATAATAGTTGCAGAGCTTTAGTAGCATCAGCAAAGCCTCTCAGAATCTCTCTGAGATGTGTAAATAACATGGACAACTTATTTTCTCTCTCAAATTCTGTATCTGATTATACTGCTGAGGTCCTACAAACTGCACTGAACTGATTTTCAGCAAAGCCTTCTGATCTTCATCATCAATGTTCACAAACCCAAGGGAAAGTGAATAAAGACCTCCAAATTTGGCCAGTGATGATGAAGTGGTAAATAGTTAATTATCAATGGAATGAACATTTTTCTGTTGCAGGCTATCTTGTCTTTCACTTGAGAATAATTTTGTGGCTGAACACTTGGAAGTGGCATAGAATACAGTTATCTCCCCTTCTTGATATGATATCAGTGAAACAGCAATTTTCATCTTCAAAAAGAGAGAGAGAAAAAAAAAAAAATCTTCAGATCTTTCTTTTAATTTCTTCTGTTATTCTCTATTTACAGTTCCATAAAATGGGATTTCAGCACAGACCACTAACTTAAGATATTCATATAACTTCAGCATCAACTGGATGCTCCTCACCCCAAACATACGCACAGATAGATCTTTTAATGTGGATTCATCGTAGCAGCTGTAATTTGTTATTGCATCTCCTTTCCTTCTTTATGCTGAGATTAGTGAATTTGCAGTACTGTAATATTTGGTAAAAACAGCACCCTTCCAGGGATCAAGCACATCCCTGACCTGCATTCCAGGTGCTTTTTTCATGATTATGTGGCAAAGTATATGCTATTCCTTGGAATCACAAGAGATACTCTTTCTAACTAAAGTGAAAACACTAGAGAGCATCAGACGATGCTAATGCATTTCAGCGATTATTCTTTCTGGTTATAGTCTGTGATCATGCTGACAGCTATTGTGCTGATGATTCCCATTCTCAAAAGTCTATCAAAGTCAATTAAAAACTGCATTCTGGTAATCTCTGTCTTTTGCAGTTTGCTGTGGAGATATTTAGTTTATCCTCTACCTGCTATGAGTAATCCTTTTGCATTTACTTTCTGTTTCCCTCCCCATCAGTAAACATTCATGCACATGCACAGACACTCAAATGTCCTTGAACAAATAAGACTACCTGCTTGCTCTGTTATCTGTCTCAATATTTCCTTATGCATCTTATTTTTTGAATGTAGTTAGGTTGATCTCATAAAAGTCGGGAGGTGTATTTTCTCTTGCTCTCCTCTTTCTGAACATTAGCTAGTATTATAATGCTTTCAATCACCATATCAGGTTTTATAAGGCTTCCTAAGGTGAGACGTCTAATTTAGGTGTTTATTCTAAGATGTTCTTTCAAATCTTCCAATACTCAGTGAAAAGAGAGAAACTGGCTCATTTGGAGAGTGATTTGGAACAACACAGATAAAATCATGCTCTGTATTGCTTTCTGAAGGAATGTGTGTCTTTCAATCAACCACAGCAGGAACACAGATAGTTTATATACTCACACTGAACCTTAATTACCTTCTTTAAGCAACATGATGACTGTGCTAATTTTGTTGAAACCAGTAGAATCTGGTAATCTCACTCCAAGGAATCAGTAAGACCTTACTAAGGAAAAATATTGAGATTCCTATACATCAGTGAAATCCAAATTCTTAGATTAGAAACATATTCTTTGTGTTTAATTTAATTAAATCTGTGAAACTGATAATAATGAAATCTGTGATCCTGAAAATCTTTTCTAAACTGTGATTTACATACCTGCCCCCCAATTTTTTCATCTTCTCTCTCATTTGTTAATGCATTTCTGGCTTGACTGTTTAAAATCCCTTTGTGCTGAAATTAACCATAAGAAAAGGTTGTGCTATCACTTTCTATGATGATGGGTAGGAATGTTTCCAACTTCTCCGGTCTCTAGCCTAAGACTATCGTGCAGAACTGCTTCTAAAATTAATAAATATTGTTATACGAAGAGTAGCCAAAGAGATAAATATCAAATTTCTTCCTTCTTTGGTTTTAATATTAAAGTATTTGGAGAAATTCGGGGTGGGAATGGAGGGAGTGGAGAGGGAGGGCAGAGAATTAGGGAGGGTGGTATAGTGGAAAGCCATTGAGAGGTACCAAATACAAACAAACAAATCACTTCTGACTCAAGAGATTTCTACACTTTAGTTGGCAACCAGGAAAATAGGTGGTGGAAATAAAATGTCTGCATATACACATGAAATTCAGTCTCCGATGAAGTCTTTAGTTGTGGTATGAGGTGCTAGGAGGCAGCTGAGTGAGTATTTGAAAGATCAATAGCAGTTCTATATCTGAATTCTGCTATAAATACAACACTAATGTTTATAGCTTGAAACATTACTACAGACTCATTTAATAGATACAGCTTCTTGCTTGGAAATATATTACTACAATATAAAATTTTGGATGAACAAAGTTATGGTATTATATGATCATAACTAAGATATCATAGTTCTATGCCAGAAAGAGTGAGAATCATGAATGGAAATTACAGGAGTGTGGAACTAGAGTTGGACTCTTAATGTGGATTACCTACAGTTCTGTGTGTTCCATGGATAACACCTGAGCAAGGTGTGTTAACAATGGTAGCTTATAAATACCATGAATATTCCACACTTAGCTTATGTTTAGTAATAACTTATACTTTTCAGGCACTCTGCAAGAATCTTTCTTTAAAATGTCAGAAACCGAAAGCAAAGTAGTTAATGGCAAAGTCTTTTCATGTAGGTTTGTTATAACTACTTTGTTTTCCAATCAATATTTTATGAAGGTGGCTTTTTCATTATTCTGCTATAGAAACCAAAGATTAGAGCCAAAATCATATCTGAAAGGGAAAAGAATGAGTCACAATTCGCCGAGCACAGCTCCCCTAATTTTGTTAATGGATATAAAGTTGGCAGGTACAGGCTGGAATTTTATTCCAAACAAACTTTGTGATAACAATTTACTCACTATTGATTACAGATGAAATAGTAAAGAAATTATCTTTAAAAAGTAAAAAGACACTGGAAGCCATTTGTCTTAACAAGGGATATTCATCTTGGTAATGAGAGAAACAAAAAGAAGGTTCAATTGACCAAAGAAAAGTTTAAATTTAAATGCATATATACATTAAAAATAATATATATATGTATATATTCTTGCAGTTTACGGCAGGGATGCTACTCCCTAGATCAGGTTGTCAAGGGCCCCATCCAACCTAGACTTGAACACTTCCAAAGATGGAGCATCCACAACTTCTCTGGGCAACCTGTTCCAGTGCCACACCACCCTCTGAGTAAAGAATATATTCCAAATATCCAATCTAAATCTACCCTTTTTAAATTTAAATCCATTACTCCTTGTCCTATCACTCTACATCCTGACAGAGTCCTCAGCTTTTCTGTAAGCCCCCTTCAGGTATTGGAATGCCACTATAAGTCTCCTCGGAGCCTTCCCTTCTCCAGGCTGAACAACCCTGATTCCCTCAGCCTGTCTTCACAGGAGAGGTGGTCCATCCTTCGGATCATCCTCATACTGTGGACTTATTCTAATACATCTATGTTCTTCTTGTGATGGGGGCCCCGGAGCTGAAAGTGGTGCTCCAGGTGGGGTCTTCTCACAAGAGCAGAGTGAAATCACAGAATCACACAGAATCACAGAATTTCTAGGTTGGAAGAGACCTCAAGATCATCGAGTCCAACCTCTGACCTAACACTAACAGTCCCCACTAAACCATATCCCTAAGCTCTACATCTAAACGTCTTTTAAAGACTTCCAGGGATGGTGACTCCACCACTTCCCTGGGCAGCCTGTTCCAATGTCTAACAACCCTTTCAGTAAAGAAGTTCTTCCTAACATCCAACCTAAAACACCCCTGGTGCAACTTTAGCCCATTCCCCCTCGTCCTGTCACCAGGCACGTGGGAGAACAGACCAACCCCCACCTTGCTACAGCCTCCTTTAAGGTACCTTTAGAGAGTGATAAGGTCACCCCTGAGCCTCCTTTTCTCCAGGCTGAACAAGCCCAGCTCCCTCAGCCGCTCCTCATAGGACTTGTTCTCCAGGCCCCTCACCAGCTTCATCGCCCTTCTCTGGACTTGCTCGAGCACCTCAATGTCCTTGTTGTAGTGAGGGGCCCAAAACTGAACACAGTACTCGAGGTGCGGCCTCACCAGAGCTGAGTACAGGGGGACAATCACCTCCCTAGCCCTGCTGTCCACACTGTTTCTTATACAAGCCAGGATGCTGTTGGCCTTTTTGGCCACCTGAGCACACTGCTGGCTCATATTCAGCTGACTATCCACCATCACTCCCAGGTCCTTCTCTGCCAGGCAGCTCTCCAACCACTCATCTCCCAGCCTGTAGCTCTGCTTGGGGTTATTGCACCCCAGGTGCAGGACCCGGCACTTAGCCTTGTTGAACTTCATACAGTTGACCTCAGCCCATCGGTGCAGCCTATCCAGATCCTTCTGCAGAGCCTTCCTACCCTCAAGCAGATCGACACATGCACCTAACTTGGTGTCATCTGCGAACTTACTGAGGGTGCACTCAATGCCCTTGTCCAGATCATCGATGAAGTATTGAAGAGGACCAGCCCCAGCACCGAGCCCTGGGGAACACCACTAGGAACCAGCCTCCAACTGGATTTGACTCCGTTTACCACGACTCTTTGGGCCCGGCTATCTAGCCAGTTTCTAACCCAATGAAGCGTGCGCCAGTGCAAGCCAAAAACAGCCAGTTTCTTGAGGAGAATGCTGTGGGAAGGTGTGAAGAACATCCCTTGACCTGCTGGCCCAGGTCTTTCGATGCAGCCCAGGATACGGTTGGCTTTACTATCTTTACTAGGGTACACACACACACACACACACACACAGAGAGAGAGAGAGAGAGAAAGTGTGGATTCAAATGCCTAAGAGGCTTTTTGAATTAAAGAGCTATCATAACTGTATGTATCTCTTAACATTGAGTTCGACATGATGTACTTAATCATTCTAAATGAGATTTATCTAACACCTATATTATATACAGTTAGTTTTCCAGACTCCCAATAGAGAATAGAACAAGATTTATGTTATCCCAGAGTAAATATTTCAATCAGGCCTCAGGAACATCACCCTAAGAACCCTTTTGATCTCCACTGGATACCAGATGTATGTGTCTAAGGTGCATGAGAGGAATTCCATCAAATTTATCACTTTTACCTGAGGTGTTTCATACTGAAACCCATTTCATATATATGAACCAGATGTAATTAGATGACAATATACCTGATAGGATTGGTGGGAGCAGGTAAGATTGCTTTTTAAGTTTAAGGTTGAAAACTAGCATAAAGTTTTAAGGAATCTAATGATTTCTATGTTGTCAAAATGTTTCATTATGTATACTGGTCAGAATATTAGTAGCAGAGAATCTTGGTCAGAGAAAAGGAACTATGTGATTTACAGAAAAGTAAATATTTTTATAGAGATCTTTTCTTTGCTAGAAACATTAATAATATTATGTTTGATTATTATCAAATAATTATAAAAAGCACAGGCCAATAAAAATTAGCACTTATCACAAAACATTACTTTTACCGTGCAATGTTCAGTATTGTTCCATATGGATAGGTTGGGCATTGGTAGATATACTACCAAAAAAAGCATGTTCAAATGTCTAACTTTTAGATAGTATCTATTGCACTGTAACAGAGTGATGATACATAAGAAAATATAGAATTAGAAAAATGACCTGAGCTCTTTTTTTGTTTGTTTGTTTCCTATAAGAAGGACAAGTTCAGACAAGAACAAACATAAAACAAAACAAAACAACAACAACAACAACAAAAAAAACCTTGAGAAAGCATCATTTAGTGAGGAGATTAAAGAGGAGGAGGAATGTTTTTGAAAGCATTGTTGTTGTTGTTGTTGTTATTTAGTTACGTTACTGTAATATTATTTAGGTATTTAGGTAAATAAATAAATTACAGTCTGAGCATAGAAGGAAATATGTACCAGGTCATTACCATGTTTATTTTCAGCACAGAAGTGTTAATATAATTAGTGTTCTTTTTACAAATAGCAGAAATCATTTGAATTCCCATAGATAAAGTTGAAAAATTTGAAGGAGAATTCATTGGGTTTTTTACCAATCATAACTTTTCCAGTCATAAAGTCCTCTAAGGTGGAGTATAAAGAAGGAAATAGATATGAGTCAGATAAAACTATTCTAAACTTGGGAGAAAATAATCATAGATTCTGTGTCACAAAACTAGATCTCACTATCAGTTTGAATCAATTGTTATCAAGATATCAAGTGTCTTGTTGCAGGGCAGTATCTAGACCACAGGAAATCATTTAACAAAATTCACTGAGAAAAGCTCTGTGAAATTATACTTACTGATCAGCTTTTAAAAAAGATCGGCATTAAAAGGGGGCCCCAAGGGAGTCTTCTAGCTCTGCTACTGCCCACTGTGTTATTTCTTGCATGATCTTTATGACAGCTCTTGAAGCAAATACCTCACATGAGAACCTTTCTGAAAGGTTCTGGCACTGAGTACCATTGGAGACAAGAGTGCTTAGGGCCTCTGAGAAATATCTTTCCATTTGGAAATAAACCCTTTGGCAGAGGAACAGAACTCTTTCCTAGGCTAACAGTACTCTGGGAGTTTCTTTTACCCATTTACATTCTATAGTTAAAATCTCCCTGAAGAAATTATGCAAATTAAATTCTGTGGGGCAGTAATTTTCATGTTTCAAAAAGTATAAATAAAAGGCTCTCTGGGCCTTTCAACTTTAGGACAAAACATTTGAAGTATGCTTTGTTAACAAATAAATTCTAGTAAGACTGGATATGTCTACTACTTACAGGCCAGCATGAATTTCATGCTGATTTTGGCACTGCTGAATATGATATATTGCTACTACTTTTAAAATAAAGACATTTTGTCTTTATTTTTATTGAAGAAACAAACAAACAAAAACGTCAAGAATTAGCACATAAGTAAATGAAGACATGATATTTTTGTTTTATTTGCATGTTCTGATTGTGATTTTTAATAAAACTATGTAAAGGTCAGGGTACATTTTTTCAGCTTTTCTTTCACTTTGAAACAATCTAGTAAATGTTTGTTTTTCATAGCTCAGTGATTTTAGGAAGTACTTTTGGAGAAAGAAGTTTTGACTTTTCTATGATGAGAATCAGTTTCTTGAAAACTGTAGATACCTCCAGAAGTCTTCTTCAGGTTGTTTTTGACAAACAATGAGTCATAGAGGTAGAATTCTGAACTGCAACAGGCCAAAGAAATAAAAGGAATGCCTGAGAGACAAGACCAGAAGTCTCTGTGTTCATACAGTTATTTGGTTATGGTGTATTAAAGTCTTTGGCCCTTTCCATGTTGGGAAGATTCTAGGGACTGTTACTTTGGGTTTCAGCTAAATCTAACCTACAGAACTTTCACCTAACTTAATTTACTTGATTAAGGCAGCAACAGAGGATGGTAATGTTGAATATAATGATGCATATTTTAGAATTGTATAATTTTCAACTACCTTTTTATTCATTTTCAGGATTATTTTATTTATTGATTAATATTCTGCCACTTCAAAAACATTTTGCAATAGAGCGGGAGAAACAAATCTGTTAGTAGTTAACAGTATAGAGGAAAATATAATTTTCAGTAAATACGTACAGAAACAAGTAAATATTTATGCTTTGGAAAGACAGAAGCAGGTTATTCCAAAGACTTTTCAGCTGACCCTATACCAATAAATATTTAGTATCATTTGGGCTTCCTTCTTTTGAATCTTCTTTATCATTTTTTTTAATTTAATTGTATTTTATTTTAAATTTAGGGCAATTGCAGAATTAGAAGTCAGTTCTGCCCTAAAACGCAAACTGGAAAATTAAATGCTTCACTATTTCTCAAATGTAATGTTTCATTTAAAGAGTTTATTATTTTTTTTTTCAACATTTTCCTTCCTTTCTTTTTTTCTCTCTCTCTTTCTCTCTCTCTCTCCCAGCTAAATCTATTTCTCAGATTTGATCTAAAATGTCCCCAAATTATATTTTCTTTATTTTAAAGGATTCCATCTACTGGCACTTTTTATTTCCTGTCATGTTTGCTGGCCCTACTTGATTTTTAACATATGATTTTTAACTTGATTTTAACAGCATATTTATGCTGTTCTGATTTTTTTTTTTCCTATTTTCTTCAATCACTGGGAAATCTGTAATTCAGAGAGTAAGTTACGTGAACAATAATGGAAGACAGAAATGGAGTTGATCTGAATCCCTTTGTGTTTAAGATGAATAAAACAAAGACAATATACTCTTTAAATAGAACTGAAGAAAAATATAGTCACTGTTGAAGCATGGTCCTGTCTTCCATGTGTTTCTAAGTCTCTTGCTGCTTTCACTGAAAGTTAGGGAATAAACACAAAGTCCAAACAGAATTTCAAATGGAAAGCCATTATCCATATATTTTTAAAATTAACCACCCTTACTAACTTCATAATATTTGATGTTTTATGAGGTGGAAAGTGGTGCTGCTGTTAGTGAGAACTGCTTAGAACTGAATTATTAGAAATAACCTAGAAATTATAGTTTTCATTCTTTTTGAGATATTGGATAAGGCAGAAAATTATGATTGTGTTCTTAGTTTGATTTCATTGCAGAATCAGAATATCATTTTGCTTGATTTAGTTCTTCTTTCAAGGTCTCTGAAATGTAGATGTGGATGCAATAAAGCAAAAACATAAATTGTCTCTGAAAATGAACATGAATTTTCCAGTGAAATCTGTGAAAATGTTATGCAAGAAAAGCTTTCCATATTCCTTGACTATGCCTGATTCTGAAGACTGCATCTTTTTTCTCTTTTACACCTACATATGAAACTCACTGTAACATGCCCTAGAGATTTATCTTTTTATAATCTACAGCTTCTTGCATCCAGCAAACTTGACATAATGTTTGTTCTAAAAATTTCATCCTTTCATCTTTTTACCCTGAAAGTGTAGCATGATCTTTGTTTAAAGCTAATGGTGTTTTGCATGCCACTTTGCCCCCCTCTCCACCTCCCCTCTATTTGACAAGGAAGTCCCTTCTACTGCTCAGGTTTGAGCAAATATTATTATGAATAAAATCAGCCTCCTGAAAGCAGGGGTTGAATAACTGCTGGTCACAATCTTGAATACACAATGGAGTTGAGAATTAGCACCAGAAAGTTGTCACTGTGAAATAACATTAGTATGCTCTTCTTTGCAGAAACAGATTATTAAAATAAATTGACTCATTTTGTGAGGAAATAAAGCAAAAATACAGTATATATGGTGCAGTTGGTCTTGATTTTGTTCACATAAGCACTGACTTTTCATAGGTGAAAGTATAAATAACATCTCATATTGTTGAGAGATGAGTTAGTTTTAAATGGCACTTTATTGATGTAACATTAAAAAAAAAAAAAGTAGGAAAAAATATGTTTTTTATTCAAGGAATGTAATACTTAAATTTCTGTCAGTGTATTCATACATACATTATAGCTTATACTATTGCTCCACTTTCTATGACCCAATTAGTCTAAATAAAATCTGCTTTGTATTCATGTTCTAGTGGTTTTATTTTACATTCATAACAAACAAATATGAAGGATCATTTAAATTCGTGTCCAATCCACTCTTTAGATATGTTATGAAATGTCTCATTTCCTTTTTATTACCCTGGAATTTCATTTGATCTGCTTAAGCACTGTAAGGTAAGTATCTATTTTAATAATAATAAATATTTCTACTTCATTTTATAGTATTCTGATTGCTGCTTTGAGGTAATTTCTTTAACATTAGTGATATTTATTTATTTATTTATTTATTTATTTATTTATTTATTTATTTTCCATGTGTTATGCTTCCCTTGTATATTATCTTCTGATAATCTTGTCTCCAGCCTACTGAAAAATGTGTTAGGGAACTTCTGTGTAGTTTCATATAAACGACATATAAAACCTTTGTACATCTGGTGACAGTGCAATTTCCTCATTTGGGCTGAGAGAATAAGTAACCACAGAAAGGGAACATACTTCAATTTGCCCACAGTGCATTCCAGTTTATTTAAGATTCAACACCTGAAGCAGAGTAGCATTCTGGGGAACATATTAACAATTGAATGCAGCAAAAATAACAAAAAATTGCCTGTAAAAACAAAGGCTAATAGTAGGGAATGTTTCTATACCTTGGAAATCCAGATACACCTTTCTAATTTCTAGATCTTTAAACTGCCACAGGCTGTAAGTTGACAAAGTGATTTGTACAGGAATAAACATGCAACTAAAATTAACTATCAACTGAACTGGGATTAGACTATGTTATAAATTCTAATAGTACATATCATTCAAATTTGCCATAAGAAATCTTTACAGATAATTAAAATATAAAGGAAGCAGAGACTGAACCAACCCAATCCTTAAACAAAGCATTAAGACAAAATGAAAGAATATATCATAAATAAATTCAGAAATGTATTAGTTTGGGTCAATGACAGTTTGTTTTTTTTTTTTTAATTTGTTTGTTTGTTTGTTTTGTTTTCAATTTCAAAATATCTTACCTGAATTTTGAAATAAGAAGATCTCAAATGAAAATTCAGAACACTTTCAGACACATATGTTACATGACTGCATGTGTAATATTCTATTTAATAAGGACTTTTTTGTGTGTGTGTGAAAATTGCTGCTAAATGTAATCATAATTTTGAAAATATTTGTTATTACTGTATATTAGAAAATGCAGAAAAAAATCTTTAGATGACTTTTCTCTGAAACACATCACAGTCAATGTTATAAACTCCAAAAATATTGATCTTCATCTAGCAGTCCACATGAAGGACAACAAAATACTACCTAATTTTTCACAAAATGCAATCCCTACTAGACTGCTTTTTTGTTTGTAAAGAAATGCTGTTCAACAAAAGTTCTACAGTATCTCCTCTCTTTATCTTTCTGAAATAATTTAAGCTTCTTGCTGTGCATGCCTGAGTGTATTCTGCACTTCCTCATCAATAGTCTGTTCCTCCATAGAAACTCCTTCCCCAGTCAGGCATAATGTGGGCAGATTAAGGAAGGGACTGGAGACACTTTCTCAAGGCTGTCTTCACCTTTTTCTACTTTTGCAAACTTCCTTGGAATGCCTGTACCACGGAAATCAGGATAGACAAGAAAGACTCTGTGACTGGATTTTGCATGGACTTTCAAGGAGCTCAAAATTCAGGACACAGGTCTTTTACCTATGCCATGTCTGGGATGGGGTGACCCCTTATTGGGGAAGCCAGTGCTAGATGTAAAACAAACAACATATGTGTGTTCTTTGAGCAGTTAATGCCTATATATAATTGTCCAAATTGTTTAGAAACATGCATGTATTAATTCACGTGCACAAAGATTTAATCCTCAATCTTTCCTTTTTATTGCCTTGGTTCACTTTGCCTTTTGCCTGACAATCTCTGTAACACATTCTACTTTCAGTCTCACTTGAACTACTTTTAATTTGCTGAGCATACTTTATCCTCCTTAAATCCCTCCTTCTTTATGCTCCTCTCTTCAAACCATCCTTTCTGCTTCCAGATTTAAAGCTCACACTAGTTTTCTTTTGAAATGTTGTGCTGGTATTTGTCTCTTGTTAAATTACACCTGAAGTCTGTTGTAGAGTTGTCAGGCAAATAATATGTAAAGCACTTTTGTGCTCTATTCAATCTGTTTGAATCCTAAATGTACATAGCACACCAATTTCCATAGCTTCTGCACACAGGAAACCAGATATTCACCTCCAGCCACCTTGTATTACACAATCTGAAAGATGTAGAACATAACTAAGTTACTGTGCATAATGACTGTGAAGAATAGTTCTACATTTCTGGTGTCCTGAGACATGGTGTTCTACATTTCTGGTGTCCTGAGACACATGATGATGGGATCACTAAAACCAAGTTGCTCCCAATACATCCTTTAAAGGGAACATACTTGGTCCCTGTATGTCTATTATTTGTCCTTTAATATATATATATTATTTTTATGTTTTCTTTTGATTATAGTCATCTATGTACTGTTGCAGGAAGCACGGCCGAAAGCACGACAGACACCAGTAGAGTCAGATCATGCTCCATTTTATTGCCCGAATAGCCTCACTTTTATAGTGAACTTAACAGGGGCGGACAGAGTTTCACACAAGATTATTGGTCAAAAGCACTCAGACAAACAACTACAAGAAAACAACCCCACCTGCAAGAAAACAACCCCCTTGTGATTAGCAGTCACATAGACCTTGTCCTTGAGGCCAGCTACTGGTAACAATATTTTTCTGAATTCCTCAATTGGACGATGTGGGAACACTGTCATGGGAACTTCTCATAGTTGCCCTGGTAGCTTGGTTTGTTCAGCTATAGCAAGCCATGGGATTTTTGCTGTTTCAAGAAATCCCTCAACATATGTACTCTATGAGCAACTTTATGTTATGCAAAGGAGAATTACATGGCCTATGGAAAATCTGACACCATAGTGAAACTCTGTTTGGGGGTTTGGAGTGAATTCTGAGACATGCATAGACCTTCATTGCATTGTAATATTTGAGGTATTTGTAACGTTTCTGCAGAACTTTACTGAGGTGATTCACTGCTTAGTTGAATCCTCAAAGCAGAATTAAGTACCTTAGCTCAAAATACTGTGTACAAGGAGAGAAAGCAATTCAGAATAGGATTCTCTGAGATCTGTTAAGTGGGAAACTGATAAAACTGAATTAAATGGCATAAGGATTAGGGTTTAGTTACTTTCCTGGGTGCAGAGTCAGTCTAATCTCTGACTTGGTAGACACTTTTCTTCTCTCATGATCCTGGATTGTGAACTCTATCCTTCTGAATTGTACAAAAGCCATGTTTTGTTGTTTTTGTTTTGTTGTGACAGCACCCAGGAGAAAAAAAAAATAATAAAAAAAATTACCTGTAAGATTTGAACTTTAGGCATGAGTTCAACTAGATGAGTTCATCATCTAGTGAAAAAGTAAAATACTTATGGTCTAGTGGTTTGGCTAAACACTAATAAGAAAGATAATTATGCATTTTACTAATGGCGCTGTTTCTCAAGAAGAGCTAAGAAAGCCTCACCTCAGAATACGTAATATTCTTGTGGTTCAAACACTTCATTAGACTATCAGCGACTCAGATCATATCTTTGCGTAATGCTCATGGCATACATCCTTCCACTTTTTCTCCTGCTCTACACAACATTTTACGTCTGTTCTGAGCACATTAAAAGTACTGGAATCTGTAGTCCAGAGGCTAATTTCAGAGCTTTGGCCTGATTTGGTGTAAGATCAGTGCTAGATGTTTTTGCTCTTGCAAAAGAATCTCACTGGCTAGGTAAAGCCAGCAGAATTTAGCAAAAAAAAACATACAAACAAACAAACAAAATTTAGATGGAAAGGCAAGAATTAGACTATGGACCACATACTGTGATAGCTAAAGTTTGTGTGATTGTTTTTGGAAATGGTTGTAAGGAGTTCCCAGTCAGGGGAAAATAAGATAAAAAATAAAAATAAATAAATAAATAATGTTTGTCCTTGGTAACAGTAACAGAACAGGGCAAGTTGGTTTCTAGATTCATTATCTCCTTCATTTTTAGTCTACAGAGAAATCTCTACAGTAAATGAGAAACCCCTTATGTTCACAGATTTTGTCATTTTTGTCATTTCCATTTGCAATTTTTTAAAGCTCATTCAAATATGCATTTTACATTATAGTACATTTTTAACATGTGAGACAAAGCATTTGAGGGAAAAGTGTGCTTCATTATTAAATCCTCAAAGACCTTCCTGTTGCTTTTTGTATTTTCATAAGACACTAAAGCTCTTAAAATTTTTTGGAAAGCTGGCAATTTAAACAAATGCATTTTAATCTTCATAGTATGTGATTTCCCGGTAGTAGCCTCCCTTTGGAATGGTTACAGATTTAGTTTAGTATTTGTGTCTGAACAGTGACAAAATCATTTTACTTCTCTTTTGTCCTCTCCTAGCTTTGCCTTGTCTTCTATTGAATCACATGACAAATACTTTCCTGGCTTCAATGGGATCAGAAGTGGTTTCCTACATTTAAATGGAATATAGAAATACATCTAGCATTTACAGTGCTGGAAGAAAATTGTCTTGGTGCTCCAAATATACATATTTCAAGTTTCCATGAATGGATGTTCTGTCAGTTGTAAAAATAACACAATTTTTTTTTAGTCCTCAAGTGGAGGACAGATGCCAAGTCAGAAATGTCATGCCAGTTGAAAGGACTCTGTGGAGGTCATTTTTGTCTGAGCTGCAATACGAGGAAAAAACTCAGAAGATTACAGCATACTGAAACATGTATTATCAATATCCAGAAACAAAAAATTGAGATGAATAGTGGATGGTTATAATCTGGACTGAGCTGTGTGCAATTGGCTTGCCTGCTGCTGGGATGAGGGTGAATAACTTTTCCTCTTATGGCAGGCTAACCACTTTTTCTGAGGGAAAGCTATAATTATTATATATATATATATATTTTATAAGAGTCAATATATAAAAGTGCACGAAATTATGAATGAGATATATGAATGAAGTGTATAAATATTTGAAGATAAAGAACAGCTTGGCCCTGAGTGACACTGTCTTTGGAATAGGTAGAATTAAAGGTAGAACTTCAGGAATGATGTTAAATGCAAAAGCTTTGGCAAGCCTGAAAGGATGTTTGTTTGTTTGTTTTTCCCTCTGGAATAGAATAAAAGTTGACAGCATTCATATCACTCTGGAGGATTGCTGTCTGGGAGAATATCACCCCAGTTCAAGTATATTGCATAACCCTCTTCAGAGAAAATCTGTTTTCCAAAATAGTTTAGCTGACTGGTGATGATTTCCATTTGAAAGATATGCAAGTCTTTTACATAGTCATGAAATAGGAAGGATCCCTCCATCCCTTTGATTTCAGAGTGCAACTGCTCTCCGCTTCAGCTCCATCTTTATGCAAATAAATTTTTCTATCCTTGCTGTTCCATGAAGTAAATTTTGTGTTTCAGAAAGGGAATAACACAAAGGCCACCTACAAGAAGAAAACATCACAAAGTGCAGGTCAGGGATTTTTTGTTTGTTTGTTTGTTTTCTAACAACTTTAAAACTGGATGATTTTTTTGAGAAAATGAGTAAATATATGGAGAAAACAGTGCAGTGAAAAGTCAGTTTTCAGTCTACATCCTTCTACATATTACACATTTATTAAGTAAATAATAATACTATATCTATTTAATGTTACTGCTTAGGTAGAGCCACACAAGAAAACATACATATTGTTTTGATCATATGTTTTGATCTCTTTTTGGATATAAAACATCTTGTTGAAGAGAAAACAAGAAGAGACCTTATATTTTACACTCAGTAACCTCACTTTCTATGGAGCATTCCTGCATTCTTCTGATAATAATCTCTCCAACAACTCAACATGTTTAACATCTTTATAGTGAAATTACTTAAATCTGTTCTGTTACGTAAATCTGTTTTGCTGTCTTCAAAAATGTATTTTCTTACTGGGAGGCTGAAAAACAGAATTATGAATCAATAAGATGAAAAATATTAGATGTAACTAATATCACATACAGCAAATTTTCATCTGACAAATCTCAGGACAGCAATTCTGATGATCATGTTTATTCAGAGAATGGGATGCTACTGCATATGGTCTCATTTTTTTTCTAGAGAACTTACATGTGTTTATCTGTAAGTTACCCCTCTGGGTTTATCAAGTCTCAGCTGTGTACACAACAAACATTTATCCTATTGAAATGCAGGGTTATGTTTTCATGCTGTTCAATTCTGTAAGGCATCAGGTCTTACAATGAGAAAAACATAACTGGGATAAATATTTTCACAATTAAATTATTCTGTATGACCTCTGTTTCTCAACTTTTAATATTTGTTTCAATTATAGTGTTTCTTGAATGTGTGCAGAAATAGTTATATTTTAGAAAACTATATGATAACAAGTAGAAGAGCAGCAGCAGAAGAGATCTGAGCTATGTGTTCATTAGCAAATGGGATGGTCCAACAGGAATGGATTTACAGTATTTATAGGCTGTAATAGTTGGTGCTGAGAACCTGATGCCCACTCTGCTATCATTTCTGAGAGTACACTTCAACCTGGCTTTACTGTAGTCCTATGGACTGAATGCCTGATAACAGTAAGAGCATATTAAGCATCTTGCATTGGATCTCCCCATTTAATTTTATCTAGAAGAAATCCAGCTGATGCACTCTGAGAACACTCTACAATGTGAACTGAACAGAATTTAAGTGGATTCAACTAGAATATTCTTTTCCAAAGTGCACTTCTAATTTGAGCTAAGTATAAATGATAAGATAAATGCATATAGACTATCCTGATTTCAGAACATTATGACATTCCTAAGGAACAGGACACCAATTTAAAATCCATACCTTTGGTCACAGCACAGACAATATTTAAAATCTGGTTACCTACATCTTGTAGGTGAATGTTTATTAATTCTAAGATGGGGTTTCCTGAGACATAGGTTGTCAAAAAGATAAAACCCAAAACAGATTCATTGAAAATAGCAATTTTATCATTCTTATTTCTAACTTGCACAGGAAAATTTATCAATGCTTAGGAAAATTTTGCTCCTAAGAAGCTCAGATTTTATTTTTTAAAGAACTTTCCAAGTATTACAGACATGCTGAACATTCAACTCTTAAATTTTAGACCTGACGATGGTAGAAAACTAGCAGCATTATTAGAATTCTCTTGTGGGCAGCACCATGTTCTGTTCATCAATCTACTATGCCCATTTTCTTAGCCCTCACTGGGAAATTAAATAATCCTGACTGACAACTGACACATTAATTGCCTTTGAGGGAGCACACCTTTAAAAAGCAGTAATTTAAAGTCTTCTGCTTTGGTGGAAGAACCAATTTGCAGCATCATCAGTCAGGGTTTTGACATGTAACTTTGCACTTGCCATTTTGTTAATAAAGAATCACACTTGAATCCTGAGAGAGTGTTTCCCTAAAGAGAAACTTAGATGTCTTTGTGAAATTAAGATGACTTTGATAGGGACATGTAATGAATGTTTAAATGAGTTATTAACCTTTCATGACTTCAGTGAGTGTTACTGCAAGACAATTCATCATTATATTGTCATAAACTGCAAAAAGGTGAATATCACAAAGATTCATTTCTGTAAAAGTTTATTTCTTGCTAGTTTTGTGCATATCAAAAATATGCTCTTGTATCTAATATTTAATAAGCTCCATGGAAAAAGAATATGTTGAAAATAATTGAATATAAACAAATGGGAAATTAACATATATATATATATATTCCCCCAAGCAATTAGTATTTGCAAATATTCAATTCTATTCAAGTTTTCACATGCTTCTTGTTTATTAAATCATGAATAGTTATATCATGTTCTATTTCATCTTGAAGATGAAGACAGTATATGTACATATAAAAATAAAGTTTATCAGGAAATATTTTTCTTTTTTCCTTAACTATACAAAATATCCTTGAAATGGAAAATTTTAGAAATTCTAAAATTCAAAATGTTCAGACTCAAATGCATGTTCACATTATGAGAGGAAGTATATTCTGAGTATTTTATGTAGTAGGTCATTTAGAATAGTAGGTCATAGTAGGCAAACAATTAATCTTTAATACTGTGTACAGCATGGCATGACTTCAGATGCTCTGTTGACATAACTGCAGTTTTCTATGAAACTAGATACATTATTTTTTAATTATAAAGGAATGATTATATGTCACTATAGTAAGATATTTCTGAGGCAAACTATACACATTTTATAATCCTTACATGGGTGGAAAAGTGCCTTGATTCAATAGTTTCTTTTAATTATTAAAAAAGAAATGAGTAATACTATGAAATCTTTATATTAAATTACAATAAATAGCAAAATCTTATAAAATGTTTTACTGTTCACTTTTAAAAGAGTATTGTAAAACATGATGAGAAATTGCTTATGCTTTGAGGTTACTAAAAGAAGTTTAATTTAGAAATACACCACAAGTATATAAGGGAAAAAAAATGATGGGAAAAGTAATTGATGTGCAAAATAAAACGTTTTTAGGGAAGACTTTAAACAATAATACAAAAGACCGGAAATTGGGGAGGTGGCATCCATTCTTCAAGAAATGCAAATTATTTTACAGAGTATGAAACTAGAGTTGAACAAAGGTATGAAATAATTATCCACAACAGGACCTATATGTCCATTTGACACAATTCTGTGACAATTACAAAAAGAATGCTGCCCTTTCCTGTAATGCAATTGCTCTTGTTATTTGTCATTTTTGTCATCAGGTCAGCAATTTCAAATTTGAAAGTTAAATCATGGCAAATTGTCACAGTGGTAGTTCATGCAGTGTTAGAACTACATTTATGTGATTGTTTTAGTAAATGGCTCGTTGGAAAAATATTTTCTGCTCAGTTGAAAGTTTTGCTGCAGGGACTAAAGCATATGAATCTGAAACACAAATTCAAGTTATTCATGTGTAAAAATTGACCTTTCTCTGATACATCTTTAAAAAAAAAAATCACTAAGTTGACTGCAAACTGAAACTGTGTATTTCATCTTGTCATTGCTGTTGACAATGAAATTAAGGCAACTTCATTCCATTTAAGGTTTTAAAGTGTATAGCAATTCATTTAGAATGTAAAATTCAGATAACTAAAAAGAAATCTTACTTTACTTGTTTAAAAAATTGTTTGTATAAATTTCTGATGTACAGTGATCAAATATTTTTTTTTATTCTACAGCAACACATGAGCATAAGAAAAAGCAATATTCCCGTTTGACTTTAAAAAGCTTTGTTTTATTTTGTTTTGTTTTGTTTTGTTTTCCCCAAAAATTTGAAAAGAAAATGGTTATCAGTTGTCAATATGTAAAAAAGCTACACTAGAAATATTTAATATGTTTTAGTTCAGAATCTGGTACATTTGGGGTCATCAAAAGAGATATAAAAAAAACTCTAGGGAACTGTGTTATCTCTACTGTTAGCATCTGTGAACAAAATAAATAAAAAATATCATCACAGATATGCACATTTGCATATTCTTTTTTATTTTTTTTTATATTAAAGACAGCTGACTGCACCCAGAATACAAAGGCTTCTGTTATATCATAATATGCAAAAAGTCCCTCACGATGCTGTCAAAAGTAATGTAATTGTCTTTTCTTTTCTTTTCTTTTTTTTTTTTCCTTTTTTTTTTTTTTTTAAATCTGCTATTCAAAACTGTAATTAATTTTCATATGAAATGGAGATCCAGTGTGTTAACAGTTCTTCATACTTGATAATGGGCAAAATACTTAAACCACTGCACTAGTATGGAGGAACGGGGATAGAAAATATAGTTGAACACTCATTATGGGAATAAATGCAGAATCACTTCCTGCTCGAGTCTGCAACAAACAAAACGGCAACACTTTTTTTTTTTTTTTTTTTTCCAAAATAACAGGAGCTATCTCAGTCATTTCAGTCATTAACATGATTTCTGAAAATGGGAATGGAAACCATCTAGTGTCTCTAATGTAGACTTGTGTTTCAGAAAAGTAAAACTCTAGACAAAATCACAGCAATTATTTAAGTGACTTGTCCAATTAGCAAGGCTAATAAAACACTAGTAAAACATCGTGTTTTATTACCCAGTCAACAGGGAGTGGTCAGAGCCAAAGCACCCTGCCTGCTGGCTCCAGCTGGGTGCATTAAGAAAGGGTTTTGTATGTGACAATGCCTGCTGCAGACATGGCTGGGAAATGAGGGAATGGTGTGAGCATGCGTTTATGTGTGCATGAGAGTAGCAGTTCTGCAAACATAACTTTCTTGCAAATACACATTACTCAGAAGGATGCTAATTTCAGAAAGTGTTTCTTTTTCTCACAGTGTGGAAGAATGTGCAAGAGGCTTGAATTTAGCTTCTACAGGGAGCAGGAATCTTTTGGTTCTTAGTTTTTGAACACTTGCTTTTGCAGATTAAATAATAACTTTCCAAGATTTTTTTTTTCCATGTTTGTAGCAGTTATCTGTTCTTGATGAGAGGAGTAAGTGAACAAAACTCTATCTTCTTTGCTTCCTTAGAGGCCTGCTTCACTAGATAGATGAGAGGAAATTTTCTTTACAGCTGAGTGCCAGTTCTCCTCCTGCTGGACAATGGAAGACCATTTGTACTGTAGATGAAAGCACATGCTGTTGCACAGATGCATCAAACTCAGAATTTTAATTGTAAAGATTCTGTGAGTTTTCATTCCATTGCTCTCAAGACCTGGTCAAATGAAAGGTTGTGACTCTTCCTGAAGAGAGGAAGTTGAAGTAGCCTTTGGGTGTTTTGATATATCCTGCTGGTGTAATTTCTGGAATAAATACATTTCTGACAGTAATTTCCTGCACAAGGCAGTGGTTAAGAAACTGGAGCATTCTATCCCTAGAATATCTCTTGGTTATCTCGGCACTGAACAAGCTCTGCTCTACTATGCTTAAAGAGATATGAAGAATCAATCATAGAATCATCAAGGTTGGAAAAGAGCTCCAAGATCATCTGGTCCAAGCATCCCCCTACCACCAATATCACCCACCAAACCATGTCCCTAAGCACCATGTCCAACCTTTCCTTAAACACCTCCAGGGACAGTGACTCCAACACCTCCCTGGGCAATCCATTCCAATGCCTGACTACTCTTTTTGAGAAGAAATGTCTCCTAATTTCCAATCTGAACCTCCTCTGGACAACTTGAGGCCATTCCCTCTAGTCCTACCACTAGTTACCTGTGAAAAGAGGCTGATTCCCAGCTCCCCACAACTTCCTTTCAGGTAGTTGTAGACAGCAATAAGATCTCCCCTGAGCCTTCTCTTCTCCAGACTAAATATCCCCAGTTCCCTCAGCCACTCCTCATAGAACTTGTGTTCTAGACCCTTTACCAGCTTTGTAGCCCTTCTCTGGACACACTCCGGGACCTTGATGTCTCTTGTAGTGAGGGCCCCAAGCTGAACACTGTATTCAAGGTGCAGCCTCACCAGAGCAGAAGAGCAGAATACAACGGGATGATCACCCCCCTGGTCCTGCTGGCTACACTATTCCTGATACAAGCCAGGATGCTGTTGGCCTTCTTGGCCACCTGGGCACACTGCTGGCTCATGTTCAGGTGAGCATCGACCAACAACCCCAGATCCTTTTCCTCTGCACAGAAAATGATAGCATAAGAAAACTCTGCACATTTTAATTTCAGAAGAAAACTACACTAACTCTTTCCTACTCTATGAGATGTATTTTTCATATGCTGGTAATTACTTCCTCATCCCCCACTCTCCATTCTCTTGTATTTGAAAATAAACAGAAAGAAGACAGCAGAATCTTAATTCATTCGTATTGGTGTTACTTCAACAAAATTGCACAAGAAAAAATTGGTACAATATCTGTAAGAAACTTTCATTAAATGGAGTTTACCTTGTAGCACAATTGCAAGCTGTTCAGACTTCTACTAAGTTAAGTTAATCAATCTCAGTAACAAGAACCTAGTTTTGTGGAATGTCTGAGGCCTTCTGATTCCCTGTTGGTTTCTGCAGGTTAAATCTCAGGTTTGGTCAAGTTTTTCAGAAGAATTCTCTCATTTGTTAAGAATGTATCCACAACATCTTCAGAAGTCCTGATGTCTTTTTCTGTGCTAAAAAAAAATCGCTTCCTTTTGCTTGGAGTAAAATGTTTTCTTTACTGTTTATTCTACTGCACTCTTTTCAAGGCACCACAAATCATTTTGTACCCCTGTTCACCTAGGATTTTGCAACTACCTCATTTTGTTTAAAAAATGATATTTCAAATGAAATTTTGATAAAGATTTTTCTAAAGTTAAATGGACCCCAGAGATCTATATATAGGTTTGAATTTCTGCACTTACAGTCTGAAACCCACAGAATTATAGATCTAAAACCAAAGCGGAAAAAAAAATTAATCCCAAACTGCCATGTCTATCTTTAACTGAAAAGTATTTGTCACAAATGTTTGCCATTCAGTTTTGTAAGACTGAAGGAAAACTAGACAAAGCAAAACAAACAAAAAACAAACAAACAAAACTATTCTCATAAGGTCTTGACAATTTGAATCTTTGATGTATAGGAAACTTAAATTCTGGTCCAGCAATTTATTGACTTCAGGGAAGTTCCAGCCATACTGCTGAGCAAAAGGGAAAAGATGCATACTAGGAATTCAGCAGTTCAGAATAAGGAATCTTTGGGTATAATGTATTAACAGGTATCTTTCAAAGTTGAAAGTATATAGTATTGAAAGAGAGAAGAGTGGATTGTTGCAAACTAATGTGCTCTATTTAGTATGCTGTGGAAGTTTGGCCATGGAACTCAAGTAATTCTAACAGCAGGGATTTTTTTTTTCTAACAGCAGAGATTACCCTTTGATTTTACTAGTCACTGAAGAGTGTTTGTGATAAAGATGGAGGTATAGTTAAGGTTATATGACTACACTGGCATGGCTTTGCTTCTGCCAGTAATGACACTTACTCTCACCTTAAGATAAATGCTTTTATCTCACTTCAGTAT
The DNA here is from genome assembly GCF_964035555.1 of Netta rufina. Classification (NCBI taxonomy): domain Eukaryota; kingdom Metazoa; phylum Chordata; class Aves; order Anseriformes; family Anatidae; genus Netta; species Netta rufina. Next base: position 188,880,724 of record NC_140123.1, on the reverse strand, counting down.
GAAGCATCTGATATCCTGATTCTTTTCCTAGAATTTCTTCCAGTTCTATTAATACAGAAATCATTCTCCTCTCCTCTCCTCTCCTCTCCTCTCCTCTCCTCTCCTCTCCTCTCCTCTCCTCTCCTCTCCTCTTCCTTTTAGTACTTTTCCTTTTTTTTTTTTTTATACCTTTCTTTTCTTTTTTTTTTCTCAAAATTTTCCTTTTTGTTTCCCCCTTTTTTTCTTCCCCTCCCTTTCCATACTCATATTATACTATATATTATTAATATTATATATATATGATAATTACTAAAGCCATGTATCTGGTGGCTTCCTTACTATTATGTACTTCCATTTCCCTTTCTATCCTCTCACATTCTGATTGATGCCTATATTACATGTCACTAAGCAAAAATTCATATTTCATCAAAAGGATAGCTACTTTTAGTACTGAATAGTTTCAATGCAGCATGCTTATAACTTTTTCTTAATTAAAGCCAAAAGGTGGTAAAATCAGACAGGCAGCTATACATATTAAAATCAAAGCAACAGACTTATGGGCAGCTTTAATGGATCCCTCGGAGCCCTTCTAAGACTTCCAAAGCTGGTTGGATGAGCTTGTGAGAAAGTAAAATATGGACTGGCTATTATTTTTTTAGTACATCAATTGAGGGTAACTACAGAGCCCAAAGGATCGAGGCAAGAAAATATTTTTTTGTTTGTTTGGTTGGTTGGTTTTGTTTTTGTTTTTCTTATGTACCAACTTCCCTTTCGTGTCTTTACAAATTAAGAGACCTGCAGTGCATGCATTAGTAAAAAGACGAATGGATGTACTTAAAACCATTCCTTTTTAAACATTTGGATTTATTTATTTTTCACCACTATTTAAAACCAGTTTAAAGTAAAAAACATCTGTTTATTTCAGGTTCTTACAGGAAGATCTAGAGAAATGTGCCTCTAACTGGTAGTGGATTATTTCTCTGTCTAGCTGAGTTATTAAATAAAAATGGCTAACCATGTAAATAACCCATTCCTTTCTTGGGAAGCCTACATGCCCTATAGTCTTGTAGTTAGGACTTTTTAAAATTTTATTTTTATTTTTTCCAGTTAATGCTAGAATGTAAGTAATTCAATTGAAAAAAAAAAAGGCTCATTTTTTCAAGTCATTGAATTGTTGTGTTTGGAGAATGCAATGGATAAATAAGGCTATGTGGATTTCTCTACTGGAAGTATTGTGACTTCAAATGTCTGCATTTTCTATGGTAGCAACGGTTTCAATTACTCTGTAGGAATGGTATTTCAGTAGGATATGTTCTTGACTATGTGTGTTTAGCATGCATTTTATTTTTAAGAGTAATTTTTTATTTAAATGTTCTGTCTTTTAGGTTCAGATTTTAATACAAAAATGTATTGACATTTTCTGCTTTAAGCACTAAGGAAAAAAGCAATAGTAGTATCTTCTTCTTTCTCCAGCATTTTGCAGTAGGCCTAATCTTGTCGACATTCCCAGAACACATCTAATGCCACTGAAAATTGTTTGGATGATGAATGATTTGTGACCCTGGTGGAACTTTTCTGAGAACTATATAGCCAGTCATTCCACAATGTCAATATTCAGCTTGTTACAGCATGTCTATGAACAGAAGAAGATGTACATTCTTATTGAAATATCAGATAGTAGAAAATTAGGTGCTTAGGTATCTTAGAAGTGGAAGACAGCTGCAAAATGGCTTTTAGCAGACCACAATTTTGAAGTTCCTGCAGTGGAAATTGATAAGTTGTTTGATGAAAGACTCCAGTCTACATGCAAAGAGGAACACAGAAGCACAAGGCTAACTGGAGGAACCCCAGGAACCCAGTCAGAGAAAAATGCCTGCCCAAACCCTCTCCTGTCCCAGGACAGCCTCAACCCCATGGTCCTCGGGACACCCATCACTATGAGGCAGTGTGAGCTGGTCTCCAGATAACCTTTTGTACCGAGAAGAGTCACTGCCTAGGGACATGGGACACATTATATGATACAGAGGAAGAATTCTGGGGGATTGTACAAGATTTGTTATAGAATTTGTGGTGGTTTAAGATAGACAGACAGCTAAATACTTCCATATCGCTCTCTCACTCCCTATTCTCAACAGATCAGGAGGAGAAAATATGATGAAAAGAAAGCTCATGGTTTGCAAAAGAGAGATCACTCACCAATTACCAATCATGTCATTGTGAAAACAGACTCAGCGTAAGGGAAATTAATATAATTCATTGCCTATTAATAGACTAGAGCAGTGAAAACTAAAAGCAAACTAAAAATACCTTTCCACTCATCCACCTTCCTCTATCTTGTCCCCTGGAGTGGCACAGCAGAATGTGTGCACGTGTGTGCGTGTGTGAGGGGGGGAATTAGTCCATAATGCTTCTGCTCCTTTTTGGTTGGTTTCTTCCCCTGCTCCAGCGTAGGGTCCCTCCCACAGGCTGCCACCCTTCCCAGACTGATCATACATAGGCTTCCCACACACTACAGCTCTTAAGAACTGCTCCAATATGGGTCTGTACCATGGGGTGTGGTCCTTCAGGATTGGATTGCTGCAGCAGGGATCCCCCATGGGTGGCAGTGTCCCCTAGATCCCCTGCCCCTGCATGAGCTCATCTCCGAGGGCTGCAGCTCTGGCCCGGGGCCTGCTCCTGCGGGGACTCTCCATGGGTCAGAGCCTCCTCCAAGCCACATCCACCTGCTCCACTGGGGGCTCCTCCACGGGCTGCAGCATGGAGATCTGCTCCATGTGCGACCCGTGGGCTGCAGGGGGACAGCCTGCTCCACCAGGGGCCTCTCCACAAGCCACAGGGGAACTTCTGCTGCGTAACTGGAGCACCTCCTGCCCTCCAGCTGCACTGACCTTGCCTGTCTGCAAGGCTAGTTCTCACACTTGTCTCCCAGCTGCTGTTTTGCAGCGATTTTTTTCCCCTTCTAAATACCGTATCACAGAGCCACAGCCAGCATTTCTCATTGTCTTGGATCTGGCCAGTGGCAGGTTCCTTTTGCAGCCATCTGGAGTCTCTTATCTAACGTGGATCAGCTTCTAATATCTTCTCATAGAGGCCATCTCTGCAGCTCCCCATGCAAGCAAGACCTTGCCACATAAACCCAGTACAGATGTTTTGGGGAGGAAACAAAGGGAGAGAAAAAGATGAACCAAGGTCATGTGGGTAGGAACAAGAAAGGAGATAGGTAGATAAGTAGGTGCATAAAAGATAAACAGGACTGGTTGCATGTAAACCATGGCCATCTTGAGAAATGTTGGGGTCTGGAAATTGACTAGGAGACCAATTAAAAGTGAGTATGTCTCTGTACGGGAAACAACTGTAGTTAAGAATATCCAAAGGCCAGCTTCTCAGTAGAGACTGAGTGACTAAACACAGTAAGACTAGGGATGGGTTGTGGGGGGGTGTGGTGTGGTGTGTTGGTGTTGGTGTCAGGCAGGTCTGCACCAGCAGCTGGAGGTGGGGATAGAGTTCTTGGGGCTTTGAATGCCCGGGTGCCATCAGCTGAGAGAATGAAGATGTAGGGTCTAGGCTATTACATGGACCGAGCATCCACCTAATGAAGATATCTATATTAGACATATGCATATACATACATATAATTTAAGCATAATATATTATGTAGATATATTTCTCACTAACAGACCTTCATCCAGATCAGCCAGAGATGGGAACTGGATCTATTGGTGCTATTTGTGCTCGTATAAATACTATGTTTTCTGCTTATGCCGATCTGGGTGACCAGCCAGCCAACCAAGCTGATATGCATTATATACATATCTAGCATTATATACATATCTAGCACTATATACTCTTATTTGTGTGCATGCCTATTAGGAATATGTACTTGGCCTTGTTACTCATTAGAGCTGGGCATGGCACTATATAAGCTTTCTCTCTGTTGGGCTAGTTGGTTCAGCAATAATAGTTATTAAATTTTACTGAGGTACAGCAGTATTACTCCAGTAATAAGGCCTCAAGACTATAAACATTTCCAATATGACCATATACTAACACTGTATATCAAGATCACCTATAGGACTCAGTTTGACTCCATCTGGGCCTGTAGTTCTTTCCACGTAACCCCAACCCTACATTCTGCTGGTGGGCTCTTGTCCTTAGATATCCACATCTTTGACTGGAAGTACTGTCACCAAAGTAAACAGGAACAGTATTTTTTTACAACCTTTTGAATGTGCTTTCAGCTAGATGCCTATATTTAAAATAAGAAATTGGCAGTTTGTGCTGGCTGAAAGCATTTCCAGTGCAGACTACAAAGACTTAAAAGGCAGGACTTTCTCTAATGATTCATTTTCAGCTGTCTATGAGAACTTTTACTATCAGAGATTTCACAAAATAGTTGCTATATATACATGCAGCTAGGCTTTTATAACTGCACTTTTTCTAAGATGAATATGTCATCATTGTTACTTCTCAATACAAAAGATAGAGATCTGAGACCAAGGCTAAAACCTAGGAGGCTATCTTCTCAAACTGTACTAGCCTTTAAAGGATCTTACAACTTCACAAATGTATGTTATTACTATTATTATTTTTAATAAGTTTAAATTACTCATATTAAGCTAACTCATAGTCCTATATATCAGTCTTGAGAACCAGCGTTTATCAAGAGTTAAAATAAAAAGTATAGAAAGAACTTTTTATTTTATTTTATTTTAGAGTCATTTTGAGGATTTATACTTCACATCATCTCATTTGAGATCTCTGTCCCAAAACAATTTTTTTTTTTGTATTTGTGCTGCTACATTATCATCCCCCATTATCTTATTTCATTTGATAGTTTCTCTCTCTCTTTTTTTTTTTTTTTCCTTTTTTTTTTTTTTCCAGTTATGGGAAAGATGCATTCATACTACTAGCAAATCAGGGAGAAGGCAAGGAGCTCTATAAAGCTGAAAGGGCTTATGCATGCTAAAGCCCTTTGATTCTTTGTGTATAAAGGACACCAGGGAATACTAATAGCCACAAAGTTGAGAACAAATGATACGATACTTTTATTAGTCACCTAAGTTAGAAGGCCATCACATACTTACTTCACTTCTAACTAGCTTAGAAATAGAGACAATTCAGAGAGCCACAGCTTGAAAAGTTTTGTAGCTGCCATTTCCAGTCTAGCAAATCAGTCAGTTTATCTTATTTTGAACAAGCAGCAGAGTGTCTGAACAAGTCTGTTTATTTTATTTCTAATATACTCATATCTCTAGCTTCCATATTCTCTTAAAGATCACTGTGACATATAGAACGGATGCCATAAAATACTACAGTGGAAAAAAGTGAAGACAGTAGTTTATTTATCAGTGTAACAGGATGAAATTTGACCTACTGCAGCTAAACATTGCAATGCTAACAGACTACATTCAGCAAAAAACACAGAACTCATGCTGCTACTGTCAGACAGTTGTTTTTTTTTGTTTGTTTTGTGTTTTTGTTTTTGTTTTTTTTTTCCACCCATGATCCTTTCAGTTGTTTCTGCTACCCAAGACTGCATCTTCTACGCCATGTGTTATATTTCCTTTTTAAAGATTGCCTGGGGTAAAGAGAGGATGAGGGCACTGGAATTGTTTGGCTGAAAGAGAGTCAGTTTCAGGGGAACAGAAAAGCACTGTTCTGTCTATGAAAAGATCATTAAGACAGAGGTAGGACCTTCACAGTAGTAGAAGGCAGGAGGACAAAAGACAATGGACATTCTTCGAAGCAGGAGTATAGAATCATAGAATCATTAAGGTTGGAAAAGACCTTAATGATCATGTGGTTCAACCATCAGCAGTTTGTAAATAGGAGTGCCTATTCAAGTGTATATAGGGAGTAACAGTTTCACCATGGGGACTGTCACGCATTGGAGCACATTTCCCAAACAGCAGGTTTTCCTTTTTCTTAACGCTTTCCATCCTTAGAAGTTTACTCAACTGGACAATGAACAGTGTGGACTGATCCTACAGATGCTCCTGTTTTGAACAGGAAATTTGACTAGACACCTCCTAAGGACCCCTCCAGTCTCATTTATTCTATCATTCTGTGATTGATAGTGAATGTCTTCCCTGGATATTTGAAAAGGAATTTTCTTTCTACATAAGATTGGCTTAAGATTGTTCAGGCTTTCATTGGAGAAGTATGGCAAGTGCTAGTTGCATTTAAAAAAAAAAAGTTACCTGTCAATGCGGTGTTTTGAGAGGTTAGGAATGACTAAACTGGTGAATTCTGTTACCTGAGTCAAGTCAGTAATCTCATATGCATGAACAGGCCTTAGAACTGTTATTCCATGAGGTAATGTTGTCAGCAGGCAGAGACAGCTTACATTGTTTTGGAAATCCTGCATCCTTCTGGGTAACAGCTTATGCAAGAGATATAAAGGTCATGGCCGAAAAGCTCATGCTACAGGGATTTACAGCTCCATCCAAAATGGGGTTTTCAGAACTGGAAACATAATCACTGAGCTGGCAGGGAGGGAACTGTAGAAAGAAAAGACAAGAACACCTCTCTCCTTTTCTGTTCTTAGTACTAGCTGCTGGATTGAGGGCCTACTGGAACAGCTGATCACTTCTGATCACTTCTGCTCTACTGCATTGTGTTGCCACCTTGACAATGCATTGCCTGAGTCACTGCCAGAGGGAGTTTCTCAACTGAGAGGGAATGAAAGAGGCATTTGAGATCCTGATACCTGACAGGTAAATATATTTTGTATTAGATATGAAGAAGCAGAAACAGTTACGAAAACAATGACTGCATCTCTAGTTCACTCTTCCATGAGAAGATTGTCCTGTAGTTTGTAATCAATTTTCTGAATATTCTAAATTGTTCAGTATTACATTTTTGAATTTCCTTCACAAGACTTATTTAGGTGATTGTGTTGCATGCATACTATGCAGCATTCACCGTTGAGAGAGATTTGTGACTTTTATTTTGTGTTGTTTATATACATTAAAACAAACAAACAAACAAACCTTGCCAAGCATTAGGCATACATCTCCAGAGCTGCCAAATAATATTTGCCATTGTATTTTTGTAGAATACAAACATACTAAAATCTCTGAACTAAAGCACTGGCTTATGTTTCACTTGAACCTCATGCTATGAGAACACTCATGAGGAAACATCTGAACACCAAGATACAAGTTTTAACCTTCCTGCGTGAGCAATTCTATGCTATTCTAAATTCTATTCTAAATAGCAAATTCTATGTTTTTAACTTAAAAATATAGAACGTATTTACACTTTCTATTCCATTAATATTTGAGACTGTTATATCTTAAATACATTCGTTGCGGTTATGACCATTATGACTGAAGGCCATTTTAAAGCTACTGAATAAAGTGCCTTCTATAAAGATATTCAATTTTGTAGTCTATAAGTCTAAGAATATTAAGAAGGAAGCACTCCTTATTTTCCAAAAGTAGGAATGTTTTGGTTGTTTTCTAAGCAAAAAAAAAAAAAAAAAAAAAAAAAAAAGTGTAATTTATATTTAACTCCAAATTTATTGTGTTCCACTTTTCCATTTTTAAATTATTTATTTATTTATTTATTTATTTATTTTAATCTTAAGTCTGGAGATGGTTTCCTGCAGGAATTAATGAATTGTGAGTTTTCTCTTTCTTTCTAATCTCAGGATTAAAATTAAATTGTGTGATTAGAATAGGCTTCCCATTGAGTTTTATTAGGATGAGTTCTGATTTCTCTGTGAAACCCTGATGTTCTCCCATGTTCCATTAACAGGATGTATGTTTTCATGGCATTTTGTTGTCCAACAGAGTTGTGTTAAACTAATTATAAAGGCATATAAGATCAGATTTATTTTAAGTAAAGCCTTTAAACTACATCAAGTGCCCTCTGAATGTTCATGAAAATGTTGTATATTGGCAGGGGTTGGGTGAGGGTATCAGATCTATTCTGTGGTCATTGCTCCAGGCTGCAGTTATTTCCATGCCTACTGAGCATAGATAGTGAAGTAGTGGATAAACATTCCATCACCAGTAGGTGACAAACTGCTTTCCTAGATTGCTACTGGTTGCCCCTAGGTTGTCCCACTTCCTTTCCAAGCTCTCCTCCAGTACAAACAGTAGGCTGAAATCTTCTTAAACTTGATACATAATAGCTCAGAAAATATGGTATAAAATATATATATATATTTATATATATACTATTATTATTATATATATTTTATATATTTTAGTTATGTTTTTTTCTGGTTGCTGATTCACTGGCAAAACATTCTTATTGCTCTTTGGTTAGAGATCCATTATACAATTTACCTTTCCTTTTCTCCCTATCTGTTTTTCCTTTCTATTTACATTTTATTCTCATTTAAGTCAGCCACTGGAAGTATAACCCTAGATATGACATTTATTTTCTTTATTGTTGTTTTGTTTTTAGTACTGCAAGAGAAAACAGTAAGGTCAAATTATTCTGGAGAACTTCATGACTAGTATTTGAGCAAGTACAGTACTTAAACATGCCTAAAATAAGGATGTCACCAAGGTAAACTGTAAGTAAACAAAGAGAGGCACTAGCTTAATCTTACTTTCAAGAGATAATAAATAGGAGTTCAGGTTTTCAGTCTTCGTTGTTTTCAGCCCTAAAGGACCACAGGTAATTCCCTCAACACAGCATGAAAAACAAGAACATCCATTTTGTGTGGCTACTGAAAGATCTTATTTTAATAGGAAAGATGAAATTTGAACATGCCTCTGGAGTGCCTTTCTTAAAATGAATCAATTAAGTCACAAGAGAGGATTTCAGGAGGTACTGTCAACCTTGACACAGCAACAGAAAGCAGGAGACTCAGTCTTTTAGTAAATAATAAAAGCACTTGAAGGGTGACAATTGCAACACCAAGAATCCTCTAAAATTTCAGTGCAAGAATGCAAATGTGATTGCTTCCAGGCATGCTCTGTAGCAGTGTTAAGAACTGCTAAATACTCTGTAGTACCTGTGTAGTGGGTTTATATGGTAAGCTTTTGGAAGCAGGGGGGCATAGGTGTGGCTTCTATGAGAAGAATCCAGAAGCTGCCCCATATTAGATAAGGGCCCCACAGCAGCTCAGAGCTGAGTCAATAAGCAATGTTGTTTGCGCCTCTGTGAGACTGTGAGAGCATATTTACGGAGGGGGGGGGGGGGGGGCGGAAAGCACCTGCTGGAGAACAGCAGCTGGTGGGGGGGTGGAGAGAGACAGAGAGAGAGAGAGAAGAGTGAGAAACAGGCTTGCAGATGCCAAGGTCAGTGCAGAAGGAGGGCAGGAAGTGCTCTGGGCATGGAGCAGAAGTTCCCCTGAGGCCTGTGGAGAGGCCCCTGGTGGAGCAGGTTGTCCCCCTGCAGCTCATGGTATACCGTGGTGGAGCAGTGTTTCACACTGCAGCCTGTGGAAGAGGCCACAGTAGAGCAGGTGGATGTGGCCTGGAAGAGGCTGTGGCCTGTGGAGGACCCCCACCGGAGCAGATTCCTCTATGGAGAGGAGACCACACAGGAGCAGGTGACCTGGCAGGAGCTGCTGCCTGTAGGGGACCCAGGTTGGAGCAGGGGATGAGAGTGACTGAGAAGGAGTGGCAGAGATGAAGTGCTATAGACCGACTGCAACCTCCATTCCCTCATTCCCCTGTGACACTTGGGGGGAAGAGGTAGAAGAAGGTGGATGGGGTTTTTGATTTATTTCCTTTTTTTCTTACTTCTCTAGCTTGTTAGTAATAGGCAATAAATCTTACTATCTACCTACTCTCTGTTTTGCCTGTTGCGAGTCTGTTTTGCCTGTCACGATAATTGTTGATCAATCTCGCCATCCTTATCTCAACCCTTGAGCCCTTTGCATTGTATTTTCTCCCCCTTTCCTTTTGAGGAGGGGGAGTGAGAGAGCGTCTGAGGTGGAGCGCAGCTGCCCACCCGAGTAAAACCACCACAACATGTTAAGCAGTAAAGATTACCTGAACAGTTCCAAAGCTAAGAATTATCCTATGATTAAGTTATTTTTGAGACTGCATACTTCCATACATTTTGCACAAGTCCATTCTAAAATATATGACCAGAACTTAAGAGTCTGACGTGCATGCACCTACTGAGAAACAGTATTTCAGACGCTCTTTCCAGATTTTAAAAAGCATTTGGGGGACATTGCGATGTCATAGATACTAAACGGCAAAAGTAAATCATCTATAACTTTAAGTTTCATCGATGTATAAGCTTTAATAAATAAACAGAAAGCCACATGGCATATATCAAGCAGAAAAAATGGACATGTTTACAGAGTTTAGTCTATTCCGTCTTTTCTGTGCCCAGTAACTCCTTTAAATACTACTCAAGGCTCTGAAAGATAACTGAATAGATAAATAAATAAAAATATAGTTAATCTGAGCAGCTATTAAAAACAATTTGATATAATTGTTTCAGCAGACACACAACAACATAAAAGAGAGAAAACATTTCAGAAAAGCTATGGTTTTAAGATATGGTTAAAGTGAAGGTATATGGAACTTGGTAGATAAATTGCTATACATAAAATAACAAAATTATATAAAGAACACGTAAGATGAAGAAGAAAATGTTCTAATCTTGTCCAAATTCCTAAAAGACTTTTAAATGAGATTGAAAGACTATTTTTCTGTAGGGTTTATACAGAACTTTCTTTGGAACATATAATCACAAGCTAGATTTAAGCATTTGTGTCAATAATAAAAGCATCTACACAGAATAATAAGAGCAAAAATAACTTACCAAATTCTAGTTAATTAAAAAAGATCTTCAAACATATATTTAATACATTAAAATTTATAATTTTATATTTTGAAGGCTATTTACATTAAATATCTTTTAAACCTATGCTACTTATTCAGGGGCTAAATAGACATGATATCATAGAACAATTATGAAAACCATTACTGTCCAGTTGTGCAGAAAGACTACTGAAGTAAATGTATAATAGATACGATCTATAATAGCCGGTTGGTATAGGAACAGGTGCCCTCCCAAAGCATGTTTCCTAGTTCTAAAGAAATCACTTTTCTAATTTAAAAGGTATCAATGAAGGAATTTATTTTGTTGAAATTTCTTGTATATACAGATATTTAGTATATATAACTAATAAAAATAGAGGTCTTTAGGCCTCTTATGAGGAGGCCTCTCATTTATAGGCCTCCTATATAGGCCTCTCATAGGCCTCTCATTCTCAGATAAGCATACAACAAAATCTTGAATTTATGTTTATATTTGGTATAACAGTTTAAGATTACTAACCCAATTATAATTGTTATCCTATTTGAATCAAGTTTAAAAATTGTCTGTTTAATAATTGTTATTGACACACTGAAATAGATGGAAAGAATAAAAGATGTTTTTCCAGTGCCCCGGGCACAGTTCCTCTCTCTTAACTACTCACAGTGCATTGACTATGTCATTGCACTGACTCCACAAGACAGAATTATACTAATTTCACTAAGAAATCGTATAGAGGAGAAGAAAGGTACTTGAGCACTGATTTTTTTCTTCCATTCTTGAACTGAGTGAGTATTTTTCTTCAGTATGTCAGCACAGTTTTAAATGGTCTTCTAGATATCAAATTGTGGTTTAGGCCAGCAGGAAGCTAAGCATCACACAGCTGTTTGCTCACATCCCTCCAGAAGTGGCATGAAGGAGAAAAGTGGGAAAAAAAAAAAGTTAAAAAAAAAAAAAAAGTTAAAAGGTAAAAGGTGAAACTTGGAGAATTTTTAACAATGTGTTTATGAAGTTTTACAATAATATCCCAGTGGGCAGACACTCAGACCAAACAGTTACGGTTAAGAAGCTTCTATGAAGAAGCCTGTTAAGTAGCACACTATATTTTTAGGGATGCTGAAATTAATCTCTTATCTTTGTGATTCATTTTAGCCAGTTTCTGTATTTCTTTTTTCCCTTCTATGGGGTTTTGATATTGTAGTGCAAAAGAGGCCTCCCAGATTATTAGTTGTAATTTGATAATCATCATCATAATCAAAATTACTTCTTTTTTCTTTTGCTGTTTTGATTAGGAATTGCGTCCTAATAATCTGTTATATAGTTAACGTGTTTTCAGCTTTAAACTGCTGTTGTTTTCATCAGTTGTGAAGAGATACAGAATCAGCTTTAAGTCTGAAGTGTGTAGGAGGACTTAGTGTGGCCCATACGTCAGCCATGATGACAGTATCATGACTGTAGTTAGCCACTATGTATTTCTTTACTCAAATTCAGGCCTCTGTTTGGTAATACCTTAGTCAATTGGTTGAATGAAAGAAAAATTGGAGCATTTTATATGGTTTGCTATTTAGTCCTTCTAGAACACGCCATGGAACTTCAAATATTTCAGGAGTACTTAAAAAATGTTATCTTCCTTTAGGGAAGTCAAATAGGCTGATGAAAAGAGAAACAAAAATGCCTTAACATCCCCATCAATTTTTTCTTAAAGGAAAAACTGAAAGAATTTGTGAAATATGAAACTACTCTCCAGAGTCTCGGTTTTACATTAGAAAGCATCTTTTATTTTTTACCATTGCACTTAACATATTCTCAAGTGCCCTTCCAGTCAATGATTTAGCTTTCTTGCTGAATGAAAAGGTTTTAGTGTCTGTGCGCCTTATGTTACATAATTTATTGCACTTACTAAGCGTTCTGTAATTTTCCCTACCTAAAATGGAAAACCTTCCTTATTTCTGATGATGTATTTCCTTCATTTCTATGCATACTCTGTTTCCTCAGGAACATCCACTACTCTCCCCTGCCCCTCCCCATTTATCAGTAACACTGAATCAGAGATCAAGCTACTTACTTGCCTTTTTTTATCATATTGTTGTATCAATCATATGTCAACTCAAACTGTAGGATTCTTGCTGAAGAAAACTGTGAAGCTGCACATTAACAGAGAAATGCAAAGGATTAACAAACTCATGGAAGTTCACTCCAAAAGGGATTGTCAAGAAATGCAGTCCAAATTTAACTTTCCGTGCAGGAAATCCCTAGGCCTCTGGCAGTTGAAATCTGGGAGGGCATGCCACTGGAATGGTGTTGAGTAGTTCTTAAACACTTTAATAGAATCACAGAATTGCCCAGGCTGGAAGGGATTATCTAAGATCATCTAAGATTATCTAACTCCAAGTCCCTTGCCACGGCCAGGGACACCTCCCACTACATCAGGTTGCTCAAAGCCCCATCCAACCTGGCCTTGAACGCTTCCAGGGATACCACATCCATAACTTCTCTGGGCAACTTGTTCTAGCCTGTACCAGTTTCCAGTGCCTCACAACCTTCATAGTAAAGAATTTATTAATCTAAATCTAAATCTATATTATTGTTATTGTTGTTGTTGTTATTATTATATTTTTAGTTAATTAGTAGTTAGTTTAAAGACATTCTCCCTTATACTATCGCTATACTCCCTGACAAATAGTCCCTCCCCAGTTTTCTCTAGGCCCCCTTTAGGAAGGCCACTATAAGGTCTGCCCAGAGTCTCCCCTTCTATATAACCCCAACTGTCTCAGCCTCTCTTCATAGGAGAGGTGCTCCAGCCATCTGATCATCCTTGTACCCCCCCTCTGGACTCACTCAAACAGGTCAATGTCCTTCTTATACTGGGGGCCCTAGAAATGAACACAGTACTTTCCTTTGATGCCTGACACTAGCTGATGTTTGAGACAAAATTGCGGCTGGTCTGACTTACCACAGCAAATCATGAGGAGTAAGTAAACATTCTGGATGATATCTTGCTCCTTTTGAAGTAAATTACAAATCTCTCATGGACCTCACTAGGGCTGTTAGAATATATTTACATGTTTACCTGAAATAAAAAAATATACCAATGTGAAAAATTGACACACAGGGTGTACCTGTCTCTTCTATGGCAATGCTGAAAAATATTTGGAGCTGACTGAGAAGTCCAAAGTCTGCTGTGATTGGTGTTACTGTCGAAAATGTGATAGACATATTACTGGCAAAAAAGGTAATATGCTAATCTAAATAGCACTCAATCCCCTTGTGCATATAACCCAACCCTATGGGCTGGGTTATACCTTTAACTCCCTGTTTGTGTGTGTCTGTCTGCTATTCTATTATTTTTATTTTTAAAATAAGGACTCTGATGATGTTTTTATGTGGTGAAACACTAATTAGTTTTAGTTGTGACTTGATTCAGAAAGCGTGGTGATAATTGCCCTCAAAATATGGATTTTATTTCAAGATGAGTTCTGTACAAAGATCTTTGTTAGTATTTATTGTGACCGACTTCATTTCATTTCACGACAGTTCTGTGACCTTTCCAACTAGTTCTGATGATATTTTCCAATTATATTAACACAAGCATTTTTATGCATTTCTACAAAAAATAGTAAAGACAGACTTTTTTTTTAAAGGAAAACACAATAGAAGTTGTACTTAGAAACAAAAGTAAAGCTTCAAAACAAAACAATAAGGAGAAGAAGGGAAAGAAGGAGGAGGAGGAGAAGAAGAAAGAAGAAGAAAAAGAAGAAGAAGAAGAAAACAAGAAAATCTCATATTTCTAGCTGTTTCTGTCAGGAATTTCCGATCAAATTTTTATCTTTATTTTTTTTTTCTATTTTATTTTTATTTTGTACCCTTAGTTCATACATAATATAATGTTGTCTATCTTTCCTCAACCAAACTGCACTTGTATTTTTACCAATTTTTTCTCATTATTGAAAATCTCCTCTCTTTTTTTTGGTCCAACTATAGAAACACAAGAAGTATCTACATTTTTTTTCCCCTGGTAATACTAGCCTTTTCTAACTAATTGAATGATTTTCTCAAAAATTTCTTGAGCTACAGCTTCTTTGTAGCTGCATGATCTAGGTAGTCCATATTGTTCTGGTAGCATACTGAAATGTCACTATATTCAGACAGCTCATTTGACAGGTGATCTTTTGGGAAGGATCTCAAATCTTTTTCTGTACCTAACACTTGTTACCTATATCAGAATGCAGAATGCTGCATTTCGTGATTAACCAATGTGTTTGATTGTTTTCTAGACCTAGGTAACATCCATGGTTTTATGGATGTTACTCCAGGAAAAGTCTGGATTGCCCCAGAGAGAGTTCCGGGAATTTGCATATAGGTAAGTAAGCCTTTGAGCCTTCTATCACTTTGTTCTTATATATTTATTTTGCTAATGATCTGGTCTAATAAACCACTACATTACTACTTATTGCAGATTATTTGCACTTATTGCACTTATTACAGATTATTGCACAAGACTGCTTTGTTTCTTGTAAGACCCTTTCAGTGAACCATAAATGCAAAGTGAAGCTTTGCTAATGCATTGGTTTTAAAAATATCTCCGAAGGAATGTGTTTTTCATCCATTATTTCCTTGGAAAAAAGTTCTCTTCAGAGCACTGGGAATGCTGAATTAATGACAGCTTCTTCATGTCCTCTTCAGAATAAACACAAAATGTGAGAAGCATAAATGTAATATACATATCTGAGGTATTAAATATTCAGGCATTACTAAAAATATTTTGTTGGAATGTTTGAATGGATAGATGACAAAAGCTGTGCAGTTCCTTGAATGTTATGAACAGAGTGTTGAGTTACCAGTTGCTACAGCAGGAGACTGGATGTCATTATAAGTCATTCTATATCTCAGCCCTGATCTATATGTAGTGCCTCTGTCCGATATTTTTGGACAGAATTTTCATTTCTAACTTACTTCCAGCAAGGCTAGGAATGCAGAAGATAAGAACTTAGAAAGAAGGCTTACATTACATTACAGATTACTAGTAGATTGTTGTATTATGGTTCCATGAGAACAAATGTTATTTTGAATACCATATTTTTTAGCTGCTGAGAATGCTGGTGGGTATTTTTGATTAGCCTGTACATTATTTAAGAAAACAGAAGGCCCGAAGGCCACATAAAATATATGTTCTTCTGGGGGAAGCGTTTAAAATGACAAACTGTAGTGCTTTCCTGCAATGGTCATCTGCCTTTGCTTTTAATCATTTAATAACAATGAATTTTCTGAAACAGATGTATGAGAATGGAAAAGGGTTGCGAAGTAAGATGCAGGAGAGAAATACCACTAAGTAAATATCAAGTTGTTGTAAATGTATTCAATATTTTCTTGATATTTGGATTCTTTTTAATTTTAAGTATAGAGTTTTCTCTAATACTTAGAAGGATAAGAAGTATGTGGATGGTGTTCCAACTTGCTGCAGAGCATGAGAAAAAACTTCAGTAGCAAAACCAATGCCAAAAACAGCAGTGTATAGTAGAATCACCCCAAATTAGTACTATTGGAAAACTTATATGTAACATTAGTAAGTGGTTTTTGTTGTTGTTTGTTTGTTTTCTTGTTGTGCTTGAAGTCATCATTTCTGTTTTATCTAGATTTTTCATATACTAAACATAAATCATAACCACAGTGCTGCAAAATGCTAAACCTAGCAAACATGAGTATCTATGAGGATCTGGGCGTCAATGTAATTAACAAAATATGAAAATTTTCATTTCAGTTCCTATTTTGTCTATGTTTCCATTTAAGTTAAATAATCAGGTGGCAATCATAAAAATTCTTATTTCCAAGATGATTGATTCATTTTAGGAATCTGACCCAGGACTCTGGAAATACTGAAAAGACTTATCTTTAGTTCCAAGTGGTTTTGCATGAGGCCCAGCAAGATACCATATAAATACTGTCACATAAAACCACTATGCACTATCCACATCCCCCAGCATATGATTAGCAGGAGGAACATGGGAATTAATCTTCTCAGATGCTACACAAAAATCATCTAATTCAATGTTATCTCTGATATAGGTGACTCCATTTCCAACAACATAAAATTCATAAGATGCCTAGACTTTTTAGGGTTATAGTTTTTTGTTTGTTTGTTTGTTTTGTTTTGTTTTGTTTTTTCACTCATACATCCCAAGAAGACAAAAGATTGGCTTCTGGTAGATCTATTTCAAGAGCAGCCCTGAGGACCTGGGTGTGTTTGGTGATGAGAAGCTCAACATAAGCCAGCAATTATGTGCTTGCAGCCCAGAAAGCCAAATATGTCCTGGACTGCATCAAAAGAAGCATGTCCAGCATGTCGAGAGTCCCCTCTACTCTGCTCTCTTGAGACTCCACTCGAAATACTGTGATCAGCTTTGGAGCCCCCAGCACAAGAAGGACATGGACATAATAGAGTGAGTCCAGAGAAAGGCCACTAGAATGATTAAAGGGCTGGAGCACCTCTCATGTGAAGGGAGTCTGAGAGAGTTGGGGTTGTTCAGCCTGGAGAAGAGACGGTTCCAAGGAGACCTTATAGCAGTACCAAAAGGGAGTCTACAAGAAAGCTGGGGAGGGACTATAGTGATAGGACAAGGTGTAATGATTTTAAATCTCTTTTAAAGATTTTAAAGATTTTAAATCCACCTCTCTTTCTGGAGAGCGTGGAAGATAGCTTCCTGACGCAGCTGGTTAGTGAACCTACCAGGGGTGGTGCCCCGCTAGACCTTCTCTTCACAAACAGAGAAGGACTGGTGGAGGACGTGATCGTCGGGAGCTGTCTTGGGCAGAGTGACCACGCAATGGTGGAGTTCACTATTCTTGGCGAGGCCAGGAAGGGGACCAGTAAAACCGCTGTATTGGACTTTCGAAGGGCTGACTTTGAGCTGCTCAGGACACTGGTTGGTGGAGTCCCTTGGGAGGTGGTTCTGAAGGGCAGAGGGGTCCAGGAAGGCTGGGCGCTCTTCAAGAGGGAAATCTTAATGGCGCAGGAACGGTCTGTCCCCACGTGCCCAAAGACGAGCTGGCGGGGAAGAAGACCAGCCTGGCTCAACAGAGAATTGTGGCTTGATCTTAGGAGGAAAAAGAGGGTTTATAAGCTTTGGAAAAGTGGGCAGGCCACTAAGGAGGACTTTAAAGAAGTAGCGAGGCTGTGCAGGGACAAAATTAGGAAGGCCAAAGCTCATCTGGAGCTCAATCTGGCTACTGCCGTTAAAGATAACAAAAAACGTTTCTATAAATACATCAACACAAAAAGGAGGACTAAGGAGAATCTCCATCTTTTACTGGATGCGGGGGGAAACTTAGTTACAAGAGATGAGGAAAAGGCGGAGGTGCTCAATGCCTTCTTTGCCTCAGTCTTTAGCGGCAATACCGGATGTTCTCTGGATACTCAGTACCCTGAGCTGGTGGAAGGCGATGGGGAGTAGGATGTGGCCCTCATTATCCATGAAGAACTGGTTGGTGACCTGCTACGGCACTTAGATGTGCACAAGTCGATGGGGCCGGATGGGATCCACCCAAGGGTACTGAGGGAACTGGCAGAGGAGCTGGCCAAGCCACTTTCCATCATTTATCAACAGTCCTGGCTATCAGGGGAGGTTCCAATCGACTGGCGGCTAGCAAACGTGACGCCCATCTACAAGAAGGGCCGGAGGACAGACCCGGGAAACTACAGGCCTGTCAGTTTGACCTCAGTGCCAGGAAAGCTCATGGAGCAGATCCTCCTGAGAGTCATCATGCAGCAATTGCAGGGGAAGCAGGCGATCAGGCCCAGTCAGCATGGCTTTATGAAAGGCAGGTCATGCCTGACGAACCTGATCTCCTTCTATGACAGAGTGACGCGCTGGGTGGATGAGGGAAAGGCTGTGGATGTGGTCTACCTTGACTTCAGCAAGGCTTTTGACACCGTCTCCCACAGCATTCTCCTCAAGAGACTGGCTGCTCTTGGCTTGGACTGGCGCACGCTTCGCTGGGTTAGAAACTGGCTGGATAGCCGGGCCCAAAGAGTCGTGGTGAATGGAGCCAAGTCCAGTTGGAGGCCAGTCACTAGTGGCGTCCCCCAGGGCTCGGTGCTGGGGCCGGTCCTCTTTAATATCTTAATTGATGATCTGGACGAGGGCATCGAGTGCACCCTCAGTAAGTTCGCAGATGACACCAAGTTAGGTGCGTGTGTCGATCTGCTCGAGGGTAGGAAAGCTCTGCAGGAGGATCTGGATAGGCTGCACCGATGGGCTGAGGTCAACTGCATGAAGTTCAACAAGGCCAAGTGCCGGGTCCTGCACCTGGGGCGCAATAACCCCAAGCAGAGCTACAGACTGGGAGAGGAATGGTTGGAGAGCTGCCAGGCAGAGAAGGACCTGGGAGTGATGGTGGATAGTCAGCTGAATATGAGCCAGCAGTGTGCTCAGGTGGCCAAGAAGGCCAACGGCATCCTGGCTTGTATCAGGAACAGCGTGACCAGCAGGGCGAGGGAGGTGATCGTCCCCCTGTACTCAGCTCTGGTGAGGCCGCACCTCGAGTACTGTGTTCAGTTTTGGGCCCCTCGCTACAAGAAGGACATCGAGGTGCTTGAGCGGGTGCAGAGAAGGGCGACGAAGCTGGTGAGGGGCCTGGAGAACAAGTCCTACGAGGAGCGGCTGAGGGAGCTGGGCTTGTTCAGCCTGGAGAAGAGGAGGCTCAGGGGTGACCTTATCGCTCTTTTTAGGTACCTCAAGGGAGGCTGTAGCGAGGTGGGGGTTGGTCTGTTCTCCCACGTGCCTGGTGACAGGACGAGGGGGAATGGGCTTAAGTTGAGCCAGGGGAGTTTTAGGTTAGATGTTAGGAAGAATTTCTTCACTGAAAGGGTTGTTAGACATTGGAACAGGCTGCCCAGGGAAGTGGTGGAGTCACCATCCCTGGAAGTCTTCAAAAGACGTTTAGATGTAGAGCTTAGGGATATGGTTTAGTGGAGGGCTGTTAGCGTTAGGTTGGAGGTTGGACTCGATGACCTTGAGGTCTCTTCCAACCTAGAAATTCTGTGATTAAACTAACAGGGGGGAGATTAAGATCAGATATAAGGAAGACATTATTTTCTGTGACAGTGGTGAGGCAATGGAACAGGTTGCCCAGAGAAGTTGTGGATGCGGCATTCCTGGAAGTGTTCAAGGCCAGGTTAGATGGGGTTTTGAGCAACTTGATATAGTGGGAGGTGTCCCTGCTTATGGAAGGGGGTTGGAATTAAGATCCCTTCCAACCCAAACTATAATGTGATTCTATGATTCTATGTCCATAACTTGTAAATTTGTTCTGAGAATGATTAATTGTAGAATCATGTGATAATTGAAGTTGGACTGAAGATGGAACAGATCTGTGGAGGTCAGCTCTACAAAAAGAAAAGGCCAATGCTGTGTGTTCAGATAGTTTGCCAGAAGCAATGATGCCTGTTTGTAAACACAGTATGTTTACAGATCTTGTTAATTGACCCTTCTCCTCAAACTGGAAGAAACTAAAATCAGATATGCCACTTCTGAAAGATATCAAATGCTAAGAAAATTGTAGCATACTCCATATCTGAACTTCTCTGAAGCTGAGAAACAACATAAGAAACGGTGGAAGATTCATGAAGTTAGAGGAAGAAAAAGCAGGGAGATGTGTGACTAAATCCAGTGGAGGAACATTCTGTATAAGTTTACTTTTCAGAACTCTTAATTCTAGAAGAATAAAATAAACAGAAATAATACTAGGGGACCAGTTGAAAGCTGTGAGTTCAACTTTTCAGCTGAATATATCAGCTTTTTTTTTTTTTTTTTTTTTTTTTTTTTTTTTTTCAACACAGCAATCATGAATTAATAGAGTTTTCAATTCTTGGAAAAGTAAGGAGTGAGTTTAGCAGAACTGCCATCTTCAGGAGGGCAGGCTGGCCTGTTTAGTAGACAGTTTGCTCGAGTCCCTTGGGAAGCAGTCCTGAAGAACAAAGGAGTCCAGGAAGGCTGGACTTTCCTTCAAGAAGAAAGTCCTAAGGGTGCAGGAGCAGGCCATCCACATGTGCTGAAAGATGAGCTGGCATGGAAGAAGACCGACATGGCTGAGAGAGCTGTGGTTAGAGCTCGGGAAGAAAAAGAAGGTTTATGACCTTTGGAAGAAGGGGTGGGTGACTCAGGAGGGCAACAAGGATGTCACAAGGCTGTGTAAGAAGAAAATTAAAAGGGCCAAAGCCCAGTCAGAGCTCAATTTGGTTACTGCCATTAGGATCAATAAAAAATGTTTTTATAAATACATAAACAACAAAAGGAGGACTAAGGAGAATCTCCTTCCTTTATGTTTCCCCTCATATGGGGGGAAACAGTGACAAGAGATAAGGAAAAAGCTGAGGTACTTAATGCCTTCTTTGAGTCAGTCTGTAGTAGTAAGACCAGTTGTTCAGCCTCCTGAGTTGGTAGATAGGGATGGAGAGAATAATGAACCCTTATAATCCAAGAGGAAGCGGTTAGAGACCTGCTACACCACTCAGATATATGCAAGTCTATTGTGCCAGATGGGATCCACCCAAGGGTAATGAAGGAGCTGATGGAAGTGCTCACTAAGCCACTTTCCATCATTTATCAGCAGTCCTGGATATCAGGGAAGGTCCCAGTTGAATGGCAGTTAGCAAATATGACACCCAAGTACAAGGAAGGCCAGAAGGAGGACCCAGGGAACTACAGGCCTGTCATTCTGACCTTGGTGCCAGGGAAGATTATGGAGGAGATTATCTTGAGCACCATCATGCAGCACATACAGGACAGCCAGGGGATCAGTCCCAGTCAGTTTATCAAAGGCAAGTCCTGCTTGACTAACCTGATCTTCTGTGTTGAAATAACATGTCTAGTGGATGAGAGAAAGGCTGTGGATATTGTGTACCTAGATTTTAGTACAGCATTTGACACCACTTCTCACAGCATTCTTCTGGAGAAGCTAGCTGCTCATGGCTTGGACAGGAGTATGCTTCTCTAGGTGAAAATCTGGCAGGGTGGCTGGACCCAAGGAGTTCTGATGAATGGATTTAAGTCCTATTGGCGGCCAGTCACAAGTGGTGTCCCCCATGGCTCAGAACTGGGGCCACTTCTCTTTAATATCTTTATCACTAATCTGGGTGAGGGGATTGAGTACACCCTAACTAAGTTTGCAGACAATGCCAAGTCAGGCGTGAGTGTTGATCCTGGCTTGTATCAGAAATGTGTCCAGCAGGAGTAGAGAAGTGATTGTCTCCCTGTACTTTGCTCTGGTGAGGCCACACCTTGAATACTGTGTTCAGTTTGGGGCCCCTCACTACAAGGAGGACACTGAGGTTCTGGAACATGTCCAAAGAAGGGCAATGAAGCTGGTGAAGGAGCACAAGTCTTAGAAGAAACGGTTGAGGGAACTGGGGTTATTTAACCAAGAGAAAAGGAAGCTCAAGGGAGACCTCATCACTCTCTATAACTACCTTGAAGGAGGTTGTAATGTAGTGGGGGTCAGTCTCTTCTCCCAAGCAACAAGTGATAAGACAAGAGGATATGGCCTCAAGTTGTGAAGGGGATGTTTATGTTGGACATTATGAAGAAATTTTTCACTGAAAAGGTTGTGAGGCATTGGAACAGGCTGCCCAGAGAAGTAGTTGAATCAGCATCTCTGCAGGTATTTGAAAGACTTATAGGTGTGGTGCTTAGGGTTTACTTGTAGACTTGGCAATGCTAGGTTAACAGTTGGTCTTGATGATCTTAGAGATCTTTTCCAACCTAAAAGATTCTATGATACTGAATAATTGTCTTCAGTGGGGTGATTATGGTTTGAAATTTCTCCTCTCTCTCTATATATATATGTATATTTACTTATAAAATCCAACATGATGATAAAAGATGATAATAAATTCTGCTTCCTAAAGAGACTAATTACAAAAGCAAGAGGCAGGAAAATAATAGCAATAATTAAAAAAAATGAAAAGAAAAAGAAAAACAATGTTAACTTATGAAATGGACAAGGGTAGGCTTTATTTACAGAAAGTTGTGTGTGTTACTTCCAGGCCTCCAATCATAGCAAGGCTATGAATTCTTTCTGAATTTTTTGATGTAGCAACAAGCTACGTGAGTACTTGGAAAGTCATGATGACATTGATATTCAGCATACCCAAATGCTGTCAAACATAACAAATAAAATAAATTCTTCAACAGCATAATCCCTAAGTGATAGAGATTTATTCATACGTTACATTCAGTGATCTTTAATTAGAACTATTTGTGTGTTAATGATGCATAGCAGTAAAGCAAACAGAATGCTTAAATGTCTATGTTATTCATGCATTGCTCAAGCAACTAAACTAAAAAAAAAAAAAAAAAAGGAAAAAGGAAGGAAACAGTCTCAAAAACTAAAAAAAAATATAGCAACTTGGAATGTACTTTAATACTTCACGGTCTGATTAGAGTAAAATAGGCACAATTGTTAAGTGTGTAGAACATGAAGCCATTTTATTTGAGTACCAGGTCATTCTTCCTAGTTGTATTCAGTGAGAAGACCTGAAGATCTCGTCCTACAGATTCCAACAGGAGCCTTGAAATACTTTGAAGAAACAAACAAACAAACAAACAGGAAGCTGAACTGAATGAGTCAAAATTCACGCTTTGTTCATACATAATTTTCCCGTCCATCAGCATTGTTCAGTGGACTGTTGGTCTGTTTTTCTGTGGCAATTCTTACATTCTTTCTTACATTCTTATGTGCAACACTGAAAGCAATTTTACGAGTGACATCAAATGCAGAAAAGTAGATTATGTTCTATCATTGCATTACAGTGTCATATGCTGATAATGTGAATTGCTACAGAATGTTGTTTACTCCAGTACTACTCCTTCCTAAATTTTTTTGCACATGATACAGATTTTATAACAAATTTGTTTTATGTCAGGGTAGGTTGTGAACAGTAAATTAACTTGCAGACAGTCATGTGTTTTCTTGCCAGAGAAGATACAGGCAAATTCTGTATACGTCTGCATTTCAGGACTGATTCTACCCAGAGTGCTTT
The DNA here is from genome assembly GCF_964035555.1 of Netta rufina. Lineage (NCBI taxonomy): Eukaryota > Metazoa > Chordata > Aves > Anseriformes > Anatidae > Netta > Netta rufina. The sequence goes on along the minus strand of NC_140123.1, from coordinate 188,856,966 downwards.
CATAACAATGAAAGTCTGTGTACTTTAATGAAATTCTATCTTAGCTCACACTTTCTCAGTGAGAAAAGAATACTAGCAGTTGCTTGGATTATAATCTGCTTGATAAAATGTGTAGTCCATTGATAGATGAGAACTGAGGGGCTGGTAAGACTGAGACTGAGGGGCTGAGGTGTTGAACGTGTTGTTTTGGGATAAGAGAAAATTATTTGGATAAAAGAAAGTTCTTGGATGTTTCTACTGATTAATCAGAGAATGGATATTTTGAAGTTGCTGCAATGCTTTTATGTAGTTTGTTTCTATAGCTGCAAATTAAAGTATCGTAATTGCAACTAATGATATCAAATTTAATATCTTTATTATTTATATACACATTATGGACCAGAAAAAAAACTCAAAACTTTATTCCTATCAACAGGATACTTTTTTATTTTATTTATTTTATTTTATTTTATTTTATTTTATTTTATTTTATTTTATTTTATTTTATTTTATTTTATTTTATTTTATTTTATTTTTATTTTTTATTTTATTGATTATTTTTCCATAAAAAGAAACACCTTACACTCTACACCATAAAAATCTATCACAAAGAACCACTCTCCATTTAATATTTAATATAACTGAAAGGAGATTCCAATTTTCTGAAATTATAATCTGTGATAGACATAAAATTATTTGAGCATTCACACTATGTTTTAGAAGCAAAATAACCATTTAGTGTTGGGAACTGGCTTTGTGATCTAATACAAACATTTAGATGTCTGTTGACAATATTAGATGTCTGTTGATCTTATATAGACATTCTGATCTTCTTTTCATAACAATCATGTGTCCTCCAGTTCTGTAAATGATAAAGCAAGCTACTGTCATGTTTGACTGTACTCATTGATGTTATCAGCTTGGGGTCTTCATGTCTCTCTCACTACTACACTTTTGACTTTTTCTAGGCTACCCACTGAATCTCTTTGCCAAAATCTAGTTGTGAGGTATATGTGTGGCTTCATGTATTTCGTATCATTATAGAATAGTCATACCTGCCATGCTGCCTGCTGGCAGGATGATGTCTATACTGTTAGGTTAACAATACCCAAAAACTGGTGAATCAGCATGCATACTGTAATTATTTCTCATTTTAAGCAGTGTCCTCTAGCTGTTCCTTATTCTATCTCTGTCCTGCATTGCCTACCTTAACTGTTCTGCAAGTTTTTTGAAACAAGGGCTTATCTTCATGTATTGCTTACAAAGCACCTACTAGACTTATAGATTGAGTAAATTAATTTAATTATTGTTTCTCAATGAACATAGTTTCTGCAAAACTGAAATTCAAGGGAATTTAATTCCTATTTAAGAAGTACTTAGTACTTCTAACTTAATGTTAAAACATAATTTACTTAACTAAACTAAACTAACTTAAAGTTAAATGTTTAATGTTAAAATAACTAAACTAACTTAATGTTAAAACATAAGAAATGTATTTCAGCTAATGTCTGCAGAAAATAAATGCATGAATATTTGGAGGAACTAACAGCCAGTACAGATTCTTCTCTATGGATACTTTAAGGGGTAAATCAAGATGAAAGTGTGCATGGAGGACAAACAGGCCAGTGAAACTAGGTTTAGCTTTATACTGCAAACAGTGCTTCCCATCTCTGTTAATTAAAGAATAGTTTTTGAGTGATTGGGTTTCACTGTGAACATTATTTTTTTCCACTTTTTAAATTTTTTTTATTAGTCTTGAACATGTATAAGCAGAAAATAACTCATCTTGATTTGATTCACAGGGCCCAGATGAAGTCTGCAGCACTGTAGTTAGGAAACAAATCAATATGTTATTCATGAACTAAGCTAACCTAAGCAAATTTGTTATGAGATCAGTGAGACCCAATTTTATTTTAAAATAAAGAAAGTGGAGAAAGCCAAGCTAGACAAGTTAAAGCAGTGAATTATTACTTTAGCTATATAGATCTGTACGTGTGTGTGCATGCACATACATGTGAAATGCTGGCTATTGTATGTGTATACATGTATATGTATATGAAGTGTATAATGAGTCCACTTAATTGTGAGAAGAAATGGCTTGGTACTGCTCAGAGGACATGTGGTCAGATTTCCAAAATGAGGGCTACTTTTGACCTTCCCATGTGAGGACAGAAAAGTTATTGTTTTGGAATTCCAAAATATATCTACAGTCTGTGTTAAATTATCCTTTTTGGAAAGGTTACAGAGGTTGCATAGTCTGTCTAGACAAGAAAATGAGTTGATCATTACATGACAGTACATTGTAAAGGTGCTATAACCTGTCTACTTCTGGTTTTAGATATGTTTGCTAGTAATATCTCTTTGCATGAGATATTTCAGTGGGTTAAACATGGCCTCAGAAGGAGGACCTAGTTAGAGGTTGTCTGTTATGAAGAAATCAAGAACTTAAACCCAGCTTGCTGTTCCCAGAGCTATTTAGTGGAAACTAATGAGTGCTGAATTCCAGAGCCAATCCTTTCCTCTTTTACTCATTTTCACTGACTCATCTCCTCACCCAGGTGGTTGAATACAGATATGAATTAAAGTGCAAGAATCAAGAATTTGTGCTTTTTTTTCCTTTTTTTTTTTTTTTTTTTCCATCTACTAAAGGGATTAATAAAGAAGAACTGTGTTTGTTTGTTTGTTTTTTTCAGTTGTGTTAAAGATGCTTTAAGGAAAAATACACTGAAAGGAGTATCTTTTCCCTGAGCAACTTAAAACCTGAATGCAGAGAAGAGCAGTACTAACAGGAACTTGATTGCACTCTGGAAAGGAATTATTCTGATAATTTCATGCTGAAATATGCTAGCAAAAACTTACAAAAAATGTGGAGCATGGACTTTCACAGTTTGCAGAAAGGGAGGGGTGTGAAGGTATGAAGCTTTTCCCTATCATCTAACACAGTATCATTTTGACTTCCTGCAGGGCCTTCAGATATTTAACTATGTGCAGCATCCCAGTGAGAACTCTGTAGTCTTTACATTTTTTGTAAATACTTGGTTGAGCTTGAGGCTAAATATAAAATGAACACGCCATTTGCAACACATGCAAAATCACAGTGTTATATAAGATTGACATTTGAAATTTCATCAGCACCTGAGAAATATCAAGGTTTAATTAACAAGTCATGCAATGGTGTATAGAGCTTTGAATATTTATGATGGCATTATAATTTTTGGAAGAGACTAAAACAAGCATAACATGAAACTGGCAAATATTTCAAAGCATTTTCAACAGAAACAATTGTTAGTAAATGGAAAAAAAAGCTAACTGAGGCACTGATTTTAAAATTTTAGATAAATAGAATGAACAGTGAAAATATAAAATGTTTGGAATTTGTATGTCTAGTGAATTGTTTTGGAGGATTTATCTGTTTTCATGATATCAGATATGTAATGTATGCAAACCAGTGTTCCTAATGTTTAATTTGTGCAATTAAATATGCAAAATGAGGAGATGCAGTCGGTAGTACTGTAAATGTATCTTTAATTCTACCTCCAAGTATATATCACTTCTGAGTGGATTGTCCCAGTAACTCGTGACAATCTTTGTTCACATACTAAAAACAAAACAAACCTCCCACTGCCAAGTCTTTTCCCTTACACAGAAAAAAAAAAAAAAATCATTACCATCCAATCAAAGCTCATATTTCTCTGTTTATTTGAACTGTGGCTTGTTCTCTGGCTTGAAAAGTTATGTGTCCTATGTGAAGTAGATAGAGCTGTTTGTCTGGTATACCTCAGTTCCTTTGATTTCAAACTCCTAATGCTTTTTAACAAGAGAAAAGAGAAAATCAAAGAAGAAAATACATCTGTAGGCATTACAGGAATAAGGTGTTGAATCAAAAGAAAAAATAAAAAGTTTACTTAATTTTTCAGCTAAATCTAATCTTTTTGTCTTCTCCCAAGTGTATTAGGTTCAGGGATGTAACTTCTAAAAACTGTCATCAGTTTTCATCTCCATGACTAATAGCAAGAACTTTATGTCTACCGATAAAGTTGAATTCAATGTTCAGTTAATCAAAAGAATATAGTGATGTAATCCTGTCCCTGTCAGACTGCTATTGACCCAATTTAGTTTTTTTCTTTTTCTTTTTCTTTTTCTTTTTCTTTTTCTTTTTCTTTTTCTTTTTCTTTTTCTTTTTCTTTTTCTTTTTCTTTTTCTTTTTTTTTCTTTTTCTTTTTCTTTTTTTTCTTTTTCTTTTTCTTTTTTTTCTTTTTCTTTTTCTTTTTCCTCTTCCTTTTTTCTTATTTTTTCCTTTCCTTTTTTTTTTTTTTTTTTTTTTTTTTAAATACAAACAATTCTATACAACGAGGTTAATTGCTCTTCTGCTATTTTCATTCACTTTGGACAACTTAAGATCCAGGACAACCTTGACAAAATCCCACAATTCCCATATTAATCATGGTAAATTGACAGTACTGTGCAATGTTCAAGGTTGATCAAATCCCTTGTAGGATTGAAGCCTAAACTTCCAACATAAATTAAATGATATCTTAAACTTGGAAAGTAGTGAATGCCTTGAAAAAAGTGCTACGAGTGAATTTTATTTAGGATAGTCAACGTGTTCTGATATACGAGCATGTGATTTTATTTGCATAATAGGCATTTTGAAGTAATTAATATTAAATTATTTAAATATTATTTATTGATGTTTAGAGGTGAAAAAAATACGAATATACCGCAGCATTAGTAATGAGTCAGTGAATTAAAAAGAATCTATATCAGAGGCTGCAGATATGGAGGAAAATATTTACTTTCAGTCAGGTGGTCTGGAAAAGGAACACTTTTTAAGACAGGAGGACGTCATTATCCACAAGTGCTTAAATTTCAAACCTTTATTGTGATCATTCTAAACCTCACTCTGCACATATTTTTCTTATTTTCTTGGTACTGCTATGTAAAATGTGACATGGTTGCCTAATAATGATATAGGGTCTCTTTGGAGATGGAAATGCTGTTCTTGTAGAGGATTAAATCAAGCTATTGACAATGGTAGTAGACAACACTTTATAGGACTTTCGGGTGTCTTGAAAAGTTGAATATTTATCATCAGACTTGGTATATATTTTATAGCTGAGCTGCGTCTGAATTATATAGGCCATAACTGTAATTAAGATTTTGTATTTCACATATGCATGTGATGAATGAAACATTGATATTTACTCTTTCGTACTCAGTAAGGTAGTGTTAATTTAACTTAATTGAATGAAAATTCATTCTTAAATTTAAATTAGACACCAAGTCAGTGGTTCATTATGTTTGTTTCCATGTAGGATTTTTCAGGGATTCTTTTGACCTATAATAATAATAATAATAATTATTATTATTATTATTAATAATAATAATAAGACTCCCTGACTCCCCTCAAACTTGATATGATTTGATAGCAGAATATTTGGCTGTTGGAGATGAATGGTGAATAGAACACATTTGTTTTCCTATAAATACTATAACTAACAAAGGCAAGAATGTTGTTTCACTTTATTTCACCATGTGTTTGATTTTAAAAATATAGTATGAACAAAACAATATTGAATATTACATACTAATAGGGAAAACTCATTTATTTGTGTTTATGTCTTCATATACTCTAGGAAGTGAATACTCAATAAAATATTTATCAGATGTCTTACCTGGTATTTTTATATTGCAAGTAGTTGCTAAAGATGTAGATAAAGAGATAAGAGAGAAAGCAGTTAGATTTTTCTGTTAGTGTCTGAAATCATTATCCTGGTTCCAGAGTTTAGTAATGTTTTACATAATCATTTTTAACAGCTAGTTGCTCCTTGCATTTATACTTAAAAATGCACAGTAGGCTCATTAAAGGCTATTCTCCCAAATATAGAAGTGTCTTGTTTAATAAGAGATTTATAAGATGAAGGGTTTCAAGTGGCAGTGTCAAGTGACCTCCCTCAGGAATGAAATTCTGAGTTTCCTTCGTAACATAAAGTTTAAGCTACAGACCTTTTGTGTTGCAAAAGGTCTGTTTATTTATTTATTTGTTTGTTTGTTTGTTTGTTTGTTTATTTTTAAACAGAAGCACTGCTTATTCACAAATAGTTCAGAAATGGTAAAGGAGGCAAACAGTACAGAATGTCGAGAAGCTAGAAATACGTGACAAAATCAGCAGAGACGTTATGTTATTGAGGGTGAAAATACATACATCTGTACATACATCTAGTTGAATCACAAATTATTGAGACATATTCTTACATAAAAGTGATATGGATCATTTCATTAATGATAAAAGGAAGGGTGATGTTTCTGTTTCATGCTGCTTCTTTCCTTTGATTCTTATTTGTGTTGTATATGCATGACAACTGTGCTGCACCTGGACTTGGCTAAAGGACTTGTCTTTCCAAATAGTGCTGTTAGAATAGTGCTAATAGAGCAATTAGGGAATTCTGACGCCAGCTAATTAGCAGGTACAGGATAGCAGAAGTGATGAAGAAATGAAGTGGAGTATTCCTTCAGTTCAACTCTGTTACTTAGTATGAAATGATTTCTGCCTTTCTATCTTTCATTTAGCTACTGATCGCTACTGATGCGTAGATGTGTCTGATCCCCAATTTTGGTGTCCAAAACACTAAATCTTGTATTCTTAGTAGCTTATAATGCTTGGTAGTACTTGTTATGGCCTTCATTTTCATAAAAATGGTGTCTATGTGTCATTGCATCTTCCTACACAAGCATAAATGCAATGACATAAAGCATATAAAAATCCTTGTCACTTCTCTTGAGTAGAAAATGAATTCTCAGAGAACAGACTGGTTGGAATTGTAATAAGTTTTTTGTTTGTTTGTTTTTTTAAATGAAAAATAATTAGCTATATTTGATTTCTGAAGAGGATAAAAGTCAATGAAGAATTCAATTTGTTTATATGAGGGGACTGAAACATATTGAAGAGTATGTTATACAGCCTAGACACAGATCTATTAGACAAAGATGTAACCTGGAAGAAGAACTTACCCTGAAAGATAATTTCCCAGAACAACACTTCCAACAGATCCCTCTTCGTTTGCAGATTTCGTTTTTCAGACAAATTGCCTGAAAGAATACAGGGCCTCCAATGTGCTAGATACCCTTTTGCTAACTATGAAAGTTATAAAATAAAATATTTAATATCCATGGCCTGATGACCACCTCTTCCTTCTGCTTGTTTAAAACAAATGTCAGAGTGGACTTGACACTGGAAAATATACCTTTGCTGATCTGATTGAATACATTACTTGACTTGAACTGAAGAGCAAATGCATAAGAGCCCCAGGTTCATGACATACTGCTTTGTGTCTGTTTAGCGATGCTTTTAAATTAATTTGTGCATCTGGATAATTTGGTTGACATCAGACTATTTTATTTTGTTGTTTGTTTTTTAAATCTTGTTATATTTAAGATGCTCATGCAGTTATGTCTGCAGAAATTAGTTGTGCAACTGTGTTGATACTGTTCTGTGGGAGCCAGGGATTCAGAATATTTGAAAATGAGTTTTCATAGGTCTGTTCTGTTCTGATTTTAGATTTCATAAAAATCAGGAGGTTTTGTTAAATACACTGTAAATTTCACTAAGTCTCTGTCATTGTAAGTAGAATGTGTCTAAGTTACACAATGAAATGCCTCACACATAATCATAAGTTTTTAATATGTAAACATACTATCATAAATTATACACTAATAATTTATTGATGTAAACTTTTTGCCTTGAAAATTTCAAGTGCCATCTTCCCACAATATGACTCATGAAATAATTCACAAAGTACAACAAAACAGTCTTATCTCCTTGAGGTAAAAAAAACAAAACAAAACACAACAACAACAACAACACAATATACTGAGATATGCACTATTATCCAAAGATTTGCATTATGCTTTGTAAATTATGGTTCAACGAAATTGAATTTATTCATTATCAAGTATTCAACAGATGCTCCTAATACCCACCAAATTCATTGTGTTCAGACTCATATTATTTTAATGTAAAAACTTATAAAATATTTATAAGGAGATGGTGTAACAGTACTTTTAATTATGTTTATGTCTTTCTGCTCCATTTAAATTATTTATTGCACCATGAGGAAATATGTAAATTTGGAGAGACAGAGGAAGAAAAAAAGGAACTTTATACAGCTTATATAGATTATGCCAACATCAACATCTTAAGTTATTTTATCTAATTAAAGAATATTGTAGAGTGTTATATGGAAAAAAAAATAATCTTGTATGAGTAGTAAGTCCTTCACAAGATTCAACAAAGAAGGAGATTTGGCTTTATTGGTAGAGGAATCCTCCTTCTCTGTGTGTGTGTACTCTGCTTTGTTTGTTTATTGATATGTATGTCTTCTGTAAGCTTTTGTAGAAGGAGGTATATTTCCTTATTTTTTTGTTTCAAATATTTAAAGAAAATTGAAGATTACTAAAGTATAAACAGTACTCCCTTCAAAGCCTCTCTGAATTCCAACAAGTTAGCTTCCATTGTTTTCCCATATCTTGTTTATCTTGTTTCAATGCAAGACAGCCAAAAGTAAGGCAGATCTCAACACACTTAAGCTGCCAAATTAATTAAGGGTTTACATTTATAAATGTAAATATATTGCATATGATGGTTAAATAAAATATCATCATCCTTACATCCTGTAACTGATTTATGTACCCAAGGAAGAGAAGGTGTGGGCTAATTTATTTATTTATTTTTAGTCTCACAAAAACAGGCCAGTCCATTTTAATTGGTCTGTTTTTCTAACAGAAGAAGGATTAAATATATCTGAGGCGCTACACTCCATGGAGTTTTGTGTAGGAAGTGAGTGCTACAGGATTGCAGGATGCTGAAGGCTTGTTTGGAAGGAGTCATTAGGAATGGTCAAAATTATCAAAATTAGAGATAAGTTGATGTCAAAAACTGAGTGGTAGCAAATATAGTCAGTACAGTCAAGAAACTGTGAAAAAAAAAAAAAAAAAAAAAAAAAAAAAAGACACCTTTAGCACTTACTGCTTGAAAGATATCTTCCCCCTCCCCCCTTTTCTTTTTTCTTTTTTTTTTTTTTTTCCATTTTTTTTCACAGATACTTACTGTATCAGCCACATAATCAGGAGATTTTACTTGGTGCTGCACCATTTTGGAGTCAAGGTTCCCTGACTGTTGGACACTGTAGTCTGGCTGTAGATAAAGACCCAAACTTCAATGTTATTTTTTCCCAGTGTAGAAAACCCAGTGTGTGAGAACTTTAATACCTGTTCATATTTCCATTACCTACCCATCTGACATAGGAAGACATAACTGAAGATTTAAAAAATAAAAAAAAAATAAAAAAAAAATAATAAATCAAATGCATCTGACGTTGAACAACTTGGCTCAAACTTTTCCTGTTTGATATGATTGCATATGACTAATTTAAACATTTTGCTAAAACATTTATGCTTCTTCTTCTGAAGCCTATTTGCTTTTGAGATCACCTGTCAAAACAGGCAAGATATGCCAGCTGAAGTGATGGTTTGTTCCTAGTGACCTGTCATTATTCCTTGACTAGCTTCACTTTGCTGCTTGATTTACCTGATAATATCTGAGCACAATTAGTATACCTTGTGTACTAGATACAACAAACATATGATACTGCAGTATTGCATTGTGTGCAAGAATAGGGTTTTCTGCATTAGAATATTATAGTATTAACTTCTAGTAATTCCTTCTATTAGTTATTATAAAATAGCTATGGTTAGATCACTACCACCAGGTGAGAACATCTCAGTTTGAGTACTGAAGGCATAGACAAGCTTTTTTTTTTTTTCTTTATTCAAGTTCTTCACATCTAATTATATTATGGTGTAGGAGAAGGCATATTTTGCATTGGAAGATGCAAATCTAATCCCAGATATAAATTTTCATTTTACTGGCATCTAATGACATAAGAGTATTCAGACTATATGGACCAGACTCATGTTTCACTGCACAAGAAGGACATAGACCTATTAGAACAAGTCCAGAGGAGGGCTACAAAGATGATCAAAGGGCTGCAGCACCTCTCCTGTGAAGACAGGCTGTGACAGTGTTCAGCCTGGAGAAGAGAAGGCTCCAGGGAGATCTTACAGCAACCTTCTGATACCTAAAGGGGATGACCTACAAAAAAGCTGGGGAGGGACTCTTTGTCAGGGAGTATAGTGGTGGGACAAGGAGTAATGACTTTAAATTAAAAAAGGGTAGATTTAGATTGGATATTTGGAAGAAATTCTTTACTGTGAAGGTGGTGAGGCACTGGAACAGTTTGCCCAGAGATGTTTTGGATGCCCATCCCTGGAAATGTTCAGGACCGGGTTGGACGGGGCTCTTGGGCAACCTGATGCAGTGGGAGGTGTTCCTGCCCATGACAGGGAAATTGGAATTAAATGATCTTTAAGGTTCCTTCCAACCCAAATCATTCTATGATTCTATATTCCGTGATGCAGCTTTTGATAACAGGACTAGGGTATTTGCAGCATGACTACCTGTAATTTCCATTTGCTTGAGTCCTTCAGGGCTGAGGCCATTTTTGGAAGGGTCTTTCTTTTCAGTTTAATTTTCAATGTTTATGGTGAGACATACTTTTAATTCAGATGAGATATATGGCCAAGACTGCAGCTAGATTAGAAAAGATCTGAGCTAACTTTCTTAATCATTCCCCAACACTTGAGTGATGAGCTTTGCTGACATAGGGCAAACATAAGCTTAAAGTTAGTATCTAGATTTGATACCTAAATAGCTCTCTAGACATCTAGATTCTGCCAAAACTCTGTAAATTGTATCGTTAGATTCCATAATTTGGTTCAATTCCATTGAATTTAGCTGCTTAATGCCATCTGCATTCTTTAAAAAAAAACAGTGGTGTTTATAAATATTCATTTAGAAGTGTTATGTGATTTGCTTCAATTGTGTAGTCCATTCTTTAAATCATATTAATTCCAATAATTTAGAAACACAACATGACAAGAGCTGACAGCCTTGGAAGAACTGTTAGCAAAGATGGATCAGAGCCTCTTTCCTTGATCCTTAGATTGTCAGAGTGGCAAAACTGGCCTCTACTATCAGCTGTAGTCACTGCAAGGTTGTCCTAATTTGCAGCTTTATTGGTCCTCAAGCAAGTACGCAGCTATCTGGGGATTAAAACTGCATTTAATTTCTGAATTAAGTACAACTAATTTGTGTAAAGTTCCTAGACAAAGGGGTATTGAACTCCTCTGCTGCCAAAAGGGTAACTTTAAGATCAATCTGTGTTTTTCTGGTCATGCTGTGTAGCTTAATTGTACCAGTAAGGGTAAGATATTAAATACAACAAAAATGTTAGGACACAAATCCATGTAGCTGAATTTTCTGATTTACTCTTTTTTGGCTTATTCTTTTCTTTACCAACTGTACTTTTTCTCTCTAACAACTCTAATTGGCCCAAGCCCAAAAGTACAGGAGGAAGCATTTCTTGATATTTGTGAACTTCTACACAAGATCTGCTTTAGTGGTACACGAGGCTTTGTGGAGAAACACTGAGGTGAAATTTTATATTTGTGTTACAAACAAATCCAGGTACTATTACCTGTTTGTCCCTTCTGTCCTTCAAATCTGCAGAACAGGGATTGCTCTCTCCAAGTGACCAACTGAAAGGTATTAAAAGTATTAACTTCATTCTAAATCCTTAGAAGAATTAGACTGAAATTTAGAGTTGGAACACAGTTTGATATATTGTTTCCGATGTCCTTATGCCTTTTTACTGTTTTACATAATTCTTTCATCACTTGAGTCAGCCATAGCTATTATTCATCCCAAGAATCAGCTGTTCTGAATGAAATCACTCTAAAAAGTGCTTCTTTATTTTGATTCTTGCATAAGTATTTTTTAAAAATTTGTATGCCACGTTAGTACCTGAACCTGCTGTATGCTCTTTGAATGATCATAAAGAGGAATGGAGTGTTGCAGGAGCAGTAGAAGATCAGCCTTTTTAATGAGCAATGCCTCACTGACTCTGGCTTGATTAATGTCAAAGACTGCTGATCAAAACTCTCTCTCATGTTCTCTGAGTGATTTCTGAGTATCAATTTAAAAAGTCTCATGAGGAAGGCATGAGTAAAGGGGTGAAATTCTGCCTGATAAAGAGGGTCAAGCACAGAGCCTCTGATTCACCTAAATCTTCAAAATGGGTCTTGAGAAGAGAGCACCATTAAATTGAGGAGATAATTCTGCAGACCATCTGACCTAAAATTTGCTCTATTAATGTATTTTCTTTCCACTCATTTTATTTGCTCAATTATTCATTATTTTCTTTCAGAATGTTGTGACAGACAAGTCCTACGAAACTAAGAGCTAATTCCAGACTCAGCAGAAATAATTCCATGCTTTTGGATTTTTCCCATGGCATCTCACTTATTCTCATTGCCTTCCCCAGCTAGAGCAAATGTAGGATGAGAAAGCTTTGGTGAAGATCCAACTGATTTGTTCATTAATTGTTGAGAATACATCAAAACACTTCTGGTGAGAAGACAATCAGGAACAAACTGTTCTTAGCTCACACGATATATCCACATATGGCCATTCTAATGTTATTCCTCTTTTTTGTGTATATAGTTGACTGACAGTTGATGGGCAGAACCATCAATTCCTTTAAGCAGCTGAAAGAGGAGAGGCAATGTAATACGAAGGAAGAGTCAGAGGACTGACTCTTGACGCTCTTCCCTTGTGTTACTAAGGTGAGGAAAAAACATTTGCCTGTGCCCCGAGACAACTGGGGTGAACCAAAGCCACCCCTCCCTATTGGTGGTAGCTATCTTTCTGCTGGAAAAAGAGAACACAAAAAGTAGAGAAGATACACAGTCTTCCATAGAACATCAAAAAAAAAGGTAGAAAGTATTGCATAGATTTTTTTTTTTTTTTTTTTAAGAAATGAGTCACAAAGCAGTAAGTGTGAGTTAAAGCAGTCTGCTGGGCAGGAAATGCAGTGCTCTCTGCATGTTTGTAAATGCAGGACACAGTAGGGATATGTAGCAAGAAGAGCTTTTGGAAAGATTATCAAAGTACAAAGCTTTGTCATTAATTTACTCCATCTATTCCTATTCTATGTGCTCTTTGAATCAAATCTTTCTTGAGCTTTTAACTTGTTATTGCTGCCCAAAGCTTCAGTTTGATTGTTTCCCTGTCTGCTGCACTCCCTTCGGATATTCTGGACATTTATTCGCTTTGCTTTTCTACTAGCTAGCCTTTTGATTTCTCAGTTTGCAAACTGGGCCTTTACTATGTATCTAATGAAACTGTCATGACATGAACCAGACATTGTACTGTATCCTGGGAAAGTTGGTTGTTTCAAAGAAGAGAGAAAATGCATGGGCAGCAGATGCAGGATTAATATGTTCTACTTCAATCTACTTCCACTCACCAGCGTACAGTTTTTGTGGTTGGAACCTGAACAGAAATTTGTACAGCTAACACAAGGCTGCTAAGAGCAAAAGCTTTTCTCACTAGTGTCTTCTGGGGCACTTCTGCTTAATGCCTCTTTCCAAAACAACCAGATGCTTTTTATGCTTAGCTCTCTGAGTGAAATCACTAACACATAGTAGAAAAACTCTTAGCCAAATATATCCCCAGTGTAACTTCATAGCCTTTTATAGGGCCCTCTGTGCTCAAAACTGCTTCATGACACATTCAGACTCCTCTTTGTTCTACACTGGCTGGCATTCTTCAGGAACTATTGCACACAGAGATATTTCCTGCTAGTAGGCTTTGTAGGTTTGTGCCAACTTTCTAGAGTACTTGGCAGTGGCAGAGGATCATTTGTAGAATTAGTAGCCCAATTTTATTTGTTCATTTACAGCATTATTTTGCTAAGTGGCCTATTCTTTGAGGAAACCAAGCAGAGTACATTTATTTTTTATTTTTTATTAAATAACAATTGAACAATGCTGAAGCTTTGCTACTAAGCACAAATGCTAAGCTAAGAAATGTTAAGAACTCTACTGCTGAAATGTAAAGGCATTTTTCTCTCCTCAGACATACTATTCTTCTGTTTAATTTATCCAGGCAGCAGAATGGTAGCTGATTTCTTCCTCTAGAGAAATGTGCCTAATCCCATTTGTGTGGGAACACAGAGGAAGAGAATTCAATCTTATGGGCTTTTAAGATCTAACCTGCTTTCATTGTAGGAGTGAATGTGTACATTCAGTAAAATAAGATAATAAATTTGTTTATTTTTAACTATTTCTTTCAAAATAACTTTTAACTAAGCATCCATTACCAATTCTTAACAGAAAAAAAAAATAAATCAAATTTACTTTTGAGTAAATTTTACATTTGAGCACTGCGGTCATACTGAATATTGTTTTGTCTTTGCAATTGATACATATAAATGGTATTTTTCTGAAAGTACCATAATAAAGTACTAGACTCAGTTTTATTATCTTGTTTGGGCAGGGTTGAAAATGCAGGTTTCATGGTCTTTCTCAAAGTCTGCATTGTTTGACTACATGAATATATGCAGAAAAGCGTAGTAAAATAGGTTATCATGACATTTACAAAAATTACAAATAATTTAATGTGGTTACCAGGGTGCTTTGAACCTTGATGTGATCTAAAATACTCTTGGCAGCCCCAGTGACCACATAGGTTTATTTTCACAGAATGGTTAAAGTTGGAAGGGACCTCTGATCCAAACAGGGACACCTAAAGCAAGTTGCCCAGAACCATGTCCAGACAGCTTTTGAAGATCTCCAAGGAGACTCCACAACCTCTCTGGGAAGCTCTGCCACCTTCACAGTAAATAAGTTCTTCCTGATGTTTAGATGGAACCTCCTGTGTTCTAGGTTGTGTCCACTCCCTCTTGTCCTGGCATTGAACACCACTGAAATCTGCCTGGCTCCCCTGTATTGTCCCCCACAAAAAGCTTCCAGAGAGAAGAAGCCCAGGCTTTTCCACAGTGAGGAGAGGCACAGAAATATTTTCCTGCCACAGTGTCATCACTCATCACTCTTTGTATTCCTTACCCATGTTACAACTTCAGACACTCCATACACCTCAGCAAATGGTTCATTTCAAGCTTTCAGGCCCATGTACACCAGTTGGAGTGCTCTAAGGCCTCACTGGGTATCCACCACCCTTCAAGAACACTGGGCTCCTCAGGCAGTGAGGTGATTGGGTGCCCATGCTCCCCACACAGGTAGCCCAGGGAGTGAGCAGGGCCACTCACCTCAGCTCAGCCCAATGGCCCATAGTGGTCTTCAATGGCCCCAAGTGGTCACGGCTGCCACTGCCTCACATGTGTGCTACGTGAAATCATGCTGACCCAAGATTCTCAGGCCACGTTCTGCTCTGAGTAAGGAGGAAGAAATATTGCAAAGACAGAGGCATAATGCCTACTCCTGATATTTGTAGGCAGAATGCACACAAGATTGGTGGTGAGATCAGATATGCCTGCTGTTTGCAATACAATGTTTGCAGTGTTTGCCTTCCACTCCAGTCTTGCAGTCATTTGATAGTGCATGAGAGTGGAAGTAAAAGCAACTTAGTATATGTAAAGTGCTTGGGCTGCCAAGTGCTGGTAGCACTATCCCCTGCATGTCCTCAGGAATTTTGATCTCTTATTTCCTCTTCAACGTATAATAAAGGAGAAGAGGACTGTTTTCATGGATTTTCCTAGGGTTTCTCTATATTTGGAGAAACTGAAGTGAGTATGGTAATAGTAGCTGGTAATAGTAAGCTAATACAGAGCCATCAAAACAAAACAAAAACAAACAGACAAACAAAAAAATGTACTTTAAATAGTGACAGTCAGTCTAAGACAAGAAACTTCCTCAATGATTTGATTGAGATTCTGAGATAACTTGCCAACACAAACAAGAAACAACAAAACTCATATAAATAAATACTTTTAAATAGCTGGAGTTAAAAGTTAGGACTTTGGCCTTTCCATTCCCTTTTGGAAGGTAATCAAATGCATAGTGTCTAATGTGATATAAGAACCTGATAAAATGTAAGTGCTGTACAGGCAAGTCCTGCACTTTCCACTACTCCAATTCTTTTAGTAAAACCAGAGAGATTTCTGACTTATACAACTGTGGATATGGATCCATAGGAAGCTAACAAAAAGCTAAAAGCTAAAACAGACATTTCATAGAAATTTTTGTAGTGTGATGAACATAGACAGAAAGACACTGAAAAGTAGATTTCTGGATATTTTATTTATTTTTTGATTTTAAGGGATCCCATCCTACCATTCTAGTGCAGGGAAAATTATCAGCTGCAAATAAAAGTTGCTACAATAAAAATTGCAAAACTGTATCTTCAACTAATTCGCTCACAACAGAAAAAAAACAGAGCAATGCACATCAAATAACAATATTAAAAGTCATACCTGATATTTTCTGCAAATGTTCCCAAATTAGTGCAACAACTGTAAAATGGTGTCTGCTTATATATGTTTCCTATTGTGCAAATCTCTTCACCTCAATTTCCTTCTACTGTGAATTTCCTTCTACTGTGAAAGGCAGTTTGATTATGGGAAGAGGTTATCATAAGCAACTGAGGTGACTTCAGTGGCAGTGTTCTTAGTCAGTATGCACACAAAAAGTTTAAAATGTCTCATGAGAGCTAGAATTTATTTTTTTTTGAGTAACTCACAAATATAATTGTGTGTGTAGGTTCTTCCATTGCCTAATGGTAAAAAGTTTGTTGTTGTTGTTTTGTTTTGTTTTGTTTTTCCATCACTCAGTGGAATTCAAGGTCCATCTACATGCTCTTTTTTTTTTTTTTTTTTCTTTTTTAATTTTTACAAATTCCCATTTTTAGATTAATCACCTCATGCCTGCTCTCCTATTTTCTATTTTTGACTCATGGAAGAAACAGAAAGTTCAAAAGACAGTTTTGTATAAAAAAGAAAAATGTTGTAAGTATTCAAGGGTCTTCAAGTGACTAAGTACATCATAAAAAAAAAATAAAATATTTCAGTTTCTTTTCAAAATAATATCTGTTGCTCTCTTGCTGTTGGTTGGTTTGTGTTGCGCACATTTAGAAGAAATGTTCAAGCCTTGATTAATTATGTATATTTACCCTAAGGAATATGTTAAAGTATTTCCATTATAATTTAATTTCTAAAATCATGAAGTCTTTCATATTTCAATCTACAGCCATATGGTAACACTGAATAACTATTTGTTTTCAGAGTTGGAACATCAACTGTTCAGTTGTGCTTTGAAACATTTGCTTTTACTTATTTTACATTTCCTTCAGCCTCCACAGCATTTACAAAATCCTTGTCTCCAGCAGTAGAGCTCCAAAACAGTCCCACAAACTTATCATTAATAATTTCCTCCCCTAAAGAAGCTGCTTGGGATACAAATACAATTAATTACTAGAATATTTCCCAGGACAGATTTCACTTTTCATACCAATCCCATTCAGACCTTTTTCATCTATGTCTGTTACGACACTAAACTGTTCCTTGGACCTATTCTGCCTTGAGGAAGTGGGTGGCTTTATTATCTCTACTCTCTACTATCTCTCATTAGACAAAAGTGCTCTCTGCTCTCTTTAGACAAAAGTTCTGTTCTTTAATAAGCCAGCTTGACTGTAGGCTTTGATGGGGGTATTTATTTTAAAACTATAATTTAAAAAATAATGATTTTAAAAAATAAAATAAGCAATCAATAACAACAACAACAAAACTAAATACCCATGATTTTCCTTTTTACTCTATTGTATTGTGACCAATATGGAGAAACAAAGACCCAAGAGTAAAAAGTAGAAAAATGGAGGAGGTGTCTGTCTGCAAGGAGAAATTCTGAACAAGGTCAGGAAAGGCATTTGGTCAAAGGCCTGCAGCAGCTTAGGGGATGTAAGGAGTATATGACAAATATGTCTGCTTATTTACATCAGTGGGGCTTTGACAGGATATTGTTTCCTTTGGACAAAATTGATTTTTCACATCAGTAGTGAATAGAATGTCATAATGCTAAGTTTCACAATATGACTAAAGCACTGGCACCAGCCATTTCATGAAATGCCTGATGCTTTTAGGCATTTTATATGAGTATGTTCCACATACTCAGTGGAACAGTTAAATAGTGTAATACAATGACTATAATTCCAGGAATGACTTTCAGTCATATCATGAAATGAATGATTTGAGAAGATGACTGTAAGGTATTTATAAGATCTTCTCTGTGAACTATGAAATAGGCGATATAAACTGGGAGTTTGCCAGTTGCTGTTCCAGGACAAAGATAAATAGTTTTTGTGAAGAGGTATCATCGAACTGATAAATGATCTGAATTAAAGTGCTTCTTTCATGATTTAATGTGATGCACCTTTTGTAGAAGATCAGAATTTGAAGTATAATGATAAAACAAGTATAATAATAAAACAAAAAGTTATTGCTACCAATAATTTGTAACAGAAAATAAACACTGTTACTGTCTAGGAAGGTGGCTGAAATATTTCTGGGAAAATGCACTTTTGCTGAAATTTTCTGTTATAATGAAACCAAATTTTTCATGAAGCTGTAGAACTTTGATTTTATAATTTCTGTCTTTGATTTCATCTAGAAAAACAGGTATATTTTAAACCCTAAAGTTACCATACATATTATCCTCCAGTACATTTGAAACATTTACACAGAAAAGCTAAAATCCTGTCTCAGTGACATAATTTCATTAAGAATTATGGTAACATACCTGGTTGGTGTCTTAGGAAAGAAGTGATGCATTTTATTATATACTATTTTTTATGATATACTATTGATATGATATGCTTTTTATTACTTTTTATTATACATTTTTGATATACTTATGATATACTATTTTTATGATATATTATTTTTCACGATATACTATTTTTTATGAGAAATGTGATTTTTAATGTTTTCAATCACTTCATTAAGAATGTTCATACTTAAATACTGTTACTCTGCAAGGGTGATAACATCAAATGTTTTAATTGGTTTCAACTGATATTCAAAAAAACCTACTATACACATATAAACATGGATGAAAAACTAAAAACTTGCTTCTGAATAACTACAGCATTCTCTTACACTGGAGTAGTTGAATTGATTTTAGTGGAAATACATGAGCTTTAAAGTTTAGTAACAAACTAGTAAGCATGTCCCCTTGTGTTTAATTATCTCTTAGAAAATCTCTTTTGAATCTTCTGTTTTAATATGAAAGGAAGATCCATATTCTGAACAAGAGGTTCTGTAATCAGTAACAGAGATAGAAATAAGTTGATTTTTGAAAAGATATGTTGCTGAATTACAATATGAAAGATGATTTTCCAGTTCTAAGGAAACTACTGAGAAGCAAAACCACTAGTCTTTTAGTACTGTACTTCACAGATCACAGAATTTCTAGGTTGGAAGAGACCTCAAGGTCATCGAGTCCAACCTCCAACCTAACGCTAACAGTCCCCACTAAACCATATCCCTGTACTACTTAATAGTACAGTTTTATTTTTAACCAAAACTTACATGAGAAAAGGCAACTTTAGAATTTGAAAGATATTTTTGCTTAAATATGTACATATGAAATGTTCTCTGACTGATTGGAAGACCAGATATATTTACTGAAAAACTTTTATGATAGTAATTTGTGTATCTGTATAAGAAAAAAATGCTCGGAGTATGACTAGGATCTGTAAAGAAAAATGTGCAATGGTATCAGATCACATCTAGATCACAGAGGAAGTTTGAGTTATTTGTAATGTTATAATCCAATAGCAGTGTGGTCTCATTAAAAGATATATGCAAATATATGTATATATATATGTATTTGGTAAAGCTATTAACAAACAATATAATTTTTATACAATACTGTTTTCCTTCAAATGTAAAACCTTATAAACAAAAACTGTTTTTTATACCTGCTTTTCCTCAATGAGTTTGTTTCATAGGTTTATAGATATTTCACCATAACCAAGTAGAGTTCTCAATAGATTTTTTTTTTTTCTTAGTAAGTATGACAGAATTGTGACTAATGTCTTTGTGCTTGGAAAGGTAAAATCAATAGGCACAGTAAACATATACAATCTTATTCATTATTATAAACTAATCTTCTTGCCAGCTCTCCCCATCCTACTCTTAGCAACCCAGAGTTGCCAGTTCTCTCCCTATCCTACTTCTGTTTTATTAAGAACCACATCTGAGAAAATTTTACATTTAAAAAAAAAGGGGGGGGGGGAGGGAGAAGGAAAGAAAATTGATTAAGACAGCACATTTCAAATAATAAAACATCATTGAATTACATATTCAAATTTAGGAGAACATTTACGTATTTTTAATTTGATTTATTTTATTTTATTATTTTATTTTATTTATTTTATATTTTATTTTTTTATTTTTAAACCAGGAAATGATTAACATCCAGTACCTGAGATGTACTGGATGTTAATGATATGATATGATTAATTATCATTATGCAATGATATTTTCCACCCTTTATGTGGAAAACAGGTAGTGTAGAGGATTTGCCCTTTGAAATTCCTATTTCTTCTACTACCTGCTGGTGGAATTTTAATTTAGAAGTTTAACTTTAAATACTAAATTAGGGTAGATGTGTCTGAACCTGAGATACCTACATTCCATCATAGGCATCTAAATCCACTTCTGGGCATAGACTATGTGACTAATAACTCATGAATATTAAATTTATCTGTTGGAGCGTGCTGTTCTTTCTTTGCTTGAAGTTCATAAGGTGAACAAACCTTGTCATCAGACTTCCTAGAAATCTTCTAGAAGAATCTTTCTAGGATCCTCTAGATCCTAGAAGAAAGATTCTTTCTAGAAGAATCTTTCCAAGATTTCTAGAAACCTAGAAGTTTGCTGTGCTTCCCACTGCCACATGTCTGTCCTGATCTATCTTTCAGGTAGTACCAAGGTCCCTTTCTCTCAGGGAAGGAAGTACTCAGATCTGATAGCAGCACTCAGCTCTAGCAGCTCATTTGGCACATTTTGGCAGTTGTAGTTTAACTACAACTTAATACTCTAGAAGATAGGCTCATGACTAATGCATTTGTGAATGTCTGCTATTACCCAGGTGTAGAGATATGCCAAAAAAAAAAAAAAAAAAGTGTCTTGTCATTATAATGACAACATAGTCAACATTTTACTATTAATTTAATCAGATGTGTGTCTTTTCAGTCTTCTAAGCAATATCACAATTCTTCATTTATGAAAACATTCCTTTATTGTGTAGGTGTCTAGTGTTTGACATGTTATGAAATTTCTTAAACTCATTTATTTCTTAGTAAGAAATGTCTCTGTGTAATAAGTCTTTCATTTTCATCATCCTATATATAAAGAAACGTACCTAGTACGGCACATTTAGGATAAATGCCATGATTTACATCAGCTATAACAGTAAATAACCTTTTTGGAGTGATAAGAGGTCTAAATTTCTCTTTCAGTAAAACTAAATTCCGTGTATAGCTAGTATCATAATACCATAACTCTTTCCCTTCTTCTCCTTTGCATACTTAGTTTCCTTCTCACACTTATCCTACATTTTTTTGTTCATCTTGTTGCCTGTCTACACGATAGTGCCAGGTTTTAACCTTTCCCCTGTGGGATATGAAAGATATCCTCTCTACAGAACCTGCATTCACCTGCAAAAATGTTATTTCTGTCTTAAAGTTTGTCTTCAGGGGCTCTGAGTTCTTCTAGGGCTCAGAGTAGTGTCAGTGCTTACACATCTCAATAGACAGAATTTTGATAATTTTAGATGCCAAGTGATGTGGATGTTCCATTGGCTGCAGTTTTTCAGATGTTTTTAAAGAAGGCTTAGAGTTTTATCTGTCTGTTTATATTCTTAAAACCTGGAAAAATTCTGAGCCTTAATACTGAGCTGTACTACTTAAACACATTGTACCTGATGTTGCTTTTTTTTATACCTAGCCAGTTCATACATTGTGATCCTTCATTGTCAAGCTAAAATGGTTGGCATAAAGAAGTAGTATAGAGTTTTCAGTCATGAATTGGAATATGGGCATTAGGATCCATATTATTATTATTATTATTATTTATACTTGAAAGCCCTAAATGCACTCTGCTATTTACTCAGCCTATAAATATGAAACTACTGTCTTTCTTGACAACGCAAAATAGTTGCTATAGTTAAGTTAAAGTCTCCAGAAGACAAAGTGGTCTATATTTGGTTACATTACTTAACTTTCATAGGATATTTTTCTTATTTTCTTTGACTCTGACAACTACTGAACAAGACCCAACGGTATGAACTTTTTAGGCCTGAAAGTTTTAACAGACCACTGCTTCTCCTACTACTTTAGTATAAGGGAGGACTCATCATGATTACTTCACTTTTCAACTCCCAGGAAAGTAAAAACACTAAATGAAAAATATTTAGGTGTTATATAAGAACAAATAAGCCACATGGAGGAAATCAGCATTTTGAAGTTCTAAATTAAATCTTTTGTAATAATTTAGATGAGCAAGTTTTGCTTATCTTCCATATTGACTATGTGACATGATATGAAACAGCATCTCTTACCATACTCCAGCTACTAAAATGATATTAGAAAAAGTTCAGAATCATTTTCCGTAGCTTTCATCCTCTTTTGAAAGAACAGAATCCTTTCTTGATGTAAAGACTTGTGATCGCAGCACCTTCTCAGTCATAAATGTTCTGTTTAGTAGAGCAATAACATTGTTTCCTTTCCCTGAGTAATATGCAAGTCTGTAAAAGAAGTACAATTTCCATTGCATTGTTGCTGTCACACTTAAGAGATGTTTTCAGCAGAGGACTGTGGCTGTGAAGGATGAAAGGGTGATATTATTGTCACACACTTGAAGTTCAAAATTCAAGCTTACTGCTGATGGAGAGAGGAATTTTAATTTAGAAATTATGTACTCAGTTACTCTATCAGCCTGTGCCGTAAGTAGAATGTGTATTCTACCTATGGCACAATAGAAAATGCTTGTTACTTTTGCTTTCTATTCTGAACAGGGTGTGATCAGTAGCTAATCTAAGTATAATCAAATCTTTCAATGGTCTGAGGAACATCTGTCACTCAAACACCTTAAAAATTAAAATGAAGATAAATCAGATAAATAGATAAATAGACAATGAAAATAAATAAGATCAATAAGAACAAACCACACCTGATGGACTGTCTGCTCCAGGCCCAATTCTATAATTTTGTCATATTCTGTTTTCTGTAGCTTCAAAAAAATTCAAAACATCTAATAATAATGACCTGAATTTCTAGATTAGCATTTTGTTTATTCTGAATTTAGTGTTCATTCTAGTACTATAGAGCTTTTCCAAAATGATCTTGTTGTGTCTAGCCTTGTATAATGTAAAAATCTAGTGTTCTGTAAGAATATATTAAGATGGCACAGAATTTTAAACTTCACAGGTAGACAGTAACCTATCCAACCTGGAATATTCTGTCCAGTAATAATCTCCTGCATGCTAGATGCTTTAAGGTTTAGGTATACTACAGTTTTATATAATTATAAATAATTATTAAATAATTATAAAACCACTTCTGTCTATCTTATATGGTTTAAAAGCCAAACTGAAATGATTAAATATCTTTCTTATATCTTCAATAGAAAGAAGGTTGTTTTATTTCAGGGTAATTCACATTTTAAGTAGTTTAAATGACTGTTAGAAACACCTATCAATGCCTGTTAGCTAGAGCTAATTAACAGTCAATAGGCTCTTAGATTTGTACTCACTGTTAGGTGGCATGAATTCCCATTAGGTTCCCACTGCATGCCCGTTAGGTTCCAACTTATTTACTATCATTTGCTTTTGAAAGTTGCTAGCTTCTCATATTTCCATTCTTACTGAATAACTAAAAATATCAGTTCTATGTCTAGATCTAGTGATATGCTATCGTTTCATTCATCTTTTCTCCTTCTGGGTCTTCATGAAAGGTCATTCTAAAATGTTAAGCATCATGCAAAGTGGGCAGAAGAACCTGAATACCTCCAATTTATAGGCAAGAGAGGCTGTTGGGAATTACTGTCCTTTTGTACTTGACTGGTGAGGACACACCTCGAATACAGTGTTCAGTTTTGGGCCCCTCACTACAAGAAGGACATTGAGGTGATGGAGCATGACCAGAGAAGGGCAACGAAGCTTGTGAGGCATCTAGAGAACAAGTCTTATGAGGAGTGGCCAACTGAACTGGGGTTGCTTAGCCTAAAGAAAAGGAGGCTCATATCTTGCTGTACAATTACCTTAAAGGGGTCAAGCAAGGTGGGGATTGGGCTGTACTCTCAAATACCAAATGATAAGATGAGGGGAAATAGCCTCAAGTTGTGCCAGGGGAGGATTAGGTTGTATATTAGGAGAAATTTCTTTACTGAAAGGGTTGTGTAATATTGGAATAGGCTGCCCAGGGAGGTGGTTGAGTAACATCCTTGAAGGTCTTTAAGAAACTTGTTGACTTAGTACTCAATAGCATGGTATAGTGGTGGAATTTAATACTAGGGTTAAAGGTTGGTCTAGAGGATCCCAGAGGTGTTTTCCAACCTGAATGATTCTATGATACTTCCAAAAAATCTCCCTCTGACCATATTGATGGGAGAATGGGTTTCATTGTTCTGACACCCACTCAAAACTTTGTCATACACAGATTCACGTGTATTGCTGGAATAGATTGGCACTTAATTTAGCTTACTAATCAACATGACTTTATTAATGTAATTCACTAACTGACATTTACAATACTTAGACTATCTGCTCATGAATACACTCTTCTAATATTTTCTGGTTAGGAGCTTATATTCCAGATAATGAAACATGCAGACACCTTCTAATATTAATCATAAATCCTGGTACTGCAAACACTTCACTGAAAAAAAAAAAAGGAATACACTGAATTCACAGACCTTATCTTTTATTTATTTATTTATTTTATTTATAGATTAAATTATGAAGCAATTACTCACCAGAGAATGGCATTATCTATCAAGATGACCTCAAAAATTCTTTAAGGAAATAGCATTTTATTTGGGCCTGAAAAGAGCACAAGTAATGCTTTCTTCTAATTTCAAGTCCCTTTGCTTAAGTGAGGAAGTTATGAGCTCTTTTACCAGTATAGTTTTAAATGAATAAAATGTAAATTTGGTTAAATCTTTGTTAGAGTGAGTGCAATATACGGAATGGTAAATATAAAACTATGTGAAACTAAAAGAAGGGACAAACAAGAGATATGACATCACAAATGCAAAATTTCACTGGACAGAAAGAAAAGAAAGATAGGAAGGAGGGACTCTACTATGGTTCTACCTCAGATAAAGAATACACCATTAGATCAACCCTTAATACCTAGAGAAGGTAGGAGAGGGTTTCTAAGCAGACTCTGAAAGGAAGCTTGAGTTGGAGTTTGTGTTTATCAGACACCAGAGAATCTGTTCCTCAGGCAACATTTCCTCTCTTACTCTTACTCCCACTGTTCTGGATGGTCTGATATCTAAGAGAGAGTAATTTATGATGCAGCCCTAACAATCACAAGTACACATTCATTGGAAATTTGGCTTTGTTGACTTTGTTCAAAAAATTGCTTGCTGTTCCTTGGAACAATTTTTTGTAAGACCAAATTTTGTATCTATGGGCTTTACAATTAAAATTGATACTGAAGTTTTAGCCCATGTTGTTGCCAAATTTATCCAGAAGGAGGAATATCTACAAACAAATATATTGACCTTCCATGGAATGAGCAGCCATTTAATCTGCCCTGGTGTAATATTCTTGCTAGTTTAAATTCTGGATGAATGGAGGATATTTTATCCAAAATACTTTTCTGTCCCCATCAAACCAACTCCAAGCAGCTAGTTTCTGGTTTATATTCACCATCCCTACAACACAAATGGGAAAGCTAAATTTGCTGATGCAACAACTATAGGGATCAGGAAAGACAAATTTAAATCTGATAGCAAAATTTCTTTTTCATTTAACACATGAATATGTCAAGAAAACCTGTACTTATTAAAGAAGGTCAGAAGAAAAAGACAAGGTTGCATAACTGTCTTTTCTTGATTTTTAAGTCTTTAGCAGTATAGTCTCATATATATGCAGCTTGCTAATCATTAATTTGTCATGAAATTCAGGAGGGAATTCTTGTGCTACGATTTATTCCTTTTTTCCATTCTTGTATTTTAGAGGATTTCAAAATAAATAGAAACTCTTCAAAAACTGCACCCAAATAATTATTTTCTTTTAACAAGATTATTAGTTTATTGGTTTATGTTGAAGTGGGCTTCTCGGTTATTATATCTAATTTACAGTACATTATATTTTGAAGAATGATACAATGATAAGTGCCATATTAGAGAGTCATTATTTGCAATGCGAATAATAAAGCAAACACAATAGAAATTGTGTTTCATATCCTTTTGGTTCAATGGCTTCTTCTAATTTAGTTATAGAAAGAACTGACTCATGATTCTGTCTTTCAGCAATTTAGTATAAAATTATTTCTGTAAGTTTTGTTAAAAGGACTTTGTGTAAATTTTGAAAATTGTGCATTTTTTATGTAATTAATATTACAGTTTTAGTTAAAGCTTTGCTTCAGAGTTTTAAAGAAATAAACATATTTAAAATGAAAATATATAATAAACACATATCCATAAGTGTTTATATGTGTTTTTGTACTTCATGTAATAAAGGATATAACTGATTTTTTAGTTTGGGTATATCATAAAAAATGTAGTTTAAGGTAACTTAAAAGTTGCAAACATCATAATGATAAGGGCCAATACGTTAACAAGGCAGCAAACATGTTAGAAGGCTTCAAAATAAGCTACCTTATCTTTGTTAGGACAGGGCATCTCATCTAAAATGATGCAGTCTTGGCTCTTGACTAATACATTTCAAATTTGATCTTATCAACGTTTATAAATACTTTAAGTGTGGGAGACAAAGGGTCATCCTCTTTTCAGTGGTTTGTGGGGACAAGACAAGGGGAAAAGGCCACAAAATGGATCATAGACCACACCAATATGAAAGAACTTCACAGTGAGGGTGAAGGAGCACTGGAACAGGCTGCCCAGGGAGGCTGTTGAGTCTCCTTCTCTGGAGATATTCAAGACCCGTCTGGACGCCTACCTGGGCAACCTGCTCTAGGGAACCTGCTTTGGCAGGGGGTTGGACCCAATGATCTCTTGAGGTCCCTTCCAACCCCTACAATTTTGTGATTCTGTGATTCTGTGAAATTTCCTGACTGCTTGTAACCAAGAAAAAGAAACATTTCTATACATTATAACTGCCTCTCATTCTTATCAAAAGCAACAACACTGCTTTTGCAATGCAGTGCAACTACTCAGACATTTATATTCATATGATTCAATGATATTAACATTAAAAGAGTAAGGGTCTGCTCTCCTGGATTAGCGTAAAATATAGGAACTGTAGTTCCCATGTAGCTGAGTCAAGTATGACATTCGTCATATCTGAGCAACCATCTGCCTAGATATAAAACCATGTTTTCATTATAGACTAAATGCTATACAGAAAATGGGTTGTTTCTAAAAACAGTCTGAATACATTTACTTAGCCATATTTAATGTTCTATGTAATTGAACAAGTGTAGCCATACCCTACTACCTGTTGTCCTCAAAAAGAGGAAGCTAGAGTTTGGACAGAGAGTAAGAATCAATGTAATAGGGGACGCAAACAGAGACTTAAGAAATAATCATTATATAAATGCACAAGTACTGCGTATATGGTGCGGAGGATGGAAGGACACAAACAGGATCATCAGCTTTGTTAATGAGCTTTTCAGTTTTCAAACTTTTTTTTTTTTTTTTTTTTTTTCTCCAGAGTGTATCACAATTTCTTAATCTATGAGACTGACTACCTAACAAATCTCTCCATGAGCATTCATGCTGCCTTTTTGTGACCAGTTATATTTTCATCATGTCATCCTCTTAGATGAGTCAAAGTCAGTCAAGGGTAGAGGACATATAAAGGAGTTACTGTTGAAGTTTATCAGTGCAAAGTATTAAACAAGACAGAGAAATGATGAATAGAGGAGTGAAAAGTAAAAGCCAGGAACAAAAAAAACATTGGAAGCATAGCTGCTGCTATTCCCTTTGGACATGGAACTAATGTCACAGGAGTCTGAGGCTGCCTCTGCTCTCTGATGAGAAGAAGGACAGAGTAAAGATATATATATCCATTTTCAATTTTGAGCTAACTAATAATTTAAATGGAAAGAAAGATGATTTCTTAGTAAAAGCTGAATTCTTTGTTTTCTTTCCAAGCTGGAATTAGTTTTTTTACCTGAATCCAAAGTTCTCTCAAGGTCTGGATGATATGTTTCTCTATTTCATTACTTTCAGCAGCTTGGTAATTTGGACAGTGCACTCAGCAGTTTGGGGTATTAGGACCCCAGAAGGTTTAATTCTGCCTTACAACACAATGTAATGAACCTGTAACTTAACAGAGACCTTCTTATTATAGTCAATGACTATAGATTTGATTATTCAGCTACAAGAAAGCACAATATGGATAGCTTCCCAGAATGTTGGTGGCCACAGTGAAAGAACTCATCAAAGTCTCAGAGGTGACAAATAGCTCCTAGTCCATGTTTTACTCCAGCTGTAGTGCACTCACCACAGAAAATGCAAGGTAGCACAAGATATTTATTTTATTTCAGTAGTGCTTCTCTAACAGCCAATGCCTTCTGAGAATACACTACTGTTGAATAAAATACTACAGACATCTCCAAAGTGAAATTTTCTAGGCAGAGGAAAAATTGAGCAAATGACATTTAAATCTGGATGTATACTACCTATAATTTCTCTGTTTTTTGTTGTTGTTTAAAGAGACAAATGAATTTCCATATAATTTTAAAACACAATATACTGTAATAATAATTCAGAATTCAAACAGTTTTACATTTAATGAACCATTGAATATGTATAGCCATTCATTGTATTAGCAATAACACTTTCCAAGATAGATGTGCATCTATTGTTCTGTGTCTGATTGGGAATTCAGTGATTCAAACATGGCCAAATGGTTCTGTCACATGAAACTGTGCAAACTGACCCATATTTTCCAATGGAAGGGAAAAAAAAGGGGGGGAGGGGAGGGAGGAGAGGAGGATGTGTATCTCCATGGGAAGGTTATCAAGTTTAGATGAACAGGAGTTTGCAGACACCTAATCTTTGCCATGTTTGTTATCATTCTTTTGCAGAGCAACATGATGGGCTGGGCTAGTTGAAGAATAGCTCTGCCTCCAATATAACAGATATCTGCTAAAGGAAATGTCACTACAGCTGCTGAACCACTGTTTACAGTATAGGTGTGTTTAAGAACAATCTGTTCCTGGACCATTCTTCACTGTCCCCCAGCAATTCTCTATGTGGGAGAAGTTTCGATGAGTTCTTGATTTTGCTCAGACTAGGTCCCAGATTATTATACTCCCTGTCTCCACCAGAATCATAGGTATAATGCCTGCAACAGTGTTCTCTCTCTGCTGATAGACTCATCTTCCCTACCAAATAAAAAACTATTAAAGTTTTGACCCTTTCTGGATTTTGTAACTTTTCCATGCACGTGCATGAACTGTTTGTTTATTGCATCCAGATTTCACTCTCATTTATGTATATTCAGGGTAGGATTAGTTTCAGGCCCTAAATTAGGCAGACAAGATCTTCTCTTCTATTCCTTCACATACCTTTTATACTTCATCTTGCACAGAGGCATGTGCTTTAGGAGGAATGCATGCCTAGGACCTTAAAATTTTGGGACAAGCTTGTGGCCTAGGTTAGGTAGATTTCAATCAATTATTTTTGTTATTTTATCTTCCTTTTTGCTTTCTCTAACTGCCTCTGTAGGAAGGCTTAATCAGTTTGAAAACTTAATAATAGTATCCATGACATTGTTAAATATATATAATATGGTAAATCTCACATTTCCCACAAAATCCACCAGTAGCTTTTGCTTTCTGGATGAGTGGTGTCTTCCATGAATGTAACCCATTGATAGTTAAATGAGCAAAAGTTTTATTTTCAACAAAACACAACAACGCAAAAGCAAAAACCTCACCATATAAACATTGCAATGCATTCATCGCTTTAAAATGTGTACTTTGACTGCCCAGTGTAGCAAATAACAAAGTGTAAGTGAAAAGCATGTGGTTCAGTCTCTATTCATGTAGTGTTCAAGTGCTCAGCATCCTGACCAGCTTTTGCCAAAAAGATTTTGAGAAGCAACTTACCATAACGCTTGTGTTTGCTGGTGTCTTACATGTACATGCCTGTCAAGCTCATTCAGTCACTAGCTGTAAAAGATGAATTAATATTTGTAGTCTTGGTCATGCTATGGGTATAAATCTGACATCTGCTCTCAGGAAGAGAAGAAACACTTAACTGTAGATATTACTGTAGATAACTGCAGCTGTAGATATTGTGCAGGTACTATGCAATATTATTATTTTGAGAAGGGCTATTCTTTGGAAATGGTTGTGACTGGTATGCTATGGTACTAATTCAATCTTTTAACATCCCATTTATAGGCTATGCCCTATGACAGAGAAGTAAAACCTGAGGGTTGTAAAATGTGTTTCATGTTTGCAGGTTGAGTATTTTGGTTCTGCATTTTAAGAATATTAATCAGCAAGAAATATGTCTTATCAGCATTTTTTTCCAGAACTGTTACAGTGCATGTGGAAAATGCATTTGAAAGAATCCAACAGAAAAGGCAGAAATGTTAACTTTTTTTTTTTTTTCCTTTTTTTTTTTTTTTTTCCTGAGAAGAGAATACAATGGTTTACAGCATTTGAATGCAAGTCTGCATGTTAAATTCAATTCTCTAGCCTCTGGGACTGTTTGTGGGGATGAGGATCTCTCTCTACTTTCTCTTGAAAAATCATGAAATCTTGCAGATTTTCACTTTGTTAAAAGTGTTTTATTGTCAAAGTTCACATTTTAGCTTCCCAATTATAATAATTTAGGATTTGAGTTTTACATAACAATATTCTCTTGTCTCTCATGACAGAAAGTTCTAATTTCCAGTTGGTTTTGAACCAGTATATCTTTAAAACAGAGAATACATCTCTCCGATGTGACTGAAGGAAGGAAAATTATGCACTGAGATATGCTATATCAGCCTGTATCCAAGGACACTGAAATAATCGATGTCCTTCAAGGCCAATCTCCACCATAGCTGAAAAGTTATGGAGACTGGAGAAGGACTCCAAATATTAGAGAGAGGGAAATGTTAAAAATCCATTTTCAAAAAGACACAAAATTAAACTAGAAGAGCTAAAGGGCAGTGAGCCTTGATCTCTCCGAAAATTACAGAGGCCTCTTTGAGCACATTTCTAGGCACAAGAAGGAGCAGAAGGTGATTGGGAACAATCAACATAATTTAGCAGGTGTAAATTTTGCCTCACCCACTGACCTGGCTCTGAAGATTGAATAATTGGATGAGGGGAGTAGATATTAGTAGATATTAGGACAAGGTTTTGGACATGATCTGCCACAATACTCTGATATCCAAACCAGGATACTATAGTCTGGATGGGTAGATAAATAGAAGAGTTAAAAATCAATTGAATGGTCGTGGATTCATGGATTTTTCTCAACCTGTAGGCTGGTAAGTGGACTACCATAAAGATAGTAACCTGGGTTCATGTCCTATTTAAATTCATTTTTTAATGACTTGGAGGAGATAATGACATACTCTTGAGATCTTTTGCAGCTGACACTTAACTGGAGACCTAGTTTGTTTGAGAGCAGAAGGACTTAGGCTGGAGGAACGAGGAAAAGGAACTTTGTGAGATTCACCAAGGACAAAGTCAAAGTCAAAGCCAACCATACCCTGCACTGCATCAAAAAGCATGGCCAGCAGGACAAGGGAGGTTACTCTCTCTCTCTAGTCTGCTCTTGTGAGACCCCACTTGATGTCTGGGGGCCTGGGGACTCTGGGGCCCCCAGAACAAGAAGTACATAAACCTATTACAACAAGTCTAGAGGAGGGGCACAAAGATGATCAAAGGGCTGGAGGACCTATCCTATGAAGACAGGCTGAGGAAGTTGGGTTTGTTCAGCCTGGAGAAGAGAAGGCTCCAGGGAAACCTTATAGCAATCTTCCAGTACCTAAACAGAGCCTACAGGAAAGCTGGGGAGGGACTCTTTGTCAGGAAGTATAGTGATGGGATGAGTAATGGCTTTAAACTGAAAGAGGGTACAGTCAGATTAGTTATAGGAAAGAAATTCTTTACCATGAGGGTGGTGAGGCATTGGAACAGTTTGCCCAGAGACATCGTGGATGTTTCATCCCTGGAAATGTTCAAGGCCATATTGGATGGGGCTTTTAGCAATCTGTTCTAGTGGAAGGTGTCCTTGCCCATGGCAGGGGGGTTGGAACTAGATGACCCTTCCTACCCAAGCCATTTTATGATTCTATGATACATATCTCACTGAAGATATATCAAAAAATATATGTCTTCATGTTTCCCCATGAAGCCAGTGGCTCAGTGATAGTATAGTTTCTCTCCATCCTGGGAAGTTTTCAGGACCTAACTAGATAAAGCCTTGAGCTGCTTGGTCTGACTTCTCAGCTGACATTTGAGTAGGAGATTGGATTACTTTTCATTTTATTTTTTTTAACTACCATTTCTTTACTTTCTGAATTGTATGCCCATGAAGACATAATTCCATAGGCATAGGTACTCAATTCCATAGGCATAGCTAAAGTACTCAGCACCAGGATAGAGAAGTATTCCTTGAACCTCTCCAAACCCTTTCAAAATTCTAAACCCTTTGAAACTCCAATAGGAATTAAAAATAATATAGGAAATAACTGTTCTTTCAAGATGAGGAAGTTCTCTGACAGTAGGATAGAGCACAAACACACTTGAATTAAGTAGGAGAGCACCAGCAGCAATAAGTAGATATTTCAAGTATTTAGGGAAACAGCCTGTCTCATAGAACTCTTAGTTTGCTAAATTTAACAAAGAATTATAGCTGTTGTGTAGCATTTCTGAATTATTTTTTGCCAGTTCTGTAGTAAGAACTGATTTCTGATATTCTGATATTCTCTGAAAGAAATAAACTGAATCACACGACACGGCTGACTTCTTCACTCATCTGTCAGTCAGGAGAAACACCACGACATTCTTTCATGAAGCTGGAATAAAAGTGACAGTGATATCCCCTTTCTTGATCCTGTCTGAGAAATGAAACAAAATGTTGCTTGCCTGTAGCTAGTCAGATGAGAGAAACTCATGATAAACAGCTGGCATGACATGCACATTTCCCAGACATATAAAGAAAAGGTACATTATATACTTCATATAAATATGTGTTTAAAATCCCTTCCAATATATACATATATATATAATATAGTTACATTACAGTTTTGGAAATTGTTCTTCCTTTAGTAATTTTATCAAACCATTGAAACCAATGAGACTTTTCATCTGTGTAAATTTTGGCAAATCAGTTTGGTGTGTATGACACAAATCTTGACACTCATATAAGCAGACTTCATTTTAAAGTTCTATTAATTACTGATCCTCTGAAAGGGTGGAGTTTTAATCTTCATTGTATTCCTGTATAAACACACAGAGCCGTAACATTTAATTGGGATTCATTGAAATTGCACCATTCATTGGAATTGCAGTTTTAAGTGGCTCTCAACTCTAGATATACATGTACATTCTTCATTAGAAACATTATCTGAACTTGAATTTGCTTGCTTTTTAAACTCTATTTTTAAATATAGTTATCTTTATTTATTTAACTCTATTTAAAAGAGCTTTGACAGAGTTGGAAAAACTATGATGTAAACATCATTTAATTTTGTTTGGAACATATTTTTCTGATGAAAACTTGGTTAGCAGTGATTGACTAATTATGGAGATCAAAAAAGCAATTAAATTCTGAAGAACAAGTTTCTGGACCGCAGCACCTTAAGTTTTTTCTCCTCTTCCTTCCCATGGATGTTTTTTAGCAGGTACTGCAAAATGTTTTGGAATTAATCATCTGGAGAAGTATCACACCTAAATTTATAAATAAATATTTTGGGAAGAGATGGATAATTTTTATCTGTCTTTTAATTATGAATTATCCTGTAAACTCAGTCTAATTAAATGAAACATTTCATATGTTTTATTAATCCAAAGCTATAGACTGAATGAGTCTTTTTGTTTACATTCAGACAGGTATTATAATACCCGCTTATCTGTAAGCCATCAGTTATTAGGTTCTGAGATTAATTTTCGAACTATGTTTTTGCCTTTCCTTAAACTGAACTTTTATGTTAGCTGAAGACATTGTGTCTTGGTCTTAATATACATTTCTTACCCACCTGTCTGCTTTGCAATATGTTCATAGTCAGGACAGACATTAACATATTTGGACTATATCCAAAAAATTCACTGTTGGTCTCACATGAGCAAATTCTGGATGTCTAGATAGCACTTCTGAATTTCCATATCACATCAGTAGATCTGTTGGCACAAAACCTTTCTGATAGAGTTTCTTTCATCAGAATCTGATGGAAGCTGCTTTTTGACTGTTGGACCAAAATGACAAGGTGGCCAATACAGCCAAGGCTTTTATACTTTAAGCTCTGAGTCACTTGTTTTCAGTGACTCCTCCTACTCTCCATTGATTTCTGTCGGTATTCACAGAAAACATGGAGGAACCCACTGACTTTATTATGCATAAATTATTCCCTTGTCTGAAAGGCAGTTGCAGGAATTTAAATGCTCCATTTGCTAAGCAGATGGATTGGTAAATTGTTTTTACATGTTAGTGATTGCTAATTTAATGGCAGTAGGAGAAAAGAAGAAAAATACTTTGAACACTTTGCCCTTCTGAAACATTTCAGCATCTATTATTCTTTCAACCCTTCATCTGGAATAAATAAATAAATAAATAAATAAATAAATGCAGGAAAGAAAAAAATGGGAATGGTGTAAATGGCAATCTGCCTAGAATCTAAAGTTCGATACTGCTTCTTGTATCTCTGTTGCTGTCCTTCTCTTTAGTGCTTGCAATTTGAAAGACAGCAATAATCATAGTTTCTAAGTGTCTGACATCCTAGAGAAGGCAGATAAAACCTGTATCAAGACTCACTGGTCCTTTTGAACAGAAAGACATAACAAAATTTCTGTGTGTTAATAATCTAGATGAGTCTAGATGACTCTCATGATTTTAATTGAAATCTCTTGAAGGTATACACTGTTTTGGGGTGAGCATCTCAGCACTATATTTTTCAAAGATCAAAAAGTTCTCCTACTATGGCTAAGTTGAGTCAAGAGAAAGAAAGGAGCTCTTCTTACTCAATAGAGAAAAGACAGCAATTTTTGTTGTTGTTGTTTTTGTTTGTTTGTTTGTTTGTGTAATAAATGGCTCAGTCTTCAAAATAGGACTATAATCAAAAGTTTACAATTTATTAAAGGAATAGAGGTAAGCAAACAGCTCTGGGTGCGCCGGGAATCTCTGCTCCACCAAGACACACACCAGTTACATCAAGCAGCTGATTTTTATGCTCCTAGGCTAATACATATTCATTACTACTTCTAAAAAAAAAGAGGGTTATTATAATTAGTTTCCGGAATCCAAACCCTCCTACTGGAGCATGCGTATCAGTCTCTGGTGGTCCCTCTGGGGGTCTCTCGTGCTGAAGGCTCATAGTCTTCCTCCCTCTTGTCCTTCTCCTTTGTCCAACTTGGCTGTATGTCAGAGACTTGTGCAACATCCCCTGCAAGCTTTATCTTTTAGTTTTTCTTCAGCTCTCCCCATCTCCTTAATCTCCTGGCCAGATATCAGAGACTTGCATAGTGTCCCATGCAATAGTCATAATAGTTAGCAGTTATTCTGCTAACTATTAGTTAGCTGTTATTCTGCCCCCAGATATCAGAGACTTCAAGGAAAAACCTACAAATACATTTCCCTTCAAGCTCTCTACTGACACGAATTGCTAAAACATTCCTTTGCAAAATACAAGAATTATATACATTAACCACTCTGTTTTTCTTAGACTCTGACTTACATACAAGGGTATGTAAGACAGAAGGTCACATTCATCATACCATGCAGCCCTAGCATTGTTCCATACTGACACAAATCAGATGAACATATCTCACAGTTTGTTTGTTTCCTTATTTCACTGTTTCTTAGTTCAGTTCCAAAGTCAATAAGAGAGATACAGGAATACCCCAGATTTTGATGAAAATACAATTACAATATCATTAAAGCTTTAAGCAGAAGGGTGTCTGAACTCAAAGACAAAGGTTGTTGGATGAAGAGAATGTCCCCTTTTTGAGAATCTGTGATTCAATTTAATTTACCCATTAACAAACATATCTAGCTAAACAAAACATAATAAAAATAATAATAATAATAAATAAATAAATAAATAAACAGCTTCCCAAGCTGCACTTTGATTTAAGCAATATTTTTTTTTAATATGTAGTATTATTTTCTGTGCTCCTGGAGAAAAAAGAAACAAACAAACAAACAAACAAAAAAGCAAAGGTGCGTAAAGCAAAGATCAGTCTTCACTTGTGAAAAGCATTTGGATTTTAATATCACAGAGTCAAACAATGTTAGGGATTGAAAGGGATCTTGAAAGATCATCTAGCCCAATCCCCATGCCAGAGCAAGAACACCTAGATCAGATAACAGGAACACACAGGAATGCATAAAGATATAATTATATATAATTAGATATCATATGTATAATCATATATATTATTTAAATTATATTTTATATTTATCTATATCATTATATGTAATATATAAAATGTATTATATATTAATTATTATTTTAATAAATTATTATTAATGTATTATATTATTATATATTATTACATATTGTATATATAATAATATTATATATTAATGTATATATAATATATAATGTATACATCATATATAATATAAAATGTATATTATACATTATATTATATATTATTATATATAATATTTATGCATTATGTGCATAATCATATCTATTGTTATTTTAAATATATTTATATTATATTATATTATAAAGATATAATTAGAAGGGTAAGCATATATTATGGTATTGCAGGGAAAGGAAGATAAGGTGAAACTGCCACTCACTGAGTCAACAAATTCTGATATAACTCAAAGCTATAAAGAATTTTGCCTATAGAAGTCTTTTTTTTTCATGGCTAATAATCTAATTTATATTTTTAAGACTGCTTCAAAGAAAAAAATACAAACGTTATTATAATTATAGGTCATTACTTGTGTATTTCCATAAAACACAAAATTTATTAAAATCAATAATTAAAACAATCTTTCTCAACTTTTTCAATATCTCTGTAGAGGCTTGCTTGAGAAGGGAGTCTCTTATGATGGGTACATCACTTTGTCACTTCTTCTTCCCTTTTTCTTTTCCCCACAATTTCTATGTACATGTGTTAGTCTTAGTTTGATATTTCTTTAATTAACATTTTCCTCAAATTGCAAAGGGAAAATATAGATCTTCAGTGTTTCTCGGGTTGTCATTATAAATCTGACGTTACACATAATCTACTATCTGTAAAATAACTGCATAATGTTTATAGTGCTTAAATGTCTTACCTTTGACTCAGTTCTCTGTCTACAGTATCAGGCCACACTACAGTCATTTAACACCTTAACTATTGGGCCCTGCCCTTTGCCTTTCATATTCCTTCTTGCAAACCTGTTTGATACCTCTCTCTGTGGGTCCTCACACTTCATGTTTGCTTGAAGTATCACACATGTGAATCCCAGTGATTATCTCTGTACTTCTGGGTTATGTTCCTTTCCTTTCCCCCTTGGATTCTCTTTACTCAAGGTATTTTTTTCTGAGTGCAAGCATTCATTACTTTTTTTCATAGTTTTGGTTAAAAAACTGGCTATTTACACTTGAGCAGGTTATAACCATAGTTACTGTCCACAACAAATCAAACTAGGAATGAACTAAGTGGAGATATTTTCATGCCTAGAACTAGAGGTGGGAGAAGAGCGTAAGTCTAAATCTCATTATTGCCACCCGAGAAGTGCTAGTATTTCAGAATAAAATACCTTTTATTCTGTCCAGATACACTTTAGACAGTAAACATAATCTATTTCTGTCATTTCTCAGTGTCTTCTCTCAACTGAGAGAATCTGAATTTTTCAGTCCCTGTCAATTGTCCTTTCCATTCATCAACCCACCTGACATATGCTAAATTGTCTCCATCCTACCTAACTGGCACTAGCTGTATAAAACTGATTTTTCTGGTTTGCTGTCAAAGCATTCTTTGCTAAACATGTTGGCAATGCCAATTTCTGCTTTCATACAGATACAGAATAACTCAAAATAAAATTGAATGACTCCAAATTTATACCATTATATGTCACAGGGGAATTTGTGCCTTGGCAACAATAGATGCTTCTTCGTTTAAAGATAACGCTGGTAGTGTATATCTACAGAGAACGTTTTTGTATAGCCAGCTTACTAGCCTCATTCTAACTGCAACAGCACAAAACTCAGTATGGGCTAATTTGTCATCTTTCACTTTGACTATAGTGAAGATGTACCTCATATATTACAAAATTTCTACTGGAAGAGCAGAAGGTTATTATAAGCAACTTAGATTTTCTAAATTATTTTCTTAGTATCACATCAGATTTTTCAGTGTTTATAGGTTTTTTCCTTAGGTTCAATATCTATATTTTTATTTAATTTTGTCATCCAGTAGAATGTTGCCACAACTGTGAACATTTCCAAACATGGATGTAAGATTTGTTTTAAACAGTCTTTTCACAATTTGTCACTTTTGAATTTGCTGTACTGCATGTCTTGCAAAAGAACAGTACCAAAATGAGATCAAATTTCAAAACACACACTTTCTCAGCAAGTTTATCAAATAGCAAAATATATTAAAATAGCTTCTGAGAATGAGTAATAGCAAAACAGTGAACAGCAGTACACTCCTGACAATATTGACTGCTCTTTCCATAAATAAAGCATCTGTAATTCAAAGCCACCGTCAGCTTCAAAAATAGTATGAAAATTGCTGCATAATACATATGTAAAGATCAAAGCAACTTTGTAAGTATTAGCATGCTACACAGGGAATTTTAGGAACATTGGTTTGCACTATTATTGTTACTGAATAAATGCAGTATCATATGGTATTTTGCTTAGTCTTCCAACGGTCACAGAATGGAATAACAATGTATAATACGTGATACCACACTTGAGAAACCTGTCAATGTCAACACATGATTCAATACCATGTGTTTAATTATTATTGTTCTTTTAAAAAAATCTTATGATTACATTCTTTTAATGAGTGCTATGAATGTTACAGAATTACCTCAGTAGAATTTACCTCATTATAAGATATAGCTGCATTATAGGATACAAAGTCCTAAAGTAATTTCTGTAAGATTTTTAATTATTATTATTATTTTAAAATTCACTGGAATAAAATTGCTTGCTTTTAACTTCTTTCTCTGCATTTACATAAAACTATAGTATTTTTTAAAAATGGAGCATCCTATACTATCAAGAAAACAGATGTCTTTGTATTCTAGACCTTAGATACACACATTTGTTTTGATCTCACTGTTTACTGGCATACAACATTACATTATTTATGCATAAAATACACTGCTAAATCAGAATTTCAACAATTATTAGTGCAAGTCTTACATCTTCTCTGCCTGTTTTTTAATTACTTGATTTTGTTTGATTTTATTCACAAAATAATTAGCTTACTAAGCATCTAATTATTGCCAAGGCATGTTTTATACAGATCTTCACCACTGTGTAAACATTGCATTAGTGAACACTGTAACACTTGAGATGTTCGCCATCCAGCCTACTAAAAGCAACATTTTATTGAGGTTAGTAATTTCCTTTAAAAAGCTGTGTTTAATTTGCTTCAGTCCATAATGTTTCCACATTGTTTTTGCTTTCTAAACCCAAAGACAGATGTAGAAAATACTTTTCTGAGCAGGCTTTTGAAGCTGAAGATCAGGGCAGACTTTTAACCTATTATTTTCAGACAGTGAAAGCAGTGTCTTTCACATTTCTTGAGATCTTCTCTTCCTTTTTAAATATTAGGCAAGTCTGTTTTCTAAATCCATGTTACATATAAGCGTCATTTAAGAACTGATTAGAAAATGCAACATACTGTAAATTGTACCAAATAGAGTTCTTGTCAACCACTAAGCTAAGGGTCTTTGACTCATTCCTTGAAACAAAAATCCTGAAATGGAAAAGTCTGTTTCAAGGTTCAGTCTACACCAAGCCCAGTGGGAAGAGGCCTGCTAAAGAAAGAATGCATACCCCTAGAGAGATGTGAATTCTTTCATTTACATGTGCTCTCTTGGCGGATGAAAGTGTGACACTGATGGTCTCCCTAGAGAGAGCTTAAACCAACGTTACCAGTTGGATGAGAAAGATAGTGGCCATGACAGGTGACCAGGGAAAAGTATATGGGCTTAAAAGAAAGAGGATAAGAGAAAGTCCTGGAAGTTAGCACTAAACCACACCATTAAAAGATAATACATTTAAAAAGCATTTATGTAAAGGACTTGGAAAAAGGGAACACTTCTAAACTACCACATTACTTTTCCCTCCTCTTATATTTATTTATTTATTGCAAATCAGAAAATACACTTCATAACTGCCTAATATTACATTTGAATTGGATTAATTATTTTATTGCAATTGATTTATTACATTATTCTGAAAATAAAACTTGGATTAGTTGGCAAAAATATTTTACAAATATGATTATGCTTATATTACAGCACTGAATAAAAAGCACAGTGTTGTGCAGAAACAGTTTTATATGTCTTTTATTTCCTTCTGTTAGTACCATGAAATATTTCACTTTATGATGAGCTATTAAAGACAGGAAGAAAAAAATAAAATAAAAAGGAAAAAAAAATCCTAAGCTTCTGTGTAGGTAAAAGTTCAAAAGACCTTATATAAGAGATTATTATAAAGAAGACTATATTTTACTCAGCCAAAACCGAAACATAGTAATGTGTGCAAAAACAATATTATTTGCTAACAGTTTTTTGACATCTTAGACATAATGTCAGCATCTAAAATGGGCATGCTATAGTCTGCACAGTTCTAATTATCTTTTATATGCCTTTGCCTGATATTGATTGCCGAGTACAGTTCTCAACACATAATAGTGATTTAAAAGGATAATTCTTGATTAGGTCTGTGAAAAATTTATCTTCACACCTATTAGCCAGCTTTTTATAATTAAATGACATGATGTTAGATTTGCATGCAGATGTACATCAATAGAAAGCATAAAATGGGTATTTATAGAAAGCAACTGTATATTCTTTGTTGTGATAATGTAAAAAGAGAGTAGCTTGATGCTTCTCCTTTAGTGCATTTAGAGCAGATTTGGGATTTGGGCAGGCAAACTATGCATGTTTGGGTCTTAATTTTTTTCATTTCATGCTTATAATGCAGTATGAGGGAGCTCTTTTGCATATCTACATCTACTGCTTTCAGAGGACAATTAGAGTCTCAGTTTAACTGAAGATTGCAAGATTGTTCAAAGGCCTCTCCCTTAAATTTTTCCAGTCCCCAAGTACAAACTGAATATTGTAGCTATAGTTTATTAGCTAAGTAACATTGCCTCCAAGCAACATTTGTTAGGGAGTTAATTATACTTCAGGCACAGCTACTGTCTTTCACCAGCACATTACTGTTGAAGAAATAATTTGGCCCTTTCACTCTTGTCTGACTATCATGGATTTAAAAAGGATTAAAAAGGATTTTTGTCACCATGGTATCCTTACTATTTCCCCCAAAAAGTAAACTCCCCCCCCCCCCCGAATTTATCATTAGCAAAAAGAAAATGACTATGTATATGTATATATATTCTGGCATATGAAAGGATGTGACATTTAGCACAAGAGACAGGAAGAGAAAATGCATTTTCCTCTGCTGTGATGTAGTTATAAAAAATATCTAACAATTTGGTCTAGTATTACGTCTTTCTTTGTTGTTAAAACAGTTGGTCAAAAATTATTCTGACTCCTATAAATACAACGAAATTTTCAATTTCTTTATTCATTGGCATGGCCTCATGATGGCATTCCTTTCCTATTCAACTTTGATAGAAGACTTTAGTCTTCTATCAAGAAGACTTATTAATATTCAGTATTAATAAGTTCTGAAAGGGAATACCTTGCCTTTGTGTTGCTTGTCACAAGAAAGGTTATTTCATTACCTCAAAATGATCACTTAGCTACACTGCCAAATAATGTCTAATTAGTCAGTGTCTCAGTAGGGGCCACAGAGACTATATTTAACATTTAAATTTTACTTATTTCTTCTCAAGGACATATAGGGGACCCCAAATCATTTATATGTAAGATTGAATGTCATGTTAAATTTCTGATCTGTTCCCACATAGGAAATTGGAAATTTTCCACTTTTTATTTTATATCTGATTTAATAGAAGATAACAGGACAATTTACACCTTTTTCTTTACCACCTGAATGTGATAAAGAAAACCTGTGGTTTTCTGGTGCTTGTGAGATTGAGCAGCAGAGTGGGTCCTTCAGGAAAACAACATTCAGAGACTGTTAGAAGACACAATAGCATGGATTGAAATACCCTTCTTAGAAAATCTCGTCTGTTGTTATCACATATTTTTAAATTTTGTAGTGAGGTGCAGACAGGATTAAACTCCTCCTGGTTTGTATGACCACAGTAGTTCAAATATAATGTTAGGAAACATTCTTATTTCTCTATCAATAGCTAGAGTAGATAAACAGATATGATTCTTGTCCCACATGTGTTTACTTAATCCTGAAAACACATTTCACTCTTATGAAATAACAATAAAAGATCTGTTGTTTTGTTTTTGTCTGGTTGGTTGTTTTGCCCTTAAAAGGACTGTTTTATTGAATTAGCTGTCAGATTGCAGGTGTGAATTCAGTTACAGTATTTTTGTCTCTGCTCACTACAAATTTCCAGCAAGTATTTTATCATACACTTTTTTTATAAACTCACAACCTAACTAAAGTGAATCCATTTCAGCATCCAAGGAAATGTTTCAGATCATCATACTTGGTGTTGGATTACTTTATTAGTTTTGCTCAGGATTAAATACTGATTACACTATTAAGAAAGTCTTTCTCTGACTTCACTTAGTTTTGTCTCAGCAACAGTTTACTGCTGATTATCTTCTCTTTAAACTTATTCTATAATGTGTTCCACATGCAGAACTACAATGGCCTGCACTGGGAGTTGTATTCTTGATCTATTGGGTCCAAGATCTGAGGAAGGAAATTAAGCTAATACAAAACTACTCCTTCCTCTCATTTATCCCTATCCTGAAGGTAAAAAAAATAAATAAAAAAAAAAATAAAATAAAAGTTGTTATCATAGAGAAACCTTGAAACTCTATATATTTACTTAATTTGAAGACAGGGATTTCACAGACAAAAATGGTGCATATGCACTCCATAGTGCATATATATGGAAACTGATGTTCTGAATGTACCACACTTGCTATATTTTATTTGATCATCAGAGATCAAAGCTTACTATCCCTCTGCAGACTGCTGGTGTTTTTACAACCTTGTGATAAATCCTAGACACATTAAAACTGGTGTGATTAGTAAGAGAAATATACAGATACCAGCTAAAGTGTTAATGTCATCCAGCATTATCTGAGGGAGATTTCTTTGCACGTGAAAGGAAACAATGCCAATATTAGAATATTTTAATCATGTTATTATTATCATGTTACTACTAATACCATCCAACAGCTACAGATCATTATGGTAGCATATCCAGACATGCCAATTTTGTTTATGTGTGTGATCTGTTGGTTGTTTTTTAAATGCAAAGTGGTTCATTATCTTACATTTTGGAGTTGAAAATATGATACGATCAGTTGACCAATGACAGAGGAAAACAAACAAACAAACAACAACAAAAAGGTGCTCCAGATCTCTCCTTGTGCTTATTTTTCCAGTGTGGTAGGACAGCTAACCACATATGTAAACTCAAATTCAGTGACAAATTTAGAATTTGTCCATTTTGCTGGTCTCTATAGCACCAAACCCTCAATCTTTTGGGGGAAGCAAAAAATAAAGCCCAAAGTTGTTATTTCTGAAATGTACTTTCTAATAATCCCCAAAGCTATGAAAGTTTCAGATAAAAGGTTCCATTTTGGTTCTGTATTTATTTCTGGACTTGGAGAAGGTATCTGTCACAGCTGTGAACACTGATCAGAAATGAGCTAAGAAAAGTTGACATCATGATGAAATTAAAGTCCTTGCCTGTTCTTGACAGAGGTGACATGCAAGCTAATACATTTCTTTCAGTTTACCTGATGAAATTTATCCAGACACTCCATGGATCCAACTCACTAGGAAGGTCCAAATTCAACCTGCTTAATAGAAAAGAAAAACCCCTAAGTGAGTCATATGATTCATTGTAAGAGATTCTGTCTTGATAAATAATGATTTTGATCATATTCAGCTGAGTTGTTTCTATTCTGAATCTTTTGTAACATAATACAAGTGCTTTCATATGTTTGGAGGAGGGAGCTTCTGGGATAGTTCTTTGTTCCTTCTACTTTTTTTTTTTTTTTTTTTTTTTTTTTTTTAAGTGATGGAAGGATGGAAGGTCAAACAGTGTAGTTACATTTTACTCAGGTGTGACTTGCTCCTTTCTTTTTCTCCTGTGTATGGCCTCCTGGGACTCCATTCTCTCCTACAGGATGATAGAGAGAATAGTTTGATGAGAGCTGGTGATAGAGAGAATATATGATAGAGAATGGGTTGAAGAGAGTTCCTCACTGCAAGAATAAAATGGAGCCCCTGGAGTGGTTAAAGGAAAGGAAGTAACAAAAAAAAAAAAAAAAAAAAAAAACACAAATAAAATCTTTCTCTTTTTAGTT
Source organism: Netta rufina (assembly GCF_964035555.1). NCBI lineage: Eukaryota > Metazoa > Chordata > Aves > Anseriformes > Anatidae > Netta > Netta rufina. Next base: position 188,812,075 of record NC_140123.1, on the reverse strand, counting down.
GAACTTGTGATTGCTGGGTGTGTGATCTGGGAATTCATTCTTTCTTGGATTCATGGAAAAAATTAATGAAAGAAAGAAATATAAAGATATTTAACTTATTTATGTATTAAAACTTTCTTTCTAATCTTCTTTCTTTTCAATGATGGAATTGTACTGTTTTTCTTCTATTGCTTTTTACTGTGGTCAGAATTACCCCTCATGGGAATCTACATACATAAATGTAAATTGTTATCACAGAATCACAGAATTTCTAGGTTGGAAGAGACCTCAAGATCATCGAGTCCAACCTCTGACCTAACGCTAGCAGTCCCCACTAAACCATATCCCTAAGATATGGTTATGCTGTAATGACTGGCTTACTACCATCTATGTTAAGAAATAAAACATCATTACACTTCACATTTATTTCAGGGGAAGTTCTTGTTCATACCAGATACCATCAGCCTTATAATAACTCATTCTGAGTTAATCTGAAGAGTAATTAAACTTTCTGAACACTCTTGTGAAAACAAGGATAGTGTGAATGAGATCAAAATATCAATCAACAAAGGTATCAATAGACAATACAGGTAAGACATAATTCAGTCTTTACTAAGCTGTGAAAATATCATATAACATCAAGAAAAAAAAAATCCAACACAAGAATCAATATTAATTTTATGATTTTGTTGTTGTTGTTGTTTCAGTACTTACAGAGAATGTCTACTAAAGGGATGCTCTTTAACTGGTGTCTCAGTGAGTGACCTTCAGTAAGTTAAATTCTGTTCCTTCAGAAGCACAGTCTGATAGCATGCAAAGTATAAATTCCAATTCACTTATGCACAATATTAGTTCCAGTTGACCTTCACTGTGAGTGCTTATGTAAGGGAACATTTATAGGAAAGCAGTATATTCATTTGCAATTCTTTTTTATCTACTACCTGGAAAGAGATTTACTGCACCAAATTAAGTGGGAAATCTTATTTAAAGAATCTTGCAACAGATTTTGGAACTGACTTAAATAAATCTGTAATTAAAACATTTAAAACATATACTACAAAGAACTAGAACTTGCACAAAAGACAGAACTCCTGAATTTGTTCTTCTGACATAGGGAGTCCAGACCTTAAGGTGAAATCACATAAGAAAAATAAATTTAACTTATTCAGTACTGTTTATTTAATCACTTACCACTGGCTTTTACTATGAAGACTACGTCATACTACGTTACCAAAATACCCTTTAACAGCTATGAATTATAATGAATTTCAGTGCATGGAATTTAAATGGCATAATTCAGCACTGGGTTTGTTTTCATCCCTTATGGATCAGTTTTTATGAATGGTCATTGTCTCCTGTGAGTGCTCCAATGTGCTCAGGGGAGCCTCAGAATGGATGACAAAATCTGATAAATAGCAGAATATCAATGCTAAGCTTTCCCACACCCAAGGCAATGACACCTCTGAATTCACTGGTGTTGAGGAATGGTTGAGTGAAGTGGGACACGTGAATGTGGGGCACTTGGGAGGCAATAAGCTAATAAAGTGCCGTACTTAGCTTACATGGGTCTGGGCACGTATACAGGTGGCTGAGAGCCAATCAGGATCAAGAACACGATGCCCTTAGGCGATTGGGTAGACCCCCTGGGGCAGGACGGTAGCAACTGCAAAGCGCGGGAAAATGTTAGCCAATCCTAAGTTTAGTTTAAGAATGTTTATGAGTTTCGAACTAGATAAAAGGCGACTGAGCCATCCATTAAAGTTGAAGTTCACTGTTCACTCATATTGAGCGTCTGTGTCTTCCTCCCGTCGACAACAAATGGCGCCCGAACAGGGACCGATCTGAACGGGAACAGGGACTCGGCTGGAGTTGAACCTGCGAGCCACGGTTGGACGGGATACGGGAACCGGTCCTGCAACGCAGCTCAGGAGGTGAAAAGGATTAAAAATTGTCGAATCCCCGCACCCGAGGTCTGAAAGGCGAAAGGGACGAAAACTTCGAATCCCCGCACCCGCAGCTCGGAAAGGGAGTCCTCGCACCCGGGACGAGCCCATAGAGGGTCCCGCCGGAAAGCGCCGCCGAGGTCTTGCAAAGGCTGCAACGGTACCGACGCATATAAAGGTATGGAGAGGCAAGCGGCGTATGATTTGCTCAAATGCTTTTTAGAAAAGCGGAGCACACAGTGTATATGTTGTAAAAAGGAATTGCCAGAGTTATTAGCTTATGGGGTAGCTAAGGGTTGTTTTTTAAATCCTGATATGGTGTTTGAACAAGCAGAGTGGAGGAAGTTCGGGGACAAACTATTTGATGAGGTGATTAGTGATAACAAGGTGGCGAGAAAATTAATGAAGCCATGGAGGGCGGTAACTAATGCGTTAGCAACACATCAAGCTGAACAAAAAATAGCTGCTGCCGCAACAGAGCGATTAGGACCATCCAGTCAGAATGGGGGTACTTCTGCTGCTTCCTCTACTCAACAAAGAGCTGAGGAACAGTCTTACCCCTCTCCACCATCATATAGAACAGTTATAATTCCACAGGGGACCTCGGGTGGCTGGGAAACATCTGTACCCGTATCAGGGGAAGAAGAACCTTCACAGCCACCGACAGCCCCACCCGCACAATTAGAGAAAGGAGAAAGGGTGGGTGGGGAATCGGGAACAAATTCATTTTCGACAAATCCATTTAAATCCAATTACAGGATAGGGAGGAGACATGGAAAAGAATAGCTCATGAGGCAATGAAGGACGGGAATATCGAGATAGCAGCACAGATCAGCACAATGAAATTAATCTTAACACAGCATCAACAACTTTTGTTTAATGCACATTGGCACAGTGTCTGCCAAGAGGCAGTAGCGATGATACGAGTGCCTGGAGATCCCCTGTATGGTGTTACATTAGACGAATTAATGAGTATGGGACCATATTTTAGAACAGAGGCGCAGGCACTTTTGGGACCGGACAAAGCTAAGGTATCCATGAATCTAGCCAGAAGGGCATTAGAACAAATTAGAGAACCAGGGGGAATACCGTCCTACATGGGAATTAAACAGGGTAGGGAGGAACCATTCGGGTTGTTTATCGATCGAGTGGCAAATGCAATACAAGCCGCGGGAGTTCCCGATTATCTTAAAGGCACTATATTAAAGCAATGTGCACTCCAAAATTGTAACCCTTCAACTCGAAGTATATTAGCTACATTGCCGAGTACTTGGACAATAGAGGAAGGATTGGAAAGAATGTCTCAGGTACCTGTAGGTCCACAGGCTATGTTAGTAAAAGCAGTAAAACAATTAGGTGACAACATGAAGGAGCAGTCTAAAGTGCTTGCCGCCCTTGCACCTTTGCAAACCCCCGGAGGACGTTCTAATGGCCGAGGATCGGCGCCGCAGCGCCGTTGTTTTCGGTGTGGTATTGCGGGACACATCAGACGGGAGTGTAAAACAGAATCAGTGTGGTGCCAGAACTGTCAGTCAAATACTCATAGCACTTCGGCATGCCGACGAGGTGCGTCGGGAAACGGCCGGAGCAGCGGGAAGAGCCGCCCCGCGACGACACAAAAAGCGGCTTTTGCGACAACGGCAGCAACAGCACCGGCACCATCTGCAGCGACTCCCCTTTTCTCCGACCAGCCACCAGAGGGAGCCTCGGCCTGGATTTGGCAACAGTAGTCGATGTGACTTTATTGGATTCGAGACCCACCAGGGTAAGGACAGGAGTTTTTGGACCAATTATTATTAATGGTGAACCCGTGGGAGCTCTATTAATAGGGAGATCGTCTGCCACTATGAATGGATTACAAATATTAATTGGACTTATTGATAAGGACTATCTTGGGGAAATACAAGTTATGGTTTCTGCAATGTTCCCTCCAATTCATGTGCCGCAGGGCACAAAAATAGCACAATTAGTCCCGTTGCCTCATCTTGCTGAATCGTTAGCACCAGAATCTGGAAAGTATCGAGGACAGGGAGCATTTGGCTCCACGGGAAAAGTGGTGCTATTGACACTTGGTATGCGTCAAAGACCACGACAAAGGGTCGCTGTGTGCTTAAAGGATGAAAAAATACAAATTGAGGCATTGTTGGATACTGGTGCTGATGTATCGATAATTAGCACAAAAGATTGGCCGTCACATTGGCCTACATTTGAGTCTAATGCCACGGTTTCAGGAGTAGGAGGTATGATTCTTGCTCGTCGATCACCAGTGCTGCAATGGACAATAGGTGATAAGGTGGTAAATTGCAGTGTATCCATCTTATCACTGCCTGAGGGAGTACAAGCGTTAATAGGGCGAGATATCCTTGCCCAAATGGGAGCGGTTCTCACGACAAATCATCAAAATTTTTAGGTGTGGCCATTGCTCGGACTTTCCCAATCCCACTTAAATGGAAAACTGATGAACCTGTGTGGGTTGAACAGTGGCCACTAAAACGGGAAAGTCTTTTACATGCTCATAAATTAGTACAGGAACAGTATCAACAAGGGCATCTGAGACTGTCAACAAGCCCTTGGAATACTCCGGTTTTTGTGATTCCCAAAAAATCAGGGAAATACCGTTTGCTACACGACTTACGAGCAGTTAATAGTCAAATGTGTGCTATGGGAGCACTGCAACCTGGGTTACCTAATCCTGCTATGATACCAGAAGGGTGGAAATTGTTAATTGTAGATCTTAAAGACTGCTTTTTTACAATTGCATTACATGAAAATGATAAACAGAGGTTTGCTTTTACACTCCCTGCCATAAACTGTGAAGGGCCATGTCAGAGATTTGAGTGGACTGTATTACCTCAGGGCATGCGTAATTCACCTGCTTTATGTCAGCTCTATGTCGATGCGGCACTTCAACCAATTCGCCGCGCATGGCCCAAAACGATAATTTACCATTACATGGATGATATTTTGTTAGCCCAGAAGGAGATATTTTCCCTACAACAGAAAAATGCTCTGGCAGCTGCTCTTAAACAAATGGGACTGGTAATTGCACCAGAAAAAATTCAGGAGGCAAGCCCCTGGAAGTACTTGGGGTGGAAAATTACAGATTCCACTATTCAGCCTCAGAAACTTACCATCCAATCGAACATCAAAACCCTCAATGATGCTCAAAAACTGCTAGGAGATTTACAATGGATTAGGCCAGTGGTTGGAATTCCAAATGAACTGTTGAATTCCCTTCGGCCATTATTAAAAGGAACCGACCCTACCACAAAGGTAACATTATCACAAAAACAGTCAGAAATATTACAACAAATTGCATCATTGATTACAACGCGTGTCACACATCGACGCATACCCGACAGACCACTCGATCTTACTATTCTGTGTGGTCCGCAGTATTTGATGGGTGCTATCACACAGCAAAAAATAAAAACGGGGGAGACGGGAATGGAGACTGTGGTATTGGAATGGATAGCTCCCCCATTGCAACCCCGAAGAACAATTCAAGAAAAAATTGACACGTTATCAGAATTAGTAAAGAAAGGAAGAAATCGGATACTACAAATAGATGGAGTTCCGCCAAGTATGATCTGGATACCAATAAAGCCAGGTGACTTGGAATGGTACATACAGAATTCTGAAAAATTACAAGCTGCATTATTGCAGGATGGCGCCACAATAGTGGCAAAAACATTACAATCAACTACATTGTCATGGGTGGAAAACCAAGGATGGATAACCCAGCCCAAGCGGTCGGTTGCTCCGTTGGCGGATGCAGTAACTGTTTTTACGGACGCTGGGAAGCGCTCCAAGTCTGCTGCAATAACATGGAAAGATGAACAAGGCTGGCAACATCAAATGTTAAAGGGCCAGGACAACGATTCATTACAGACATTAGAGCTCTATGCAGTTGTATGGGCTTTTATAAAATGGAAAGATGTTATGTTAAATGTAGTATCTGATTCTCTGTACGTAGTAGGCATAGCTAATTGCATAGAGGACTCTGCTTTAAGAGATGTAAAGAATGAACGCCTTGCAGAACTATTAACTAGCTTACAGCTTGCTATAGCACAGAGAAGCAAATCCTATGCGGTAATACATATACGAAGTCACCAATGGGGGGAAGGACTGGGAGAAGGCAATGCTCGGGCGGATAAATTAGTTGCTGCAACAGCCACTGAAGCGCCATTATCTCCCTTCTGCAGAGCTCGGGAGGCTCATGCTAATTTTCACCAGAATGCTAAGGGACTTGCGCGGGCTTACAAACTGTCTAGAGCTGATGCGCAAGCGATAGTAAAAGCTTGCCCAACGTGTAGTAATTATAACTCAGGGGTGGGACTCGGAGTCGGGGTAAACCCGAGAGGGCTTAAAGCCAACGAAGTGTGGCAAATGGATGTCACTCATGTTCCAGCATTTGGACGATTGAAATATCTGCATGTAACAATAGACACTTATAGTCACATGATCTGGGCTACACCGCAGCCCGGGGAAAAAGTCCGGGATGTACGACGTCATCTTGCCAGTTGTTTTGCAGTAATGGGAGTACCACAGACTATAAAGACTGATAATGGTCCAGCCTATGTTAGTGGGCCACTTAAGCGATTTTTTGAACTATGGGACATTAAACATATTACTGGTATTCCTCATTCACCAACTGGTCAGGCTATTGTGGAAAGAGCTAATGAAACAGTTAAACAATACTTGGGAAGGTTTAAAGACATTATTGATATTAGAGAAAGGGTGGGCAAGACTCTATTTGTTCTTAATCATTTGTGTGTTTTTGGGGAGAATGAAGAACCACCTGCAGTACGTCATTACACCAAGTCTGAAAATGATAATAAATGTGCTATGAGAGTATTGTACAGAGATATGAAAACAGGACAGTGGTCGGGGCCTGCTAATGTGATTTATGTGGGACGAGGTTATGTATGCGTCTCTTCCCCTACAGGTCCGATCTGGGTGCCTAGTCGATGTGTAAAGCCAGCCATCGAAGAAAAGCCGACTAAGGAGGATGACAATGACCTTGGCTGAATTAACAGAACAAGGGACTTTGGTTATGTTATCAGTTATAATAATGGCTGGACATGGTAATGCTATCTTAGGGAAAATTGACCCTCAGCAGAATATATGGGTCACCTGGGCTAATCAGTCTGGGCAGAGCTCATTTTGTTTGTCTCTCGCTTCTGCATCTGATCCTTTTAGAACATGTTTGTTTGGGGTTCCAATAGGAGATCCAGAGGAACTGAGTGAAATGTTAGCACCATATTCTGCCAGTATTACTCTACTCAGTAGATCCCTTTCTGCAAACGTCTCGGATGGAGTAGTCGCTGCCCTGCAAGCTCTTAATAATTCACTGCCATGGGACCCTCAAGAACTGGATCTCTTGGGGTCTGTGGTAGTAGGAAATAGCAGTAGCAACTGGACACAAACATGCTTTGTACTCAGTGAAGGGAAGCAAAATAAAACGAACTGGACCAACATAACATCGAGGACCCTTGGATTTGAGGCCAATGGACATTACTGCGGATGGAACAACACCGGTAACATTAGTGTACCACTTGGGGCGTATGGAATAGGTGACACCAATTCTACCTGGCTTCAAAGCCAGGCCAAAGCTTTGCCACCTGGCGTGTTTTTAATCTGTGGGGACCGTGCATGGCAAGGAATACCAGCCAATGCTTTTGGAGGTCTGTGTTATCTAGGACGACTCACGCTTTTCGCTCCAGATTTGCACTCGTGGCAGAACTCGACAAGGAACAAAAGAATTAAACGAGAACTAAAAACTTTGGGTTCTGACTGTAATGATGATGTAGAATTGTGGGGTCCAGCAGAAAGATTCTTTGCTTCTTTGGTACCTGGTGTGGGAACTGCACATGCTTTGACTAACATTAATAAGCTTGCTTGTTGGGCTGTTAAACAATCAAATGTAACAACACAAGTTCTTTCTGAAATGTCACAAGATATGGAGAGTCTGAGACATGCTGTATTGCAAAATAGGGCCGCTATTGATTTCTTGTTGCTGGCTCAGGGACATGGGTGTGAAGCAGTGGAAGGAATGTGTTGTTTTAACCTTTCTGACCATGGTCAGTCAATTCACGAGCAGTTGAAATGGTTAAGGGATCATACACAAAAAATTGTAGTTCAAGATAGTTGGTTTGACGGTTGGCTTAAATCTGTTTTTGGAAACATGGGTGGATGGGTTCAGTTAGTTAAAGAGGGACTTCGGTTTCTACTTATAGTTATATTGATTATAATTGCTGCATATGTAATCTTTAACTGCCTAACTAAGAAACTAGAGCAACTCACACAGAAGGTATTTGTTGAGCAAAATAAAAACGGGGGAATTGTTGAGGAATGGTTGAGTGAAGTGGGACACGTGAATGTGGGGCACTTGGGAGGCAATAAGCTAATAAAGTGCCGTACTTAGCTTACATGGGTCTGGGCACGTATACAGGTGGCTGAGAGCCAATCAGGATCAAGAACACGATGCCCTTAGGCGATTGGGTAGACCCCCTGGGGCAGGACGGTAGCAACTGCAAAGCGCGGGAAAATGTTAGCCAATCCTAAGTTTAGTTTAAGAATGTTTATGAGTTTCGAACTAGATAAAAGGCGACTGAGCCATCCATTAAAGTTGAAGTTCACTGTTCACTCATATTGAGCGTCTGTGTCTTCCTCCCGTCGACAACACACTGGCTCTGAACTCGCTGGGGAACTCCCATGTTTCTGTACAAAACCTCTCAAGGGAAATGGGAATTTTTTGTAAGATAAAGCTGTAAGGTCTGGAAAGCAAAAATGTCAATGGGAGATGCTGTTTTCTGTCTAGATCAGATACTTTAAAAAGCAGTCTTTGTGTTTGGCTTTTCCAGATTTTCCATGAGTTACCTGGAAAGAATAGTTCAATTAATTTCTACCCTGGCTTTCATTTTTGTGAAATTCATTTAAAAAGAAAATAATGAAGTAAGATGAATGAAACAGACAAAAAAAAACTTCATTGTTTTTGACTGTATTTACAAGCATTATTTTTGCCTTAGACTAAACATACAACCTGACTGCAGCCTAAGACAAAGGAATAGACTTGGCTTCCTCAAAACACGAGGCAGCATTGCCAGAGAGAAAGCAAGTGAAAGATTCTCAAAATGATCTTTTGAAGAATGTTTAGTTTATGCTCTATAACATTTAGCATTTTCTACCCTGTGAACATTATTTTCTCATGCTGATGGATATTCAAATTAAATCTGAAAACACTATTCCTGACCCTTGCTTCTTCTCATCATGGCTCTGAGTAGACTAATAAGCTCTGCAAAGTCTTCATCTTTTCCCCAGGTCCAACCCCCTGTCAAAACAGGTTCCCTAAAGTAGGTTGCCCAAGTAGGTGTCCAGATGGGCCTTGAATATCTCAAGAGAAGGAGACTCAACAACCTTCCTGGGCAGCCTGTTCTAGTGCTCCATCACCCTCACCATGACGAAGTAAGTTCTTTCGCATGTTGGTGCAGAACTTCCTGTGCTCCATTTTGTGGCCATTTTCCCTTGTCCTGTCCCCACAAACCACTGAAAAGAGGTTGGCCAAACCCCTCTGTCTTCCACATGTCAGGTATTTATACACATTGATGAGATCCCTCTCAGTCTTTTCTCCAGGCTGAACAGACCCAGGTCTCTCAGCCTTTCCTCATAGGGAAGATGCTCCAGGCCCCATACTGTCTTTGTGGCCCTCTGCTGCACTCTTTCAAGGAGATCCCTGTCTTTCTTTGTATTGGGGAGCCCAGAACTGGACACAGTACTCCAGGTGAGGCCTGACTAGGGCAGAGTAGAGGGGGAGGATCACATCCCTTGACCTGCTGGCCACACTCCTTCCATGCACACCAGGATCCCATTGGCCTTCTTGGCCACAAGGGCACAGTGCTGTCTCATGGTCAACCTGTCGTTCACCAGGACCCCCAAGTCCTTCTCCTCAGAGCTCCTCTCCAGGAGGTCATCCCCCAGCCTGTACTGATACATGCAGTTGTTCCTTCTCAGGTGTAGGATTCTACACTTGCTCTTGTTAAACTTCATTTTGTTTCTTCCGGCCCAGCTCTCCAACCTATCCAGATCTCACTGAATGGCAGCACAGCCTTCTGCCATGTTGGCCACTTCTCCTAGCTTTGTATCATCAGTGTACTTGCTGAGGGTGGACACTATTTTGTAATCAAGGTCATTGATTATGTTGAACAAGATTGGACCCAGCACCGACCCCTGGGGAAAAAAAGTGCTATTGTGCATCTCACAAAATCAGAGCATGGTTGAGGTTGGAATGGATCTCTGGGGTCATCTGCTTCAACACCTCTGCTCAAGCAGGGCCTCCTACAGCTTCTTGCCCTGGACCATGTCCAGATTGCCTTTGAATGCAAGGATGGAAATCAAACTCTCTGAGAAAACTGTTACAGTGTTTGGTCAGCCTCACAGTTCAGAAGTGTTTCCTGATGTTCAGACAGGGTCTCCTTTGTTTCGGTTTCTGCACATTGCCTCTTGTCCCGTCACTGGGAACTACTGAAGTTTCATTCAAATTTATCAAGTTGGTTAAGCATGACTTCCCTTTGGTGAATCAATGCTGACTACTTCTGATGAACTTCTTATCCTTCATGTGCCTTGGAAGCAGTTCACAGGACTGTCTGCTCCATCACCTTTCCAGGGATGGGTGTGAGTCTGACTGGCCTGCAGTTCCCTGGGTCCTCTTTCTTGCTCTGGGTTCTCTTCCTTGCCCTTTGTGAAAATAGCAGTGACCTTTGCTTTCCTGTAGTCTCCAGGAACTTCCCTCATCTTCCATGATCAAGCAAACATTGTTCAAATTGTTTTGGCAATGATATCAGCACTCATGAGTGTATCCTATCAGGGCCCATGGACTTTGCTATCCACTTTTAGTATTCTTAAATATTTCTGTAACCTGGGATCAAAGCTCTGTGAAAACAGGAAAGCTATGAGAAAGAGGTGTGGAGAGCTTCCTGTGGGGTCTCTGCCCTTTTGCATCTGAGCTGTGTTTAAGCTCAGGCCCTTGCCCTAGCTCCTTGAATGAGTTTAGTTGCAGCTGTTTCTCTGCATGGCATTGCACCTTATGGTCCCTGACCCGGTCTCACTGACTTGGCTTCCTGGCCTCATCTCAGACCAGACATGCCTAGCAATCACAGAGCTATTGTCTGATCCTGGTCACTGCCACCAAACTTATCTTCTTCATGTATGAGTACTGTGGGATTATGTTTCTCGTTGGTGGTGTCATTGATCTGCCTGCCAGTTATGATCTCCAGCTCCTTGCTCTTCTTTCCTTACAGAGCAGCTTACACTTGCTGGTCCTTGACACTTTCAAAATGTTCATTCATAAAAAAGGATGACATTCCCAAGCATGCAAATGTCTAATTTAATATCAGGTTTTTGAAAGATATAGGTGAAATGATATTAAGCACTGTTCCAGCTTATAACAAAACAGTATTATCAGAGATCTAAAACTTAGATCTCTTATTTAGATGTTGATATCAGTATAATGCCCGATTTGCTCAAGTCAGCAAAGATTATGTTCCTTTAACTAAAGTCATACTGCACTTTACAGTCTAAAGGAGCTCAATGACACCTCTTGAAAAGAGGGCATTCCTGGCACTTGATTGCAAGAAGCAGCAGTTATAACTGTGAATATTCTACATAAGGTACTAAAAGTTCATTGTGATTAGCTCAATTTTATTAAGGGAAAAGAAGAGAAGCAGAAACATACTAATTATTTGCCCAAAGTTAGCTGGCAGTTGCAGATCTGAAAATAAGCTTATCTTTGTAATCTTAAAAAAGGCGAAGAAAAGATTGGTTTTCTTATGTAATTCTGTGTTACACCTTTTTTTGAAACTATTCCTGAAATAAATGAAATAAAATTAAATATTATTTTTTAATGATCAGGAAAAAGCATTGCTCCCCCCCCCACACACACACTATTCTTCACATTTCTGTGTGCTCAGAAACTAATTTCTTTGCATTATTTCTTGGGCATTCCTCTCTGAAAACACAAGAAATATATATTTTAAAAAGTTTATTTTTTTAAAAAGACTGTACTTATATATATTGAAAATATATTTCCATTTGACAGGTAAGCTAAAAGAATAGGTTGCACATATGACTTTTATGAAAAGCTGTTCTTGTTTATATAGACAAATACAGCAATAACATCAAAATAAGCATAACTTTTTATTGCTTCTGTTTAGAACTGAGCTTATAACTCATTCAAATCATAATGCGTTATAATTTGACATTATTCAGCTGTCACTGTTTTTAATCAAACCAATATATTTACTGTTTTTACTAGAAACTAGTGATAATCCAAAGAAGATAGTGTCACAGGAGCTGAAATAATTTTTGCTTCTGTCCTTTAGGACTTGAACAAAGTACATGTTTTAGAACTGTTAAAGAGACTACCTAAATCCATTGTCTGAAAAGTGATATATTTGGGGCTTTCTATAAATATTTGGGCTTATTTTTCAATCTAAAGTAAAAGTATTAGTTTTCTTGTCTGATCCTCTTTCTGCTTCTCACATATTGACTGCCTGTTCTGGTTTCCTTCATACATCTATCTCCTTTCTCACATACTTCATTTTTTTCTACCATAAGGTTAAGCTTTTCTGTTGCAAAGTAAACTGAAGATGTGAGTTTCTTTCAGCCTCAAGATCAAGGACCACAAAGTTACCATTCTTCCAGACTTCTGGCTTTCATGGTAGTCGAGTCTGGTATCATAAAAAGAGTTGTGAATAGTGTAATACTTGATCATATGGAGGTGCCTGAAGGCATGTTTTTTAAAGCATATTTATGACTTTTGCAGTAGGATGCTCCATGAATTTGAGGTAGTTTCAAGGAAAAATCCATGTATAGGTAACACACAGCACCCATGTGGTAAATCTGACATTGCTGTGAAGCATAACATTGCCATATGATTTATTAAACATTCACTAAATATTTTGCATATGCAGATCATCAATAAAGACACCTGGTTGACTGAGTTTCACAGAATCACAGAATTGTAGGGGTTGGAAAGGACCTCAAGAGATCATCGGGTCCAACCCCCCTGTCATAACAGGTTCCCTAGTGCATCCAGATGCGCCTTGAATATCTCAAGAGAAGGAGACTCAACAACCTTCCTGGGCAGCCTGTTCTAGTGCTCCATCACCCCCACCATGACGAAGTAAGTTCTTTTGCATGTTGGTGCAGAACTTCCTGTGCTCCATTTTGTGGCCATTTTCCCTTGTCCTGTCCCCACAAACCACTGAAAAGAGGTTGGCCAAACCCCTCTGTCTTCCACACGTCAGGTATTTATACACATTGATGAGATCCCCTCTCAGTCTTCTTTTCTCCAGGCTGAACAGACCCAGGTCTCTCAGCCTTTCCTCATAGGGAAGATGTTCCAGGCCCCATACCATCTTTGTATGGCACCATACCATTCTCCATCTTTCAAGGAGATCCCTGTCTTTTTTGTACTGGTATGTTCTCAAGTGTCTGCATGGCTAGTGGACACATTCAGTATCATAGCATGGAAATGACATGAAAGTGGAAATTTGATGGAAATTTCCATTGCGTGGTCCATGGAAAAAGAGGACCTAAATATGTTAAATACTTAAATTACTGACTGCAAGTATCTGCTTGTAATTCTGAAAGCCAATTCTGGCATCAGCTTCTAGGCTCCCATCTCAAAAATGTTATCAGGTTCCTAAAGAGTTATAGCTGCCTAGGTATGAATAAACTGCATATTTAAATCAGCTCAAAACAAACAAACATACAAACAAACAAAAAACAAACTTAATTTGGTGTTTGAGTTTCTCTGATATTATTATTGCTTTTTTCACATGTATCTCTATAAAGCCCCCGTGTAAGCAGGTTGCCAGACCTTCAGTCTTCAACAGTGTCTGCCCTTTATGCTAGCAGTGCACTCTCAACTTCAGAGTCCAAGCTCCTGTGGTTTTGGTGTTAAATTCTACATGAACACTAGCTTTGTATTTTTCTCACTTCTTCCAAATGAGAGCATTACTTATTTGTTTTCCAAAGTCACTTGTGGATCTGTGAGTGTCTCTCCAAAAAATGAAAGTAGGATTATAAAGGCATCCTCTAAACAAGCAAGGATGGTTATAGCAAAAACAGTAACATAAGGCAAACTGAAAACATTGAAGATAGATAGTTGATGATCTTACTGCAAGAAGTAGCCAAGGGTAAAAGATACCCACAGAGAGTTAGGGGAAATGTATTAGGCTGATAATATGAGTCAATAATTCACTGAATATGTCTGATACAATTTAACTTCCATCAGAGATTTGTTGTGCAAATTACTAACAAGAAAAAAGAAAAAAAAAAAAAAAAAAAAGTGAAGCTATAAGCAAGCAGCTTTGTCAAATTAACTAATTAATTCTCCTTATGCCAATATGATTTCAATGACAATTAATTTCTTTCATTCCTTGTAAGTAGCAGAACTTCAAGTCCTTGGAGAATTGACTCTGGAGAGGTTTTGTTGAGACATGTACTGTACATCAGTGTCATGAGTTAATCAAGCAGTTACAGGGATGAATGTAATAATAGGCAAAGGTTTTGTTTCTGGATTAATTTACAAGTTGTGCACTGTTACTGACAGAATTGGGCAATTTAGGCAACAAAATCATATAACTAGTCATTAAAAGGTGAAATATGAATTTTATTTATATTTTTATTGGGGAAAATGAAACAAAAATGTTTGTTTCAACAGCATATTTAGAATTGCTCATTCAATATAGATTTTAAAGGGCTCTAAGGAAAATAAAATTACTCCTGATGATCTCCGTTTCGCATCAATTCCAACCAAGTCCAAAATGACTGTTCTACAAGATGCTCAGAAAACATATTCCTGTTCTCTTCGTTAAAATGAATAGTGCTTTCACACTATGGCAGAAGAACAAATAAAGACTGCAGCTTCTCCAAATTTGTATTGAATCTGTGGCAATGAGTTGTTTTCATTAACTTCAATTTTCTGATTAACAATACTACACAAGGTATTTTAGTATATTTAGTGAGTCATACACTGAATTCCAAGTGCTCATAGAACTGGGTTTATGGTTGTAAATTGTTTTTATTGTATTTGATGCCATGAAGTCATTAATTCTTCCCATGCATAAATGAGTTGTCCAAATTCATATAAGGAGCATAATTTAAATTAAGTCATTGGAATAGCACCCACTTACATCAATGTCAAATTTTTCTCACTCTGTCAAGGCATGGTTAAGGAGGGCTCAGTGTAAATAGCTTAACAATGAGTCAGATAAAATGAATACCATATTTTTATTCATTTGATTCTCTCAGAACCTGTAGTTTTAGAGACATTGTCTGATCTTAAGGAAAGCACAAGAAAACAAACAAGCAAACAACAACAACAACAGCAACAACAACAAAAATATTGAATACCTTTACTTTTTTTTTTTTTTTTTGTCTCTCTACTTAGAGATTGATTTGTAAAAACAAAAACCCATTAATTATAATCCTTATTTTAGAGGTGTTTTAGTTTTCAACTCTATGTTCTTTATCTGATGTCCTATGCACCAAAAGAGAACACGTCTGTTTATGTATTATACAGATCTGAGAAAATCTACCTCAAGATTTCGAGAATTATGCCTATAGTGATGGAATCCATTTTCTTTAGAATACAAAAAAATCTAAAATTAAAATTATACTAACAGGTTAATGAACTGTTGTCCTTGTATATAGTAATAGCAAACTGTATCTGATCTAGATGAGATTAAAGTAAGCTCAGCATGATTGCAAATATTTTTCCTTAAGTCATGGAAAGTGATAAAAGAAATACTCTTCAGACTTTATTTATTTATTTATTTTCTGTTTTTTATCAAAGCCCAATGAAGACAGAATTCTGCTGTGCTTTATGGTAGGAACAAGTAGCACAGTGAAAACAATCCATTTTGGTTCTTTACTAGGAGAGCAAACCTCTATGCATGTTAACATAAGGATCATATATCAGTTCATTCTACAGTTTTTTTCAAGACATACTAATTTTCCCAGATGACATTGTTGGATGTTTTCTATTACTGGCTGAGGGAAGCCAGTAGCCGAGTCATATATTTACAGAATTTGCATTGAAAAAAATTTCTTCATAAAAATGTTTAAAGCAAGCTTTGAGGCATAAAGCCTAGACATGATGTTATGTATAAAGATAAAAATATTGTTTAGCATGACACATGCATTCATTCTATTAATAAAAGTATAAGTAAAACAGAAATCTATCAATCATAGTGGGGGTTGGGGGAGTATTATGTAATGTATATATCTACAGAGACAAAGAGAAAATAATGTAATATATTCATTGAAAGTAAGCTTTTTTTTCCCACCCCTAACTGAATAGCCTTTCTCTCTTGGCATGCTGCTCACAAGACTAGAAAGGTATACATATTACTTAGTACCTAACAAAATAATACACTTGAACCCTCAAACACTGTGCCAGCAAAAAGTTCTTGGCACAATTACATACACAGGACTGATCATCAGTGGCATCCAGAAAGATGCCACCCCTGCTGATAGCAATGTGCCATCTCTTCCTGCAAGTGCACTGGCAGAGCAGGAGGGGAAGATGAGCATATGTTAAATCAGCTCAAAGATAGACTGAGTGAATGAATTTGCAGTACAGAGCAGTGAGGCTAATTTTTTCCCTAGCTGGAAAAAGGGACCAAGATACAGAGATGTTCAGATGGGAGGTAAAGTGCATGACTGTGAGAGGTCCATGGGAAATCTCACAAGTTCTCCTTCACAAGGTTCTTGGTCAATAGAAATAGCTTTGGCTGGGTGGATTCACAGCTGTGGGAGATGGCATGCTGAGGCACCACAAGGGATATAATTCTACTATAACTTGAATTCACAGACTTTTTTGCCAGTGGTTTTTTTTTTTTTTTTTTTTTTTTTTTTTCTCACTATGAATTTTAGGGAGGGGAGAGATGCAGCTGAGGAGAAAGGAGTGAAGGAAGAAAATGTGGGCATAAGATTACAAAATTAAGTGACTGACGAAATTTGTCAGGTACAGTTTTGCTTCTAATATGTGTTCAAGAGAAAAGCAGTGTTTTAGTGCTTCCTGAGTCCTGAATGAGATAAGATACAATCACCTTTCATCATAGCAATCTTCAGTTGCATTGCCTTACATCCATCACGATTATCCTTGCACGACAGGTCTATGTACAACAGCTACTTATACCTCAGCGGTCTAGTGAAGCTGTTTCCCACAAACCTTGTATGAATGTTAAAATCAGAAAAGGAGCTACAAGGGATGCTAATCACTGAAGATATCAAAAATTAATATTTCTTTTACTTTAATTCTCAGATCAATCCATTCTTCAGTGCCTTTCTATAAAGAATCTAAACAAATAAGATATATTAAAGAGCCATTGTCATGGTCTTTTAGAAAAGGCTGCTACTTGTGATACTCCATTTCAACCTAAGTACAATCTTGAAAGCAGTCAGACTATGCATTAATTATTCTCATTGTTAGGATTCCATAGTTCAACCACCCTGTAAATGGAGAGCTAATAACATTCATCTCTTATTGAATATTTTGCTGCTTTTATATTCCAAAAACAGAAAAGACAACATTTCAGATTTATTTCTTCATATAATTCATGATCATATTCACTTTTTAAAACCATCTGGTATCTGAAGTAAGCAGTAGTTAGCTGTCCCTTCAGTACCAACTGTACCAACAAAATGTTAATGTTTCTATCTACTTTTTGGTAAAGATGTCTGGGAAACTCTGGGCAGTAAATGTCTGTTAGGTTAGCAGAATATGTGAAAGATGGCACTTTTACATTACAGCATTTCAGCCTCATATTTCCCCATAGTGTAGACACCTTATAGTAGTTACAGCATTAAATTCATTGTCACAGAATGCTTTACATTGGAAAGGGCCTCTTGACATCTTCTGCTTCAAAATCCTACTCAAGCAGGGTCAGCTAGAGAAGACTGGCTCCACAACATCTTTGGAAAACCAGTATCAGTGTTAGACCATTGTCACAGCAGAAAATTTCATCCCGTTTTGATGGAATTTTGCACTTAGTTCTTGCCCACTGCCTCTTGTAATGTCACTGGGCACTACCGAGAAGAGCTGAAGAGCCTAACTGACTCATATTCATTGTCTCCCATACATATTTATACACATTGATAAGATCCACCTCAACTTCTTCAACATGAACAGGTCTTTCTGGACAGCAGCACAACCTTCTTGTCTATCAGCCACTCCTCCCAGTTTTGTAACATCTGTCACCTTGCAGAAGGGGCACTCTCATCATACAGGTCACTAATGAAGATGTTAGAGTATGGGCCCGGTATTGACCCCTGTAGCATACCACTAGAGGCTTGCCTCCATGTAGACTTTGAGCTTCTGATCACAACCCTGGGGTCCAGTCATTCAGCCAGATTTCAGTATACCTCACTGCCACCATGTCTAGTAGCAATCCATAAATTGCTACTAAACTAAGCTTGAGAAATCACACATTACAAGGAACAATCAATATACCACAATATGCACACAAGCACACATACACAAAGTAGAAGAACAGCAGTATCACAGTGTTAGTATTGGAAGAACTAGGATAAACTGTGGAAATGAGAGACTTAGGAGCAGAAATTAACTTTTTAAAAAATCTGATGCAAAATGTTTTTCCATGAACGATTACCAAATACTGAAGTAAACTGACCATCAGTGTCAGTAGACTAAATATTTTCCTAGGGAGATTCCTTCCTTCCTTCCTTCCTTCCTTCCTTCCTTCCTTCCTTCCTTCCTTCCTTCCTTCCTTCCTTCCTTCCTTCCTTCCTTCCTTCCTTCCTTCCTTCCTTCCTTCCTTCCTTCCTTCCTTCCTTCCTTCCTTCCCTTCTTTCTTTCTTTCTTTCTTCCTTCCCTTCTTTCTTTCTTTCTTTCTTTCTTTCTTTCTTTCTTTCTTTCTTTCTTTCTTTCTTTCTTTCTTTCTTTCTTTCTTTCTTTCTTTCTTTCTTTCTTTCATTTTACAGTAGGAACAGAAACAAAATAGTAATAATAAAAACTCTTATTATTCATCAGGCTGATAAAGGTCAGGAAAGAGATTTGCATTTCCTATTTGAGAATGTGGGTCATGTTAAATTGGAACTCCAGTAAATTATTACAGTAATGCTAACATATTGTTCAGATACAAAAAAAAAAAAAAAAAAAAAAAACAAAAAAAACGACATTATCAAAACTTTCAAGTTTGGAAATGAAGACTCAGGCAAGTAAAGCTTTGACTAAATGTTTACATGATTTTAGTATATCTTTACTAAATCAATCATAGACCTCTAACTAGCAGTCTTATTTTCTCTCAATCTTCTGTTTCAATCAACAATCCTATCTACATACTGTTTATCTCTATTTTAAAAGTTCTAGAAATAAATTTAAATTACCTTAACCTGTATTCTGGTAAATGGGAGAGTTAACAGTGGTAGTTCTGATTATAGCAACCTATTCTTAAGTATTAAATGGAGTTTTCCTTTAGAAAGACTTTCACAAGTTGAAAAGTGGTTTGGATTAATCAAGTTGAATTCTGCTTTCTTTGATACTTGTGCAAAGCAGAATAACTCCATTCACTTCACTGTTCAGTTTTCTGGGGATAATAGAAAAATATGTGTCTCATTGTATGCCAATATACAGGAGATTTTGATCTCTGTTCTGCGCATTTGAACAGACATTTCGTACTACTCACAGTGGGATTAAAATATTTACACTACTGATCATAGAAAGATTGTAGTACATGAGGTGATCATCACTCCCTTCTTAATTGTGAAAGACCTAGCTAGAGTCAAGAACAAAACTTCATTCACACAAAAAGAAAAATATAGTACGTGAATACATCTTTGTCTAACTGAATTTAAAAGGAGTTTTTTCACTAAAAAAAAAAAAAAAGAATATTAATTATTGTATAATTAATATTTATATTATGACACAGTCAAAACTGGTGCTTATTTCATTATGCAAATATATATATGTATAATCCTACTCTTCTTAAAAAATAAAAATAAAAAATCACTGGATGATGCAATTTGCAGCATTATTTTGTTTTCCATTTTTGAGTGATAAGTCTTAATTTTATCATAGAATCAAAGGTAAGTTGTTTCTTTTATTTTCCTGACAAGAAAAGAATTGTTTGAATTATGAATATCATCTGGGTGCTGACAAGTGAAAGACATTGTCAGCTTTCACTAACTGATTAAAATAAACAAAATTGACCTTGGAAGATGAAGATAGAAAAAACAGAAAGTTCAATATATCTTTTTAATTGACTGCTAAAACTGCAATATCTTCTTGACAGATACCTGTATGTAATCTGACTAAATAAAGGCTGTAAATGTATTTAAGAATGTAGATGTGTATCCTAGGAACATCATTCTGTGTGTCAAGGCTCAACATTACCACATGCTGGTCTAAATCCTTTTCTTAGAAACTTTCAAAAATGTATTTTAATGTTAGTTAGAAATGAAACAGTTGTAAGGCTGCTCAACCCTATACAAATAATTATAAAGACTGTTCCTCATTGGGCAGAAAATGCAAGAATATTTGTTGTGAAGCATGGTATGGTTGTATTCATATATTGCAGGAATTTGTACTGAAGTGTTTAAGATATAAGGGATTTCAAATCCAGTACTTTTCAAAGAAATCAATAGAAGATCACTTATCTCTGTGATGGACTTTCAAGTTGAAGAAATGACTCTGGTAAAAATCAGTTCATAAATAAATGTAGTCATACAAGCAAAGATATTTTTTATTTTCCTAGTCACAGACCTAGGAAGAAGGATGGTCCTTTCTCAGATGCATTATATTTCATATGAAATTAAGCTAGTCTACTATTCTACTCTCTATCAAATTTTTCAGTGATTGCCAACAGGACTCTACATTTTTGACCATCTGAGTGCAAAGACCCAGTCATCAGTGTATCCATGGGGATGAATATATTTTAGAATATGGATTCTGTTGAAGACACCTAAGCAAAATGGATACCTAACTGATAGGTGGTTAAACTGCCCAGCCTACAATATTGAGCAAGTTACACTATGCTACTCAATAGCTAAACAAAATATTAAACCATGGACCCCTTGTGGCCTTTCCATACTATTGCAATATGTACATAAGGGAGAAAATGTTATTTTGTTTACCTAGTTCTCAACCAGTGAATAAAGCTAGAGATTACAGTGTTGTGTTCTTTTAGGTCAGCATAATTGTGAACAATATCATATGATCCCTAAAGAAATAAGGTGATGTAAATGGATTTACAGTCAATAGAGAGCAATTACGTTTCTTTTTTTTTTAATGTTATGTGATATTCCAACACTAGAACACCACATTTCATTAATTTTTGTATTAGTATTGTCAGGTTTCTACCTGTACAAGCTTTAGAGAAAGGTTGCACAAGTCCATTAAGTCATACTTACATTATTTCCATCTGATAGTGTAGTTCCATACATTGAAAGTCTTTTCAGAGTATAAAGTGAAAACTTGCAAAAACTCGTAAAGCCTCGGTGAACTGCAAGAAGCACCTGTCTGCAAAGTTCAGTGAGACTAAATTTCTTTCTCTAGGACCAAGGTTCTTGAAATATTGACAGCTTCCTATCCTTTCTCTTTCTCCTCTTTACCCTTGGCCCCTACCAAAGTTGTCTAGTCATGTTAGTTCACATGATGACCAATATCTTCTTCTTTATCTCAAAGCTTTCTTGCTAACAGAAACCTTGGCCTTTATCTTCCTTAGTCCAAAAGAATCTTCTTCTCTGGGGACAGCCTGGATAATGGCAGTGAGATCAATGTTTACAAAAAAGGTTTTGCTTCTTAGTGGACTAAGACAAGATAATATTGCTTTATGGATATAAAAATGCATTTATAAGACTGAATTTCATCCAGACAGTCCAAAGCATGAACAGGAAGAGTCAACTTGTCTGCAGAAACTTGTAGAGATGTAGTCACAATGCAAGAGAAGTGAAAATCACTTCTCAATGTTATCAGTGATTCCTGTGATACTCTTCATACATCAAGGACAGATAAACCCTGCCAACACAAGGATAAAAAACATTCTCAAATATCTTTCTATCAGATCCTCTGAGACAGTGGAAATAAATAAATAAATAAATAAATTGGAGTAAGTTCTGTACCCTTACTTGATTTAAATCAAGAAGGTATGATTTTCCCGTAGGCAGTAAAAATATTTGTTACATTTACATTCACTTTCTTAGGTTCTGTTTAACTGATCTCAACTCAAAGTAAAATATTTTACCATGTAATTTGGTGGGAAATCAAGTTATCATTTTGGAATACTTACTAAAATTTAATTGTTCAAGCAGAATTCAATTCTATTCAACTCTATAAATATTATTCAAATGAATTAAGTATATTCAGTTGAATAAATATTGTTTAGAATGTAGGAATATGCTGAAAACATAGGAAGCTTACTAAAGGAAAAATTAAGAGCAAGGGGTAACAAAACAACAATTGACCACTTAGCACATCAGATCAGTTCCAATGTTACTAACTACATGTCATAACTGTTTCATATGTGAAGTCTTTTATTCCAGTGAGATAGAAACAAAGCAAGGAAAAAAACAATTTTCTCAAACATATTCCTGATTTACAGGAGTTTGTAATAGGAAACAGTTCAATATAGAAACAAAGAATCAGCTCCATATATATATATATATGTATTTTACATCAAATATATGTGTATTTTAAATTGTAGTATAAAAAAGTAATGTTGCTTAAACATGAAGGGAAAGTAGCTGTGTTTCTTACAAATTATATTTCCATATCATTTGGTGGAGTTACACTGAATTTTTCTTCCTATGCAAAGCAGATTTTATTTTACTTTTCTTTGTAGCAGTTACATACCCAAGAAGGCAGAAAACTGGTTCTTAAGCTTTTAGAAATTATGCCAAGAAGTCCCTGTGTTATACTGGGGCATTGGTAACTACCATGGCTGTAAGTATGGCACTATAGTTCCCACAGTATGAACACCAATGCATTTCTCATTTTCCAACATACATCTGGCACACAGATTATTTCTTTGCTATAATTATTCTCTAGATGGTATGAAACCTAGCAATGTTTGCCTTTTGTTATTCATCCTCTACAGGGAGTCTCTGTTCAGGTGCTGGAAATGAGGCTGGAGGGCTCCTCTATGAGGAGAAGCCGGGGCTGACTTGTGCTGGACACAGCCAGTTCCAGCTGGCTCCAACAGCAGCCACGGATCAGTGCCTTTGAGAAATTAAGAAAGAGTAAATTGTGAAAGGGTAAAATGCTACACATTCAGTGAAGAATGAGGAAAAAAAAAGGTGAAAAACACACCTGTAAGTGCATGTCAGACATTAAAGGGTGGGAAAAGGTGCAGAGATTCCTATGCAGTCCCTGGAGAGGAACACACTGGAGCAGATATCCATAGCACAGTGTGGCAGACCTCATCCTGGAGCAGTTTTTTTTCACGGAAGGACTGCAGCCCACAGGAAGGACCCATTTCGGAACATGGGCAAAGTGTGAAGAGGAAAGAACAGCAGAGGAGCTCTTACGGACTGACCACAACCTCCCCAGTGTTCATAACCTCTGCAACTCTTGATGAGGGAGGTAGAGTTAGGAATGAAGAACCAAAGTTAAGCCTGAGAAAAGGGTGTTGGGGAGGTATTATTTTAATTTTGTCTTTGTTCCCTACTACCCAAATTATTTTAACTGGCAATAAATTAAACTAATTTTCCCCAAGTCAGGTCTGTTTTGCCCATGATGTTAACTGGTGTTATCTGTGTCAGATGTTATACCCTGTCCTTATCTTGACCCATAACCTTTCCTATCTCATTCTCTTCCCCTGACCTGCTGAAGAGGGGAAGTGAGGAAACTGTTACATTAGCATCTGGCAGCCAGCCAAGGTCAACCTGCTACTCATACAGAAGATTTTACCATATTTTTACTGTCTTTGTTACACCTATCTTTGTAAGTTTTTCATTCAAATTTATCCTTTCCTGTGGTTTCCAGCATTCTTCTGAAGACTTCTACAGATTCTCAGCAGTATTCACTTTATCAGCTACTGGTTCAAAAAGTGATACAGTTAGTTACTAGTTATTAGTTAGTTACTACTTACACAGAGCTTTTAAATGCCACTCAAGAACCTGTTTAAAGAGGCTAAGTTATAAACAAAATGTTGAAAGATGAGACAACTGAGCAAGTTACTGAAATAAAATTTGTGAAAAAATGCTTTATTTTTTAAACTATGATTAAAACATTTTGCTATTTCACAGACTGACTTTAAGTAAAATATTTTAAAAAGTGTAACATTATTTATAGTGGAGATGTGATTTTCTAATTATTTGTTAGTCAATCCCTAAATCAACAGTACATGGTAATTGTGAATTGCTCATGCTTACAGTGAAATTATGCCACTTCAGTGAATTATAAAAACAGAACACTTGTTTAAATAAGCTTCATCTTTTTAAAGCAAAGATTAGCAACATGGTGTTCTTACTTCATATGGATTTACAACCACATCTGTACCTAATGGAAAAGACACGAGATGCTGAATGGAAAGAAACACAGAATGAGTGCAAGACCATTGATCTCTAATGCCCTGATGCTCAAATATTAATGATGAAGAATCAGCCTAGATATTTTATTTACCTAGATTTTATATATTAAGACTCACATTTTTATAATAATTGTTATTAATGTTGACAAATGAAGCCCTATTCTTGATTGCAAACTTTGGTAAAAAAAAAAAAAAAAAAGTTTTTGCTAGAATACCTTCTTCTGTTAAGCAGAATTCTAGCAAATTCCTCTATTAGACAGAGCAAATTGATTCCTGAATTGTATTGTAAACTACCAGAGTAAAATGAAGAAGCCATCTGGTAGAACATGAAAATGCTTAGAACATGAAAGTGTCTAGATACAGAAGATCTCTACAACTGGAAAAATGCTAAGTGCTTGTCTCAGCAAAAGTATTTTCTAGGGACACCAACTCTCTTGGGAAGGATTTTTTTTACTCCTGTCCTGAAATCTTATTAAATAGAAGGAATTATAGTGCCTTCCTTCTTGTGATCAGCAATTAAAAGGTAAATTAGTAAAAATGAGTCCAAAAAGATAAGTAACACAGAAACTGTGGCATCAAACTTGATGACAAATCACCACTCAGTGTTCAGTCAGAATTGGATTACTTTTATAAGCTTCTAGCTCTGGTGAAATATTGTTCTCAAACCATCTGTTCAATTTAAACTTAATATACTAACACTTAAATTGTGCAAAGTCCAATACATTCTAATGTGAAGAATTCAGGATCATGCATTCACAGATTTTACCCTAATCAGGCTACTGTGACCATTTTAAATCAGAGTGGACAGTTTTCTGCTGCAATAAATGGTTTTCCAGTAAGCTAAGTGTAAGAGAAAAATTAATTCTGTCTCTAAACTTGCCTAATATATTTGTTGAATATATGTAGGAATATTCAAAAAACAAAACAAGACAAAACAAAACAAAAAGTGAAACATAACGTTTTCCCTACATACATGCCTCTTGAATGACCATGGAAACCTTCCCTGCTCCATGACTTGCAGTACAATTAATGCAGAAGATTAAAGAAGTATTAAAGAACATGGACTATTCAAGTATTTGATTAAAATGATGCATTTGTCTTTGATTAACCAAAATCAAAATGAAAATAAAGTGCATGATTAATTGTGAAACTAAGAGCTAGTTAATTAATTCAGTTCTCTGGGATTATTTATATTCTTCCAAGTAAACTATTCCATCACATATGACAACTTTTAAAGTATGAATGAAAATAGGCATCTGAAAATGCAGGAAGTTTTATTAGCCGATGATTTTGTTCATTTTATATGAACAAAATTTCCCAAGTAATGGGAAAACAGCACAACAAGGAACTGAAATTTACAATTATTTTACAATTATTGTTTATTTTACAATTATTAGTTTACAATTATTGTGTTAATGAATGCTTTTATGTATATTTATATACAGATAAAAATATTATAAATAAAAAGATGTCTGGTTTTGTCATACAAAACATCAATTTAAAGGTTAAAAAATACACAGTGCTATATTTTTGATGGTCTGGTGAAAGTGGTGGATTAAGGAAGCTGCAGACAAGAATAATTGTGGTGTTGAAATGGTCAAACAATTTTCGGCTTGATTTGCATATCTTTAATTGATACATTTTGATTGTTCTTGCATTTGCAGAAGCCATCTTAATATCCTATGTAACTAGGGTGTCTGAAAGAAATATACTATAGTTTGGATTTTTTTTTTTTTCTGTAACTAAAGAGGTTTTGGGCACCCTGTATTGCCTTTATGTGGCAAAGCTTTTAGAGGGGAAGCTGTAGGGATGGCCTCTTTGAGAAGAAACCAGGAGCTGTCCCATGTCAGAATGAGCCTGTTCCAGCTGGCTCCAAAATGGGTCCACCACTGGCCAAAACTGAACCAATCAGCTGGTTGTGCCTGTGTAATAGCATGTTTAGGGAAGGATGCAAAATGCCGGAGAGCTGCTGTGAGAGAGAGGAGTGAGAAAATGTGAAACAACCCTGCAGATACCAAGGTAAGTGAAGGAGGCAGTGCTCCAGGCACTAGAGAAGAGATTGTCTTGCAGCCCATGGAGATGGAGATTATTCCCCTCCAGCTCTTGGAAAACCACACTGGAGCAGATAGCCACTGTGCAGCCCATGGAAGTTCCCACACCAGAACAGGTGGATATAAGCTGAAGGAAGCTGCAGCCCATGGAGCGTTCTGCAAGTTTGTGACAGGAACTGTGTACCCATGAAGAGGACGTCTGGCCGGTGTTCTGTCCCATGGGGCACCCACACTGGAGCAGTTTTTGAAGAACTACACCCTGTAGGAAGGCCCCACTCTGGAGCAGTTTATGAAGGACTGTATCCTGTGGAAGGGACCCCACAACATAGCAGGCAAAATGTGTAAGGAGAAAGGAGCAGTGGAAACAAAGTTTTGAACTGACCACAACACCCTCATTTCCCATCCCCTTTCTGCTGCTCAGGCTGGGAATAGGTGGAGTTGCTGGGAATTAAGTTGAGCCTTGGGAAGAAAAAAGGGTGTTTTAAATTTTGTTTTTAGTTCTCCCTATTCTACCCCATTATTAGTTGGCAATAAAATGAATTAAACATCCCCAAGCCAAGTCCATTTTGCCTCTGATGGTAACTGGTGAGCAACCTTCCTGTCAACCCACAACTTTCTCCATTGTATTTTTTAAAACAAGAGGTAACTGCAAAGGCCTTGCTGTCACGTTAAGGGGTGTAGCTGATTAACCGTTACGGGCCCAGTCAGATTCAGGGTACTGAACCAGTTGGACATTCACCAAAAACACATTAACCGTCTGGGGGTCCAGTCAGACATTCACCATCAACGCATTAACAGTCTGGGGGTCCGTTCAGACATTCACCAAAAATGCATTAACCATCTGGGGGTCCGTTTGGACATTCACCAAAAATGCATTAACCGCCTGGGGGTCTGGTTAGATTCAGAACACTGAACTATCACGGATAACCACCCTCACCCTCGTTGCACTTAATGAGAGTTATCACAATGCAATCAAGTATGGTTTATTACAGCAACAGATAATCAGGTTCTTTTGGATTGCCAGCAATAGTGACTGTCTGCAAAAGCAAGCTAGTATGCATAAAATACACAGGTGTTATAGGTGTTACAGATGTTACAGGTGTTATAGGTGTTGTAGGTGTTATAGATGTTACACGTGTTATAGATGTTATAGATGTTACAGATGTTACAGGTGTTTATAGATGTTACAGATGTTACAGGTGTTTACAGGTGTCACAGGTGTGCAGCCTAGAAATAAACACATTAAAAGGATCAAAGACTCTATAGAGATTTATAAGCAAGTATTCAGATCTCACCCAAAGGCGTCCCAATGGGGGGGGAAGAGAGGCTCAGCCCGTCGACTGATCCCAGGAGTCAGGAGGTCCTAAGGATGTTGTCCTCGGGATGGTATCTCCCCTGACGGTGGTATCTTCCCTAACATCCCCTCTCTCTTGGGCCAATTTATATTATTTTCTATCTTTTAGGTGGAGCTTGAGTGGCTCTAGTCAAGCATATCTGAGTTATGATTGGTGTAAAGTTTTCCCATCTCCGTTTAAAGTAATAGGCTCCGAGAAATTCAGGGCGCATGCTCAGTGAGGGGTGGTCGCACCTTGGAGGCGGGTAGCTTTTGGGATGGAGGTGTGTTTTGGTATTATAATGATATTATAATGAGCAAAAAGTACACTAGGGTACAGCATTTGTCAAAACATGACAGGTCTTTGGCTCAGGGTGGCAAAAAGTGCAGCTTTGTGCACAAGAACAATCGAGGCCCCACCTGGTTACAGAGCCTATCCGTGGTGTCTCCACTCCACTCTACGCTCCGTGCTGTTCCTTAGAGCTAGCACACCAAGTTTCCCCAGCGCGATAGCATCTAAGGTTGGGAGCCTAGGAAACGCTCAGGTAATGCAGTTATGCCCTACCCTGAAAGCCTCTTCAATGCTGTACCTTTTCCTTAAAAATGTGAATGTTAGTTTTATTTTCCTAGTTACTTCAGGCATTTACACCACATAATCCACCCCGTGACTATAGTCACTCAAGCTTCACGACGGTTGGAATATGCCAAGGATATCACATACATTCTCAGATTGAGGTTTATCGAGTGTATGTACATTGTGTAGGGATGCTAAACGTTTCATCATAAAACAGAGTTTAACATACAAACTAATTGCCAGTATAAAACATAATACAGTGAGTATTAGCAGAACAATAACAGGGTGAAGCATCTTGTTGAAGATTCCCGTGGCAGCTGGTGACCATCCAAACAAAGTGTCCCACCAACGGTGTCTCTCATCTCTCTTCACTCTTTCTGTCACTCGATGTATTTCTTGTGCATCATGATGGACAGTAATCAGAGTCTTTTGTCCATTTTCTCGGACTTGTGTCATCAGCTGCTTCAGGTCCTCATGTACCAGCAATTTCTTCACCAAGGTGAGGTTCACTCCAATAGGAGTAGGCAGCAGTTCATGAAGCAGAATATAATTAGATGCAATAAGTTGATAAGAAGTGACAGGAACTGAGTATTTAAAATCACATCCTAGAATTTTGGTAAAATTGCAAACACAAACATTAGAGTGATTACTGGTATCTACCACTGTATCATCTACGACTATAGAATCACAATGAGTTCTCATGCAAACACAACCTTTCCCAATATATACAAGTACAGTTTCAAGGGTTTCATTAGGATATATCTCAAAGTGGCAAATATTTTACTCAGTGTCAAGACAAATGTCTTGAGATTCCAGCGTGTTACTTTCACAGATGCACAATGCATGCATTTACATCAATTGTTTGCCACTTTCCTCCCTTTTGATGGGCCCATACTTTATGCTCTTTAGGATAAAGTATAGTTCCATTATGATTGAGTCCTAATGCAATGATTGGATATACATTGTATACAGTGACATTACTTATAGTAAGTATAAAGGCAACAATTTTATCATTTTCTACATAATGGGTAAAGTTGACTAATTGCCACTATGCCTGAAATTCTTTTTCAAATTCTGAAGCATTATCCCAAATCAATTTTCGAATTTCAGTGGGCAAAGTTCCTCCTTCTCCCTCTCTAATAATAGCTGCTGCTACAGATTGTATCCATAACTGCGCTTGGATACAGCTCAAGGCAAGGGAGGTATTGCTTTGGGCTTGTCCAAGGGCATTTACAATTAATTGATGATCATTTTCCTCAATTTGTTCCCAATGGGGTAAAATATCTGATAGAAGCCATTGATTTGCTCCTAAAGCCAATAAGAATGATTTTATTGGTTGTTCCAGTTTCCTTAGGTCATCTGTAGTAGCAGTTATTCTACTCATTAGGACCTCAGCATCAATGCTATTTAATATACCTAATCCTGTCCCTAATAACCCAGTTGCATCCTGTGGCACGCACTGAGACTGTTTTAGAGAGTTAATTTCAGAGATATTAATGTGCAGCGCTAGCTCTACCCTTTTTAGGGACCAGCTAGGGTTAAAGAGAATTTGTTGTTGTCCCACTTTTTTAATTATGTAAGGACCTGTGTTGAAGATGGAGGGAGTTAGACCAATGGGAGGCTGAGTTGGTTCATTTTCAAGTATCTGCGGAGGCAGAGGCTTCTTATCCTTTGTAATTCTGTGCCTCTGTAACCCCAAAGACAGTACACAATTATAGGTTTGGTGAAAGTAAAATTGTACCAGCAATCAAAATTTGGTTCAGTTATTTTGGTACAATCAGTACTATAATTTTGTGGTCTAGTAGAATCAGTGTATACTGTCTTAATTTCAGTCGGCCGATTATAAGTGGAGCCATTAGTTATTCGACAACCAATTTGTATTATCTGGCCAGACGTGGCTTAAAGTTCAGCCATTCTTAGAGAATCATTCCAACTCCATTCATCTTTTGAAAATATTTTGTTTCCATGTAGAACTAAAGTAGAGAGATTTAGGTCCTTTCTGTTTTGAGATGTTCCAGTGACTGTGCTATACTGTGACAATACATGGTTAGATGCCATGGTGAAACACCTCAGCTCCATGCACAGCCACAGTAGCTAAGTTTCCTTTAGGGTCTGTAATTGCATCAAGGTCAGGGTAAAGCATAGCATTATTAATCCAAACGGTTGATTCATCATCTTCCAGCTGTCCATATACAGTTCGCTCAGGGTTCCTGTGAACACAAAGGAAAATAAAATATGCTCGGTTGTATTCAACCGGCAGGGTTAGAAAGAGGGTGAAATAGCAATCTTTGATTTCCCATGCATAGAAATATTTGGGAGTAGTTAGCATTATTACTACTGTTAGATACACAGAGGGCTTTCACTATCTCTGCCATGTTTGGAACTGTGGCAGTCAAAGGTGTAGTGTTAGCATTCTACTGTCTGTAATCCACTGTAAAATGCCGTTGCCTGGTTGGTTTCTTTACTGGCCACACCAGTGAATTGTAAGGTGAATGGGTCCTTTTAA
Organism: Netta rufina; assembly: GCF_964035555.1. NCBI lineage: Eukaryota > Metazoa > Chordata > Aves > Anseriformes > Anatidae > Netta > Netta rufina. The sequence continues at coordinate 188,781,130 of NC_140123.1, read as the reverse complement.
TAATGTCTCTTTTTTCCAATTCTGTTACCACCCCGTCAATCCCCGTAAATGCTGCTGCTGACAACAGATATTGCCGATCATTAATAATTTAGTGGGGAATAAGGTTATGGAACAAACAAACAACAAACAAACAACAAAACAAAACCAAAACAACAACAACAACAACAATTGAGAGCAGGAGAAATACCATTTTTGATTTAATAAAAGAAGCAAAGGGAAAAACAAACAAACAAACAAGTAAAAAGCAGTTGAACCTCAGGATAAGTCAGCTGTCCCAGGCTAGGGAGGTAGCATCCAGGCTAGGCATGTATTCTGGGGAAGGTTGCATCTAAGGATGGGTACCAGGAACTGAGAGTTGTCTAGAAATTCAGCCATCTTACAAAAAGATTAGATTTAAAAAATTGAGTAGCAGAATGAAGATATCTGTTTCTATATTATTGCCCCTCACTGACAAATTTTCAGGTCTGTTGACCTTGGAGACTGAGAACATCAAGACCTACATCTATCAAGCTAACTATACAGCATCAACTACATGGTATTGTATACTCACAGCAATGTAAACCTTCAGGTAAACCTGAAGGACTATGTATGGACTGAATTCTTTGAATATGGATAATCCATATTCAAAAAAATTCAAAAATCCATAAGCACAAAATGTGTTTTAAATGAATGTCAGTCTAGTAAGTTTTGTTGTTGTTATTTATTTATTTATTTATTTTAAGTTTTAAACTAGCTTGAATTATCTAAACACTTCCAACACAATGAGCTTGAATTCCTTATCTACATAGTATATATACCTAAATGTTTATGTGTATGTATGTATATATACACATAAACATATATAGATGTATGCATAGCTGTGTACATTTGCAGCTGTGGAAAGAGAATAATAGACATCAGATGGTGAGTCAGAACTTAGACTGGCCAAATCGCTCTTGGGGGCCTTATGTCATATTGCTGAGTAAAACCAAGCAGACACCACTGTCTGACCCTGGGGCCATCTGTCAGAGGCTCACTAAATCCACACTGTACACTATTTGGCCCAAGGCTTTTTCAGGGCCCATATGGTGACTCTACAGTCATAATAAATAATTCTAATTCTGTGTGCATGTGAAAAGGATGGTTCAGCTCAAAGGGAGTCAAGAAATTGAAGAGATGTGTTACAATTAATTATGAGGATGTTTTCACAGTAATAAACTGATAGTTTGTGTGTCCAGCCATGGTACGTGGGGTGAAATCATGTCATGGGTATTTGAAGATACAAAGCCAACTAGACTAATATTTGAGTATTTTGTAGGTCAAAGAAAGACAGATGGTGCAGTCTTCTCCTTGCTATCTATGGCAAATGATCCCTAGCATATGTTAACACCTAAATCATGCCCAGGCAGTGTTTAGGAAAGCACTGATTTGAATGGCTCAAAATGTTCCAGGGAGCATACAAACAACTGAGTGGTATGGATGATCAGCAGTTCAATGCTGACTTTGCTTCTTGGCCCTTTATTATTTTAACTGTATATATTTAACTGTATAAATGTAAGCTGTTTCCTTTCACAGTAGAGGAAGCTTTGGGTGAATACGTAAGCTTTGTAAGGAATGACTTTATTTTTAATTATACAGTTCAGAGATTAATGAAATTAAATATCTAGGAGCTGAGAATTTAGATAAACCAAGTTCAGAAACTGTAAGGTCATGAGTTGATTTCTTTGAGATTTTTTGATATGTTGAGTGATATGTTGTATCTGCTCATGATATGCCAGATAGCCTGATAACATAAATAACAAAGAAAGACTATTTTGATATTTCAAAATATATAGATGCATCCTAGTACTTTGAATTTCTTTCTTTTCTGCATGTATGAGCTGTCTAAATCTCATTAAAATATTACTATATTTAATTTCTAAATCTAATTAAAATATTAGTATATACAATTTATGATTATTTGATTTTACAGAAAACCTAACAGCATTCATTCATGTATCAAAGACTGTTGAGTGTTCTGCTATCAGTTCAGCAATTCATAAGTCGTTCAGAGTCTGAAATTTATCTAAGCTAATATCAGGACATACTGCATTGGATAGGAATTGTATAAATGATTAATAAAAAAATAAAGATAAAATCACATCAGCAACAGATCCTTTCTAATGTTCCTCATGCAAGTGCCTGACGTGTAAGGTGAAGTGAATTGTTCTCTTCGCATGGAACTAATGTTAAATGTCATTGGGATCCTGTACATGGACTAAACCTAACGGGTCACTGGGTCAGATCTGTTACTCACACAATCAAGAACATTATTTGATGGATGCTTGAACCAGGGTTTGCACTGGATAAATATGATGAAAAAGACAAAGGTGTTTCTAACTGCATTGTAGCTGATTTATTTTGTTTTGTTTTGTTTACCAGTATCAATCAAAAGCCATCTATAGACCTCAGGCTCAACGTTCAGGACACCCTTTGGTCAGAGCAGGGTTGAGCTGTTTTTAGTGCCTGCCTTGGGCTGAGCTCTGCCAGTGCCTCCCATGGGAAGGGTCTGTCAAAGCCAGGGAGTCACTGCCCAGCAAAGACCCCCTGAGGGGCTGAACCTGATGGGGTTATGCTCACCCTGTTGGGAGCAGCCAGCAACAGCCTGATGTTAGGAAACACATAAAAATAAAACGAAGTAGACATACTGAGGAGGAGGGGACCCCCACCACGAACATCATACCCCTTCCTAGTGCCTTGGGACACTAAGGACTCACTGGGATACCCCTCACTTCTTTACCAGAGAAAAAATATCTCCACTAACCAAAGAAAGGGCTAGATATTAGTAAGTTTTCTGTATAACAATTTAAATGGTATTATTGAGGCTTTTTAATATTAACATATACTCAGAGTACTAGCTTTTCATTATGTGGACAAATAACTACTTGTTTCATTTTAATTAGATCTTAAAGATGCTAATTATATAAGCAATTTATTAGTGCCACATGTACTCTGTGTTCCATTTTACTCACAATGCAACAGCATTGGTTAGAAGTTAAGTTATACTAATGAATACAGATGAGTGTTACAACAGGCTGAAAATTTCTTTACTCTTTGAAATATTTGCAGTTTGGGTAGTTTTTCCCTGTCAAAGTCATATTACTCAGTTATTATCTGTCTGTCTTTATGAATACTTAATGATTGCTTTTAGAAAGAGTAGTGTCACAAATGGAATATAGCAGATTTAAAATACTTTCAAAAAGAGAAAAATGACCCTGATTCCTATTTATTTTTCCTAAAATAAACATTAAAAAAGTAAATGGCTAGAAAAGTGAAAATCAAATTTAAAGTAAGCAATTTAATATTTTTTTGTTCTGTTTTCTGGCTTACATTTGGAGGACAAAAACAAATAAAAGCATCAAATATATATATATAAATAGATTATAAATAGATAAATATAATATAATATATATATAAATATATATAATAGATTATAAATAGATAAATATATATATATTTTTTGTAAGATTTTGGGTAACTATTTCTGGGGTAGGTGCAACACTAGGTAAAACTCTAGAACTGCTGAAACTGAAAGAAAGTTTAGCATGCCCTTCAAGGTCCATGGATTTTATTCTTTGTTCCCTTGAATCCTGACAATATTTTAACCTGAGTGATAAGTTTGAGTAGCAAACTACTTGTCCTTTCTATGAAGTACAGTGGTTTGATCAATACTAAATATTCATTTTCATTACATGCTCACTTGCTACTGTTCAAATAGAACATACCTTCACAGCTTGTAAGCATTATGTTAATCTCTTAAACTAAACAATTTCAGTCTTAACTTTTTCTTGTGATTATCTCCTCCTTTGTGATATTATATCTATAAATTGATACAATATTCTATTTAGGCTATAAACTGACATTAATACTGCAATAATATTATTGTATCATTATTTTCTATTTTTATCACCAAATCTCACCCTCTCCCCCCCCCTTCATTTGACCTCCCCTCTCCCACCCCCTAGGGGAAGGTGGTTTATTTCTCTTCTCTTTTTACAACTTCATCATACTGAGAAAAAAAAAAAGTTTTTCACAGGGAAGATGTTTTTCCTTTTGTTTTACCACAGAAGACACCCATCTTCCAAATAATGCTTAGTATCCAATTTTTCCTTTTCTATCTGCACCCATGTTCCTTTTTATTTAATCTATTATAACCAGTTTAAGTTTCCTTCACATTGCTTATTCAAATACCTTTGCTGATCACTCTAAAATTGCACATAATACATGATTTAAATTAAATCTACACGTAATGATATTTTTTAAAGTTTAGAATTCAGGAATGAATGTAATTAATTTCAGAAGACCAAATCTAGCAAGTTCCCCACTATTTTTTAAGGTATTTTATCATATTGCATCATTTACACAATTTAGTGAAGTATATGTGTATATAGACGGGAACTACTGACACTTTTTCTTTGTCCTAGTATAAACTTATTAGAGATAGGATAGAACACTCATAAAATATTGATATGTTTCTAAATAAAGTCAATTTATATTGCCTTCCATGAGGATTCAGCACAAATCAGCAATTAATCTTTGTCTATACAATAGATTAATAAACATAGTCTTACTTTTAAGTCAACAAAGATACGTGACCTTGATGACTTCAGAGCAGAGGTTAATAAACCTATGATTAGTCTGTTTTCCTGAAATGCTTAATGCTTAAATTTGGAAATGCTGACATCCTTAGTCATTAAGCATAGTTGTTTTTAAAGGGTTTTGAAGGAAAAACAGCAAGACTCCATTAGGATTTTAGACTGTGCTGAATTCCCAGATAAATATTTGCATTGAAAGAGGGTTAGCAGATTTACCATGAAGTGCTCTTGGGGCTCACTAATGCTAATCAAACAGGCTTCATTCCTAGAGGGTGCTTGATGTTTTATTCTTTATAATGAAAATACATTTGGTTCCAAGAATAAACCTTATTCTTGGCCTTCTGAAGCCAAAAGTCATTCGTATAGTGTTAATGAGGCTAATTACTTAAGGCATTGGTTAAAATTTAAAAGGGTATTTCCAACTAGCAAAATCTGGATATGTAATTTTTATTTATTCACTTGTTTGTTTATTTTTAGTTTGCATATGGTAAATTCTCATTCAAATTTTGCTGTATTCAAAGAAATAAAATATGTTGGATTAAGTAACATAGTGGTTTACTTTATTCCTGTTTGAAAGGAGAATGAATATAAGTAGAAAATTTAGATGTACTTTCCTCTAGTTTCAGTTTCCTCTATTCATTCTTCTCAGGCAACATGTGCTCTGTATGAAACAAACTGTCATGAGCCACAAACTCAGATTGATTATTTGAGTCATCCAGGCTATGATTATGGATTACGGATTTTTTTTTTTTTTCTGAGCACCTATATTATAAATTAAAATGCACGTTATGAGCATAAGTTAAATGTTGCTTGCAAATATAAAAACCTCAACCCACGTCCACACGTCCATAATAAACTTCAAACAAGGAGAAAGTATCTGTATTGCTATTCGTGTTCTATGTGATAACTGGCAAATCTGTAAGTTAAGAATTAAAAATAAATAAATAAGTAAACTGACCAGACAGTCTGAATAGAGCAGTCTCTGAGACACAGCAGGCAGGAAGGGAAAAAAAAACAATCAACCAAAAAAAAGAAATCAGTCTTTGTAGAAATCTTACTTTCTGGTTAATCTTTTAGTAACAAATAAATACAATACAATACAATAAGCACCATGTGAAAATATTCCTGACACTCTTTGTCTTTTTTTCAGAGTTTGGATAGTTTTGTGTATAACACTTTTCTGAAGGAGGTGAGTTTGCTGGGCATAAACATTCTCTGAAGAGAAATTAGCCAGATATAGTCAGAATAGTACTATATCCCAACAAATGTGACTGTCCCAGAGATGGAATTTTCAGTGCTCAACATTTTTGCAAAAAGTTTAATTACTTTGAAGTGTATTTTGAATCTACATTTTTTTTTTGAAAGTATGTGAACCTGGGAAAAAAAAAACAAAATTAAATGCAAAAAATCTAATCTTGCATATGATATATTAACTGGCCAATGTTGGTTCTGCAGTGTCTGTAATCATTTATCTGTAAAAATTCCCTCAATTTTCCCCTCTTTTTTCCCTGCTTCACTTATGAAAAAAATATATATATATATGTATATATATATATATATATATAAAGAAAGATTGTTAGTTAAGCTAAATATTTGTCTAGCTTTTGTCTAGCAATTTGTCTAGCTTTTGCAATCTAAAAATTACGTGATTAGGCTAAATTTTTTATTTGCATTTCATCTGAAGTTGGTGAACCATGCATTATGGTTCTAAGTCATCAGATTAGATATTGTCTATCTCAGAGAAGATAGATATTTCTCCAGGCTTATATACCTCAGTTCTCGACATAGGACATTCTTATGAGGTTCAGAAAAGTCCGTAAGTATCTAATTCAGATGTACTCAAGACCAAGCCTTCTGTTATTCACTCTTACAATAATGCATGGAAAGTGCAGCCTTCCGGTTCCTCAGCTCTTTAGCAAAATTGAATTGCGCTCTTTGAATGTTAAGATCAGCATTCACCTATGATGACAGAGAATGAGATACCAATGTCTGAGAGAATGATGAAGACCAGCTTCCTGCCTCCAGACTTTTCCTTTTTCCCTTCCATATTCTGACCTTTTCTGCACTGACTTAATAGCAATTGGTTCAGGAAGCCACCTGGCCATGGCAAAATATTAGCCACCTAAAAAATTAAGAATTTAATATTTTTGTCCTTATGTTTGACATTGTGAAATGTTATCAGACAATCACTGTGAAACAAGGTGAACATTTCTAAACTAGCACTTTAAACTGTGTGCTTGCTTCTCAAGATGGAGTTCCAGGTGTAAACATTTCCCACCTGTTCTTATATTGGCTATAAACACAAAACTCATGCTTCAGGAACTCGGACTGATTCATACACCATAGAATGCGCATTCTCCACACCACTTCTGCCAGTTCATTAATAGTAACAGTAATAATCTATTTTAATTTATATAGTTAGATAATGAGCACATTCCAAACAAACAATGCAACTCAGTAGAAGGAACTATGAGTGATCATTATGCACATCAAACTCGTCTTCATACTTCCATGTCCCTAAGCTGCCTGTGATTTACAATTATGAATGTGTTAAGATAACTCTACTCGAAAGCTTATTTGTGTTTAGATCAGCACACTAGAAAAAGGGTAAACAAAGTATTACGTAGTATATGAATATATGTGAAGGTCCTTTGGAAGATGTATCAATTATGCTGTTGATCCTGCAAAGCCTTTTGCATAATTTACACATTTGTTTCAGTGAGAATATGCATATCTGTGTGATTAAGCATATGTGTAAGTCTTTTCAGAATTGGAAATATATAAATCAGATCCAAGTCCTCAATAGCACTTAAGTGGGGAGAACAAAAACTCCAATGTTTTTGTAAATAAAAATACAGATTCAAAAAATGAAAAAAAAAAAAAACATCCAAGGTATGACCTAACACAAATATTTGCAGGAAGATATAAGGTGGCACTGCCTACTATAGTAAGAGAGGGACCTCATTTTAGCAATGGAAATCCAGGAAAAGTGCTCATAATATAAAGAAATTTCAAAGCATTTTAAGAGCTATACTTTAGTCCATTAAGAGACTAAAGACAGAACTGTTACATGAACAGAATAATGGGGAGAATTATATGAAATGTATCATAGAAAGAACAGGCATGCTTATGAATGACAAATGGAGGTGAATTATGAATTGAAAACTATAAAATATAAAGAGTATGATATCTTCAGATAAGTACTGATGGTTTATAGAGATAACCCAGTTTGGGTTATGACTGATTTTAGGAGTACAGACATTTATTGGAACAGACATAGTATAAAATGAAAACATGAAAGATGGATATATTAACACAGGGAGTTTGGGAAAAGGGAGAGGACAGTCTGAAGCAATGTATCCTGGAAAGCAGAAAACCAACACAAGAAAAGGTTATTCTTTTCATAGTGAATACAGTATACAAAATAACAGTTGAAATGCTAAATTGTACTCTGGTCACTAGATTAGTGTTTACTGAAACCTCTTACAGTGAGACATGAAAAACTACACCAAAATGAAAGCTTGATTTCAAGCAGACTATGATTGAAGTGATGATTGCATAAATGCAATGATTTTTAGGAAGGAATCAATTAACAAGAAATTTTTAGCATTTAAAAAATTTTACTATAGACAGGAATTTTGAATAATTGAATGTCATATGAATATCAAGTTAATAAAAATAAACATTCTCCAAAATTACTAGCTAAATCTTCCTTTAAGAACTATAAATGAAAAGGAAAATTGTCAATTTCAGACCTTGAAAAGAATGTTAAGAAAGACAAAAAGGATATTAGAAATGCAGAGAGAGATGAAATAGAATCTGAGAGGAATGATGAAAAATAGTAAAACAGATAAAGGGGATATTAGAAAGTAAAGAGAAAATTGAAATAGATATGTGTATTAAGAGATGCTAACCACATTTCTAAAAAGATCTTGAACACTGCAAAATAAGAGATCAGTGAAGGATGAAGTTGAAAATTTCAAGATGGAATAAGATACGAAGTAAAAGAAAATAGGAAAAGAGATAACCCATTAAATTGGCTTTTCTTCCTTGGACTGCACAGCATTTACGAGAGAACAAGAAATCATGTCCTTTAATATTAGCTAGGTGTCCAGAATCTTGAAGGGTTTCAAAGTCAGGGAAGTAGTATCCTCTTTGAACAACCTATCTTGAGGGATAAAAATAAATATCCTTATTTGACATTTACTAATATGACAAAAAACATATATATGTATATATATATATTTAGCTTTAGTTAAAAAGTGGAATTTTCCAGATAGCAACTTACCTCAGGAAAGATGAATCTGGACTAACATTTTATATAGTACATAAGAGCATAAAAGATTTTTGTTTTATAATAAAATCATATTTTGCTTTCAATTCTTGAAACCTACTTGCTACAGTCTAACTTAAAAATCCACCAAACAGGCAAAAGTGGATTATGAACAACAATCAGTATAAAGGAATACTGGGACAGGAACACACACTGGTATTGTTGAGAAAAAGGAACAAATAAAAAGTGATTATATATTTATGGTCAATGTTAACATTTAAGATAAACTAGTTGTTTTGTTCTATTAAAAAAAAAAAAAAAAAAGAAAAGAAAAGAAGAAAAAAAGCAACTGATCAGAAATAAGAATGAACATTATAATGCCTTAAGAGTTTCTTCTTCATTATGGTCTAGATCTTGAAAGCATTTGTTTTAATACTAATTCCCTGTTAAAATTCTTCTTGGCAGTTTATAAAATGTTATGGGAACTTGATCAGAAGTTTGATGTCTTTCAAGATCTAGGCCATAAACATCTATGCAAATATCTAGAAAAAGCATTGAACTCCTCAGTCTTGGAACAAGCTTTCTGTAAAAGGAAGAACTGCAGAACACATTCTCCTCATTCTCCTCACCTCATACATTGAGTAGGACATCATCTAAAGCCACGTTAAGACAAAAACTGCCTAAACTGGCCAATGCAGGGAGAAAAATAATAAAACACTTTTGACAGAGATGCATCATAAATCTAATTTCCTTAATTTAACGAGTGTTTTCATCCTGAAAACTGATGAAAGTTGTGTCTACAAGCTACTTTCTTCACCCTAGAAAGCTAGAATCAGTCCTTTATTTAAGAAAATACATGCTAAAGGAGTTTTCACTTCCCCTACCTTTAATATAATTATGCGATAAGTGATGTTAATTCATGCTGTTATCTTCCAGTGAAATATCTTATATACACTCTTGGGTGGATTATGTTTGGTGTTTTCTGCTGAAGATGATGTACTTAGTGTAAACCAAAAAGCTCATAGCACTTTAGATTCATAAACCTGGGGTATCTGTTCACCTGAGAACAGGTAGTTTGAATGCAAGCAGGTCTTGCATGTATAGCATTTTTTTCCCCTGTAAACAAAACAAAACTAAAACAAACAAACAAACAAACAAAAACATCCTAGAGTCTTTAAAGCAAGGACTTGACATTTTGTTGCTCAGCCTATCACATATAAAGCTTAGACTATCATCTAGGTTCTTCTTGCTGACTCATGAATTTTAAATATCATATAGCTTCATTGGGAAGTGTCCCATCTGCTTTACAGATTTTAATCAATAATAGTTATAACCCATTCTTTCAAGAAGGTTTGGAAGAGCCTTTTTTTAGAGAAGGAACTGAACACCTAGCTAGAATGCATTAACTTAACATGATGTCACCACTTTGTCCTGCAACTGGAAGAAATAGTGTTTATTATAATTTGTTTGGGCCTGATATGGTAGGCTTACAACATACTTAACTCTGTTTATCTATTTTGAGAAAATCCTAATTATCACATGCAGGTAAAGTTTAGGCACTATCTACGTAGCCACTTGCCCAAGAGTAACCAGTGCAAACCTTAAAAAAAAAAAAAAAAAGAAAGAAATATAGGTCACACCTGATCAGGTGGGGCAAGAGTGTTCTGGGCATTAAGCTGGCTGTGTTTATTAGCATGGCTTTAAACTAGGTGCAGAGGGGGAAGGATACGTGCCTCTGAGTGATAGGAGGTAACTTGAGAACATTGGCACTTTAAGAAATAACAGGGAAATACTTGTGAGCTGTCCCAGAGCAATTTGGAAGGGTTCAACTGAATAAGTGATTTTACTGATAGCCCAGATGAAGTGCCTTTACACCAATGCACACAGCATGGGATATAAGGAGGAGGAGTAGGAAACCAAGGTGCAATTAGAAAACCTGATTGCTATTATGGAAAGGCGGTGAGACAGAACACTGTAACAGAGGGTGACAAGCTTTTCAGAAGAGATAAGCAGAGAAGGAGGGGATTGGATGGAGTGGATTGGTTGTGAAGAGATGCCTCTGAGAAACAGCCACGGACAGGGTGACAGAAGGAGCAGGCCAATAAAGGACACCTTGTGATTGGTCTCTACTAGAGGCTGCCTGATCAAGGTGAGCCTGTTGATGAGGCCTTCTTGCTTCGACTACAAGAAGCATTATGCTTGCATGCTCTCATCCTGATTGGGGACTTCAACCATCTGGATGTCTACTGGAAAAGCTGCACAGCAGGTGGTAAGCAATCCAGGATACTCCTGGAGTATATTGAGAACAACTTCCTGGTCCAGGTATCCTCCAAGCAGGGGAGAAGCATTTACTGGACCTGGTGTCTACCAATGCAGATGAAATCGTTAAAGAGGTTAAGACTGGAGGCAGTCTGTGCTACAGTGACCATGCCCTGGTTGAGTTTGTGGTCTCATGGAATATGGGCCTGGCAAAGAGAATGTATAAGAAGCCTGAAGAAAGTCTTTGCTTGTCAGGCAGACATCAGTCGGGAGGAGAAGGGTGAACCTCAGCTTCCCTCAGGAAAAAACAAAACAAAACAAAACAAAACAAAAAACACATGACATTTGCTCCTTCCCCTTCCCCTTCCTTTCTATTTTATGCTGTTCCACATTGTGTTCTTCATCTTGAAATGAGCAATCAGAGCCTCTACAGTCCTAGCTCTTTCTGTATACTTAATTTCTCTCATGACTTACAGTTTCCACAGAGTTTATGTAGACGGGCCAAGTCAGGTCCTGGCTCCTGCACCATAAACAGTTGCACTAAGGGTGGGATAGGGCAGGTGCTTGGAAGAGGGACATGCAGACACAGTTACAGAGAAGCCCAAACAAACAAAGGTCTTGACCTAATTTGGGGATTATATTTTATATTCTGGAAAATTATGAGGTTAGATATTTTAGAACAAAATTGGTGTTTGTAACTCCAAGATGGGCAGCCTTGCTCATCTGAAGTACTTTTCCAAATATTCAGGTAGTCAGCACCTAGAGTATGCTGACGCATCAGCAGTTGTCAGCATGGCTAGGTTGATACCTTGGCCAGCATCTGATGCAAGCAGAATCACTCCTACATAAGAAAGTTCAGCATTATCAGGAAACTCAACAGGTTCTTACTAGCTCTGCTGCTCAATTTCTGTAGCTCTGGTTAGACTGTGAAAGGTTGCCAAACCTGTGAAATATGGCTGTATCAGTAGTTATATCTTCAATTTTATTATACAGACACTCTGTATCCTTAGAATATTGATTTAAAAAAAAAAAACAAATGAATCTTATTCCACTCCTCCTTGCTACTCTATGTATTTTTATGTGTGTTTGTGTATTTTTCTGTTTGTGTTTTGTTAGTGAGCATTATGTATCATTCTGAATTGAACATATGGCTTTCATCCCAAATATATATTAATTTTATTCAGAAAAAATATAAAATATATAAAATACATATACATATTTGGTAACTAAGAAAAAAAACTTTAATTTTTTGAATAAATTTGTTTTGAGAAACAGTATAAATTATTTCCTTTATTTCCTGACTTTCTTTTGTGTTTTAGTCACACATTTCTAACATACAGCATGGCTTTCTTTCCAAGGTTGGACTTGGAAAGTCCAACTAGAGTTCAGACACAATCTGAACTCTAGAGAGGAAATATCAAGAGGAAATATTCTATGTTAACCCTCTTCCCTCCCATCCCCCACCTCTCAGAAAGTATATGCAAATCATCCTGTACGTAGAGTATTCACAGTAAATTCTCAAAACCTGCCTTGTTGAAAGGATATTTTATTTCACATAAAACATTTAACTATTCAATGTAATAATGTGGCCACTCCAGTGTTATAATATGATTTATATTATTGATATGGTATGATAAATCTGGTATCAGTTTCCCAAATGCTTTTCAGACTACCCTTTAAAATGAATGCATTTTAAAATGAATCAGTGAAGTTCTTGGCAGAGCTCTCATAAGCCTTTAGGCTATTACTACATGGCCAAGGAACCAGGGGGAACAGACCAGGGAATAGGTTCAAGACTTATCCTGTCCTTGAACCAGCATTTACTGTATTTCCCAAGAGGAAAACAGGTGTAGCTTAAATGAGTTTAAGCCACCAATATCCACCAGCCTGGTAGATGTTGTCATTTTTTCTTAAAAATCTTGTCTTTCTTTATGCCAAGTCTGATAAAATACTGTAGACCACTAAATATGATATTATCGTTAAAAGGTAAAAGGCCTCAGATCTTGAATCAACCTGACACTGCAGGGTCTGAGGACCAATCTGGGCTCACCTTGGCTACAGTTATGAAGTTATGAGCTCAGTCTAGTACTTGGTTTTGCCTTACCTGTCTGAGCTAAACAGTGCTGTAGATGGGAATGGTCGTAAACAACTGAGGGTGTCACTGTGTGACAAAAAAAAAAAAAAAAAAAAAGGCTTTTTTTTTCTTTCTATTTTTGAATTGAGCCTGGGAAAGGCTGATGTGCCACTTCCATATTTCAGCTGTGAAGTTGTGAGAAGGAAACAGACTGTGATAATAAATAGAAACCCAGGCTACCCAAAACCAAAGAGGAATAAATCCCACCATGAATATAATTTTGAGCAAACCAGAATGCTGACAGACTTCCTTCTTGAAGAAGGCTGTCACCTCTGATGTTGGGACCCAGAGAAATACTGAAAGGGAAGCACAACACCAAGAAACAGTACTACATACTAGAAAGCTTATGTTCAACAAATTTATTTGTTTTATTGATGAGGCATTTCTATACCAAATAGGTAGTCTGTACTGCTACATTGTTATCTGAACTAGTAATAATTTCTTAGTTTTATATATTGACTACATTCTCTTTATTTCCAGAACAAGATTTTGAGATGACTAAGAGCATTGCTATCATTCTATATTTTGTGTATGTATCTAATGACATAGTTTGACCTACTTTGTAATAAAACATCTGTTAGTTTAAAACTGTCCTGGTTTCAGCTGGGATAAAGTTAATTTTCTTCACAGTAGCTGGTATGGTGCTGTGCTTTAGATTTAGGACTAGTTAATAATTTGGATTAAAAACTAAAATACTAAAATACTAAAATACTAAAATACTAAAATGTTTTTTTTTTTTTTTTTTTTTTTTTTTTTTCTGAGCAGTGCTTAGCAGTGTTTACACTAAATGAAGTACTTTTTGTCTTTTCATGCTGCCCTGCCAGCAAGGAGTCTGGGGATGCACAAGAAGCTGTGAGGGGACAAAACTAGTACAGCTGACCCGAACTGACCAAAGGAATATTTCATAACGTATGATGTCAAACTCAACAATAAAACTAGGGGAAATTGTCTTAGGGAGGGCTACTGTTGCCATGGCCATAAACAGAACTCTTTACCTTTGAGGTAGAGATAGTCTGTGCGGTAGAGGCTTTCACATTTGAGCTACTTCTTCAGTTTCAAGTATAGTGCTTGTTTAAGAAAAGTGTACTGTGGAAATCAATTATCCCCTCCAAACATTTCAAAGGAAGCATCTGTTCTTTGTGTATGTGCTTGTTCTGAGTCCTCATTGCAAACCAGTTGAAGTGGCAGTCATATCATAGTTGTCATCTACAGATACAATTATATAGCTATATTTAATGCCTCAGTGGATAGCCCCACATTACAGTTTAATTTTCCACAGAAATCTAAATTTGTTTCTAGACTGTGAATTTTTCTATCATGTTAGATAATCAGTTTGAACAGAAATCCAATTTTAACTCAATCAACAATACTTTGAAGAAGGTTACATAAAATAACTTGCACATCTTTTAGCATGTTAGTATGTGACTAGCCTGTTCATATATTCATTGTTGCAAACATTCTGGCATGAGACTGAAACTCTTACTAATGAGTAAAAAGCACTTGGAGTGCTTTGTTATTGTTTTGACAAATATTCTTCAAACATTCTTACGCAAACATTATTTATTTATTTTTATATTTTTGGTATGTAGCAGATTATTTCGTGTTTACCCTGGAGAATTCTAGTTTGAACACTGAGCTCCAAGGCAAAAATAACATTCATAGTGCAATGAAATGAATATACCATTTAATTTGCTAGATTTCTGAAAAGAAATATATAAATTACAGTCCAAAATTACATATTTGTGTATTTCCTTTTGCCAATACAGGATTTTCCCTACAGTAGATCCTTGTGTATCTACTTTAGTTGGTTTTAAACTGATGGAACTTATTGGATTTCACCAGCTTTTCACAAGCACAGTCTGATATATGTGGTTATAGAAACTCTATCCCCATGATATTCAACTTCCATTTTCTCATGTTCTTTAAATAATTCGTTCTTATTAGTAATCCTAACTACTTTGAGTGCTAAATAGTATGAATATCATCCTTTTTTTTTTTTCTTTTTTTTTTTTTTCTCTCCTTACTGTGTGTCTGGCTTACAAATAATCAAAAATAGTCATATTGACTGACACACAAAATTCTTAAGCAAGCCTGTGGTTCAGTTACCTTCATATTCCTTCTGTAAAAATATTCCATACCAGAGGTTTTAGTAGAAAGTGTAAAAGCATGATTACCTTGAGATAAAGTGATTAAATTAACAGGAAACCTATGCCTGAATGTGGCCAATGTGGAGATTTAGAATTGAACTGCTCCAGTTCAATACTCCTCCAGTTCAGCTGACCCACATATCTAGATATAAATGAAATATTATCATAGCTCCCAAATGGTACAGACTTGCAGCAGATTCCTTTTCTATTGCCTGACAAGGCAATTTAATATTAGGGTTGGCAGAGTTCCTGAGCAATGTGCTTCTCTAAGCTGTCCCAGTCTCATGGTTTTACTCTAAAATGAAAACAAGTTCTATGGTTTTTAAAACCATTTTTTTCTTGGCTAGCTTTTGGTACACATTTCAAGGTTAGGTATTTTAATACCTAAATTTGAGTACGTGTGATGATCCTATAGAGGATTATGGTGGCTGCAGTTTTTAGATTTCATTTATTTATTTATTTATTTATTTATTTTTATATTAGCCTTTTGTGAGACCAGCTAAGTTTTCTTATACTTTTCAAGAGGAAAAAGACAGCTTGGTAGCAATAAAATATTATTGTAATGTCATTTTCTCCTATGTGTTTCACCTTTAGGAAGCCCTCCTTTTTATCATCTTCTCACAGCAAAGTGCAAGATATCCTTACCTGATCCAAAGTCATATGCCCATAGCAGGATGAAAGCAGACTGTAAGGTAAGGCAGCAAGACTTAATTATAGAAAGAGGCTGAAGGAGGCATGGACAGTAGCTATTGCTTTTTTCTCTTTAGTGGCAATGTGGAGAGTGGGATTTCCACTCCCATTGCTTTTTTATAGATATTGGGTGTACACAGTAAAGGCTGTTATGAAGAAATTTAACTCCATTCCAGCTACAGTAAGTACAGGTGGAGATTCAAGTATGTCCATTCTGGCAGAGATGTTTTACAGGAGATAATGATTAGGAGAAATCTTTAGTGCATGAATAGGGCAGTGTGTTTTCTGATCAGTAAGAAGAGAGCTATTTGTACTACACGTAAATAATGTTTTCCATTTATTGTTGCCAGATGATGGACAGTCAAGATGAGAGGGAATGAACAACACAGATTTGTCAGTAAGAGGTACAGAGAAGTGCAGGATGGGATAGTAAGTATAGCCAGGCTTCTGCTGTTGTCATAACAACAGAAGTAAAAGTCTGCTCTTCATAGATAGGTTGGATGCAATAAGGAAAGCTGAGGAAAATTCTTTGAAGAAGTTTTAGATGGAGACGAAGAGGAAAGAAAAGCAGCTGGATACCTGGGTCAAGCATAATAGTTTGTTGTGAACTTGGTGGAACTGTACTGATATAAAGTCAAAGTGTGCTATATGTTGCACGGCCTGGAGACTGAGGATGCATTCAGAGCTATCCTAGAAGCAGGTTGGAAAGACTTTTTGTACATATTTGCTCAGACTTTAGTATGTTTATAGTGATTCTGATGATCTCATTTTGGGTATCTACTGGTATTACATCTCCATTGGATAATAAAGCAGTTTATGGCACATATGAAGGTTGAGAGAGAACTGATGACAGTTCCTTTAGTACCTTCATCACCAAGACAAAACTGTGTGCAACATGACAGTGAAAGAAATTGCCACGGCTGAGAGTACAGATTGATACTTTCATGCTATGATTTCATTGATTTTGTCTGAAATAAGATGTCTATTTGTATCAGGAACAGTCAAATGTTCAGGCATGAAGCATAATATCAGTGCAGGTGATTCTGTTGTGTTTGAGTCGTGTGAACTGACAGGGAAGCTCCTAGAATACCTTACAATAGTGGTTACCACTTGCCCTCTCTGGAGTGGGAATATGCCTGCTATTGCTGGGATCCATTGAGGTCACGTTGTTTGGGGACATAATATTTCACTGGTGGCTGCAGTGAAGTTGGACAGTTCTGATTTACCAGAATTCTTCAATGACTCCATGTATGTCACAGGTGGTGATTTCAGATAAGTAGACAAGATGATGGTACTATGGTGTTGCAAGAAGACAATTGTGGTGGCAGATTGACAGGTAGTTGATGCACAACTAGTGGTACTACAGATCTCTAGAAGATAATACAAGAATCTTCCTGTGACCTGAACTGAGCAAGATAGGAACTCAGAAATAACATGGTGAAAGCTAACCATCTGTTGCTAGCAGAGGGCTATGAAGGCTGCTTCTTATCCAGACATAAGTGATTCATGCTAGCTGATATGTGGAGTGAGATGTGGTTTTGACAAAGATACCTGTGAAAAGCTTCCTTTGTCTTGCCTGGAGCTGATGTCTTCTGTTACTCAGATTTGCTCTCCAAAAATCCTGTATGGTGCTGCAATCAGTTTTCCTTTGTGTTCCAGAGCTTCACTGTACTGGAGACAGCTTTCCTACTGCTTAATAGCACTCAGGATCTTGCAGTCTATGACAACATATTACAGTCTGGAGAAGTGGTGAAATCAATTATGAGAGGCAAGAGCACAATTAGCCCCTTAGGGCTGAGAAATTATTAGAGATATTGGTGAGAGCAAGGCAGAATCTTTTCCATTGCTTTATTTATTTTTGATGCATGTATGGTTCTTGTGAGGCAATGAGGCCTAGAAACAGCTTGGAGGCACTGTAAAGGCTTCTGGGATATGCATGTATGGCTTGTGGTATGTTTTATGGCTTGTGTTATTTTGTATGGCTAGAAGAAGCACAGCATAGCTATCCAGTTGAGGGGAGTGTTCCACTCTACTCTCCACTGGTGCAGCCTCACCTAGAGGACTGTGTGCAGTTTTGAGTGCCATGCTACACAGACAAAAAACTGTTAGAATGTGCCTAAAGGTGGGCAGGAAAGATGGTGGAAGGTCTAGAGAGGAAGATGTATGAAGAGCAGCTGAGGTCCCTGGGTTTGTTCAGCCCAGAGCAGAGCAGGCTAAGGGGAGGCCTCAGGGTGGTCTGCAGCTCGCTCATGAGGGGAGCGGAGGGGCAGGTGCTAAGCTCTGCTCTCTGGGGACAGCAACAGGACCTGAGGGAATGGCATGGAACTGGGAAAGGGGAGGGTCAGGCTGGGTGTGAGGGAAAGGATCTGCACCCAGAATGTGGTCCGGCACTGGGACAGGCTCCTCTGGGCAGTGGTCACAACATGGAGCCTGCTGGAGTTCAAACCTTTGGATAACACGCTCAGACAGATGGTTTAGTAAGGTAGTCTCATGCAAATCTTTACAAGAACTGTTTTATTGTTTGTCACCTTGTTGCAGTCAAATTTATGTCAGAAGTTCTCATAAAGTTTTGTTTTGTTTTTTGATGATTTGTGAGAACGTTTTGTGACTACTTTCCACTAGGACACATTAGACTGTTTCATTATCTGCTGTATAGAAATTTTATCTCTACTTCTGCATATTTCAGTAGTTGATTCTACCTAATAATAGGTTAAGGTTCAGGTTACTTGTGTTCCAAAATCATGAAGAGTTACTTAGTAAGAGAAGACACAGCAACAGTCAGTACATTTAGACTGTAATAGAATGATTGTTCCAGTTTCAAAACACTTTGACTTAATACTTGGGTTTTTGTTTGTTTAAGTTGGTTGTGTTTTTTTTTTTTTTTTTTTTTTTTTTTTTGTTTTGTTTTTTCTTTTTTTGGGGAGGGGTTAGGTGGAGTGGGAGTGCATATGTTTAATTATACCTCAAAGTATGCCTTTCTTACATGTAAATTTTTGCAAATGGTTTCTTTGCCAAAGATTATAAGATCTAATTGTGTGAGAAAAGGTCAAACTGAAAACAGGAGTTTGTTTTTGTCATTTCTGTGTGGGAGTTCTGCACTGATACAGTATCTACTGCATTTGCTGTACCCACTGACTTTGTATTGAAATCCAAAAAGCACTCATCTCTCTTCAATGTTCACAATGAAATGGAGCATATGTCTACTTCTCTGTAAATCTTCTGACAGAAACATAATTTGTAAGATGTCACTCACAGTATTTAACACACATTTCCCTCATTATCATTACAAGAACAAATTAGGATCAATGCTTGAGCAATTAGCACCAATTGCTCCACATTTGTACATGTGAATAACTTTTATATTTGCCTTCATACCTTGAGGAAGAGCAGAATTATATTGCCCATCACAGGTAACGTAATACTTTTCATCCATTGGATTTCTGTATTGCAATAATTTAGTTCTTTAGAGATCTCCAGTGGTATGTGTCTTTTTTCTTCTTAGATAGAGAAATTTTATAAAGAAAAAATCTGCATCTGATTTTGTTTATACAAAAAGAAAATTAAAAAGTTATTCTAGTTACTGATTTATATTTAATAACATTGTAAATAATTATAGCTATAGAATTATAGTTGCAGTATTATAAATTCCTGAATTATAGGTGACATTTTATAGAAAGGAAGCTCTGAAATGTTCATTATGAACTTCTTTACCTCTATCCAATATGAATCTTGGCATTAATAGTCTTCTGCTAACATATAAAAGTTTTATAATATGAAAAGCTAATAGGAGCTAAGCTAAAAACAAAGAAAAATGTGCACCCAGTAGCAGTTGTATAGAACTCCTATCTATCAAGTGCCCCATATCCTAGATGTTTATATGGATTCAAGGGGAAATTGAACAGCTAGTGTGGAAAATAACTCTGCTGCAAGGAGATGTATGTTAGGAGAGCCGTAAGTGGTAGTGTCATACATAATTCCTCTGTTCTTGCTCTTCTGTAGACATCAATGGGCACTGCTGGAGCTAGGCTAGGATGGACATTTGGTCTGACTTAATGTGGCTATTCTTATGATGTCTTTGTTCATAACTTCCAAGACAAATTTGGAAAGAAAAGGAGAAAAACTTTCTTGAAATTTACTTTTAAGAGTTTAAAGTTAAGAAATTTGTTTATGAAGGAGATTTACAACAAATTGCCTCTAAAAAATGAGATATAAAAATAGAAAAAATGTAGAAAAATGTATAAATGATCGTTTCAGATGGCTTTCATTTTGGTCAAGTCTATTCAATGGTCACAAGTGCTGTGCAATGTTAACTTTTTTTATTGATATTGTGTGCATCTTCATTTTGGCCGTGAACAGGAAAGAGGCACTCTGTAACATGTTCCAGAGCCTCCAGCCAACCTCAGCAGAAGATTTATTGGAACATATCAAAATCTTTTCCCATCAGATATTGCTAAACACTGTTTTCATGGTGTTTGTTTGTTTGTTTGTTTTCCATTTTCTATTTAAAATCCATTAAGAAAATGGCTTTGCCTTGGATTCATGCCCCCTCAAATAAATGTCCAAACAAACCTTTTTTATATCACTTGACCTTATTTTTTGTGGTGCTACATCATTTAAATAACAAGAACCTTTATATTTTTGGTAGGAAACACTTTCGATCACATCTTGTGTGAAATCTGACAGAAATCTGACAAAGGCTTTGGAGATGCCAATGCTTACTCTGCTTTTACTGACCTTGCTAAACCAAGAAGAGGAGAAGGACCATAAAACAACAGGATTACTGGGAACGTACAGGAAGAAGTCTGTAACAGGAAGAAGTTCTGCAAGTCTGTAACAGAAGAGTATATCCACAAATGCTAGACCAAGGCAATGGTATCTGGTACACTGCATCTTCTTGTCCATCTTCTCCAATATCAAAGGAGACGGATATCTAACCGCTTGCCAAACTGGCACTGACACCTCAGTTTAGTGAAGAGGTACACCTTGTGATGCTGTCAGAGGAATAAAAGAGCTATATCAGCATTTGGAGGAAGAATTCTCTGGCATGAGGAAGATAGGATGATGCAGGAAAAAATAGAAAGGACTAAGTGAAATAAACTGTAACTATACAATAAGTTATCTACTTTTTGTAGAAAACACTCAGGGAAAAAAAAATGGAGTGCCTAGAGACCTACGTGGAATCTCCAGATCATGTAAAAAATATTTGTTTCCTTGCAAACAAATAGACATGGACTCTGGGAATTATTTAAGCACCATAATCCCACACTGCTTACAGAATGGACAGCATGGGGAAAAGAGTGACCTAACATCTCACTATACCACTAATCTGCCAAATTTCCCTTATTAAATATGTCCTAACATGACACCATCTACCACTGAGCTACCAGCAAATTAACTAATAAATCCTAATTTTCTGACATTATATACACATTTGGCTAATGAAAGGGTTTTATTGTTGGGCAGTATAGCTCTAGCCTAGGAGTGTATGACATTACAACTATATGGGTTAGCTGGGTTGGAAAGATTAGAGAGCCTAAAAGGAAAATATGGCAGGAGAGCAATTTCTGAGCCTTTGTGAGAATAGGCAAGGTAAATTGCCTAGTAACTTTACAGCTCTAATTCTGCATGGTTATTGAATTTAAATGTATAGTGAGTTTCCCAAGTGGACATGACAGGAAAAGTGAGCTGAGATATAAGATTTAATAAAATAAATCATATAGGAATGTCAAAATTATGTAGATCAGTTCAGACTTTTGCCTATTTCAATAAAGTGATAAAACAACAGGAAGTTTCTACTAGTCTTTACAAGAAAAAGTATTTCTAGAAAAAAGTTGACACCCTCCAATGAAAAACATTGTAAACTGTAACAAACCAGTGTGACTGCTGTTAGAATTATTTTCTTTAGACTTTTTCACACAAACTTTTGTTTGCCTAACTGCACAGGAGATGTCGAAATCTTTTCCAGGCATACATCCTGGACTGACAAACTTAGAAGCTTAGGACAGCTTTTGTGTTGTGTAAACATGCAAATCTATGTGACCAAGTTGTGGTGGCTATAAATTTTCACCAGGCTTCCCACTGACAAATTTAAGTGCTTTCATCCTGGTTTTGACAAGGGAGTTCTCTGTTCATATAGAAGTTGCACAGCTGAAATAATATAACAGACCATTGCAAAGCCAAATGCTCACAATGGATTTTTTCCTACTGTTCAGAAACAAAAGTGAAGGCTAGTGTGACCAGTAGGAAGTCAGCCTCTCTGTATTTGATTTAATTCTGTCTGAATTGTTTCCTGTAAAACCTAATGAAAACTCAATATTTTTCAGCATGGTGGAGCAAACTATTCAACAACTTGAACTTAGACACAAAGTTGCAAATGATTGATTTGTCATTTTATGTGCTCTGCATAAATATGCCAGCTAAATGTATTCAAATTAATTAGACACCAAGCACGAAAGATTCTCCCATGTAGATTCCTACACTTGTTCCCATGTGACTTCTACTTTTCCAAAAGAGAAATAGGAAGCAACTTAAATTGCAGGCAGTATGAAAAATGCATCTTGGCAACATCTCCCCAGATTATAGCAATGTGAGTTTACTCTTTTAATATTCTCTTCATTTTGCAGCTGTCTTGTCTGTCTATTTTGCCATTTTAACTAGGTTCTATCTTGAAGTGCTTTTTCTGTCAGGTTTTAGATTGAATCTCAAACTAAAGATTGTATAAGAGATTTATTCTTCATCTTTTTGGTAAGATTTCTTTCACAGTTCATGAAATGTCATGACCTATGGAGGCTGTTTACTTAATCTAAACAAGGGTAGCCACCTGCATTAAACTGCTGACTAATTGGGCGTGTCCTTCCTTCATTTCTTCTGCAATTGATAATCATCTCTTCAGTGCACACTGATTCACTGTATTAGTCAATATATTAATTTACTTGTATAAATTCACAAAGCAAAATGGTTACAGTGAACAAAGGATACTATTTATCTTTTACTTAATATCATTGGGGACCAATGTTTTTCTCAAACCAGAAAGATTATATTCACTAACTTTTACTGACAATTTTACTAAAAGATTATTTTTTCAGCTTCTAATCAACTTTCTTCTAGACACTTGATTAGAGAGAAACAAAAATGCTGCTTTCTCTTTCCTGCAGCTATAAGAGAAAAATGCATGTCTTTTAATTTTTTAAAATGGTGTTAACTTTGTTATTTTTTTTTCTCTCTCTTCCTAGAGAACGGCAGAATAAAAATAAAAATAAAAGCAGGATTGTCTGATTGTCCCTGGGAAACAACAACAACAAAAAAACAAAACAACAAAAAAAAGTGAAACAACAAACTGTAAAGGATTTTTGTGAAGGAGAAAATCAGTGGATATTGTTACTGAAATTACTTGTGGCTATAGAGGATACACAGAAGATTATTAGCTTGTAGGTATTTTATTTACTGTCAGACAGATACAACATAAATTAAATGTTGACTTTAAACATGATCCTGAAGGATAATCATTTAGCTTAGAATACGAAAAAAAATAAATAAATTTGATTTTGATTATAAAGTTTTATATTTTCTTCCAATATAAGTTGAAATATACAGCTAATGGTGGTAGTTCAGCACATCCACACTACAGCTTCATGATCACTTTTGTATCCTTGGGTGAATAAATTATGAATATGTTGGCCAGATTTTACAAAGTGACCTTATGAAAAAACTTCCAATTGTTATGGACCTTGTAAGTTACTTGCATTCTTAACTGGGCTATCTGTCAATGACCTCAACCCCCTTGTATCTTGCCTGTCAGAACTATAAAGAACATCACTTACTTTGAACGGCTGTTTGCTTTAGGCTTGACTGCAGCTTTGCCCTGGACATGGGGTAGCAGTCTGCTGTGTACTGCAAGATGCAAATTGTCACTGTCTGCTCCCATTTGTTCTGTGGTGGAGTTACTCTGTGACAAGCCAGCTAACAACTTCAGCCTTTGCAAGAATATTCTCCAATAATAGCCTGCACATACTGACAGCAACCTTTGCACAAAGAGCATGAGCAGTGCCTTGAGGCATCTTTTACTTTTGTCTGGAGAGCTGAAACAAGACTGATTGGAGGGACAATGCACTTGCTCTTTACTCCCTTATTTTTTTTACTCCCTTATGTTTTTTGAAACCATACCTTAATTTTCCTTTTCCAGAAGTCTGTATTCAGAGAAGGAGGACAGGCCCAGATCTACACAAGCATTTAGGTAGATCAATATCCCCTATTCCTATTTTTCAGTCATTTCATATCAGTAACTTTTAATAAGTGAAATTCGTAAATCCTACTTGGCAATGTGAGAGGGGAAATTCTAACACACAGAAGGCTCAGCAGGGTTAGATTAAGCTAATTCACAGCAGATTATGAAGACTGTTATAATGAAGTCTTTCCTGCTGTCATTAACATTTTCTTTGGAATTTATTTTTTTTTTCAGTTTTGTGTGAAGATAAATAAATCATAATATAATCAACAATGGGAAATAAGAGTACCTTTAGAAGTAGAAAAAGAGTATTACCTCTTTTCTGAATTTAGGTGTTTTAACTGTCATTAGTCACTTGGCTGTGCAAGTTATCCAAAATAAGGCTCATCTTTTTCTTCAAAAACATAGTTAGAGAAGTTTGCTGAATATTCACCTTTTATATGTAATAGATTTGATTGCTTACTTGTTACAGTATTTGTCAAAGAGGTGAAAAATCTTTGCATATAGGGTACTGACCCACATCTCTCCTATCTCTCAACTGAGTATCTGGTGTCAGGCTAGAAGAAAGGTGAATACCCTGCTATTCATATTATGCACTAGTAATTATAGCAGAAAGCAGATTTCAAGGGGCAGAGATTGAGTGAATAAGCAAAAGGGAGCATGACTCTATGGCCCAGATATAAAGTCACTTCTCAGGAAGGAAGGTTTTTGTTTTGATACGTGTTCATAGCATTCTTTATTCATTTTATCTATTAGTTTTTAAATTTGAAATGCAGAAGCAACCCCTGACTTCTATGCTGCAATGACTACATTCTTGTCTAGCTATACTAAAGCTAACTTTTGTCTGTTTACATAAGTTGCAGTCACACCAGTGACTGCAGCATAGATTTACCTTTAAGCAGCCTGTCTTTCCTCAGGCATTGTTTAGAGACCCTGTTTATATAAATACAGACTCTGGGATTCCCCTTAGCAGCAATGCTCAGGTGCTGCAGTGTTCAGTGATGTGATACCCATGTCTTACTGCAGCTCCAGCTCTTTCTGACTAAGCATACCTGATGCAAAAATTTCAACAATGTAACTTTTAGCAAAGTGTCATACCCTGTATGATCTCCTGCTTATCCATTGTAGCAGCAGGACAAAAACAGAGCTATGACATGATATTTTTTGGAAACCTCTGTAGTACCTGTCTAAAAAATAATATATTTCTATGAACAAGCAATGCATGAATTGTAGAAAGCTTCAAGACATTTTAAGTGGAGCTGGTGACTCTTTCAGCTCTTAGACTATAGCATAAATAGTGTGTATATATATATATATATATATATATATTTCCCCTCTGTATAGGGCACAGAAGCTATGTCAGCATATTTCCTTATCTTTCATAGAATCATAGAATATCCTGAGTTGGAAGGGACCCTTAAGGATCATCAAGTCCAACTCTTGACACCGCACAGGTCTACCCAAAAGTTCAGACCATGTGACTAAGTGCACAGTCCAATCTTCTTAAGTTCAAACAGGCTCGGTGCAGTGACCACTTCCCTGGGGAGCCTGTTCCAGTGTGCAACCACCCTCTCTGTGAAGAACCCCCTCCTGATGTCAAGCCTAAAAATCTTTAGTCCTAGTGTTGTTACTTCTGATGCCCTGTAAAGAGCTGTGTTCACACTCTTTGCTGCTGGAGGCACTGCAGACTCTTGGGAAATAAGAAAAGGTGGAATCAAGGATTTTCTCTTCCTCAGAAGATGGAAATCAATTTTAATTGCAAAAAGATAAAACAACTGGTGCAGGGAGTTACTAAATACTAGAAGTTCTTTTATGGGACTGGTTTCTGGAAGATTTAGAAAAGTCTTGAACCAGACAAGACTCTTACCTTCATCAGAACTTTGGCATATTATATAGTGAACATCTGCATATAAACAGACAGGAAACATTAGTATCAGATATAATTTGCTTCCAAAAATTTGCACACACAAGACACTTTAGAAAAAAAAAAACAAAACAAAACAAAACAACAACAACAACAACAACAAAAACAAAGTGAAATCAAACACTCAGAAGCTAGAAGAGAAAAAAAAGGCAGGGGGGGAGACTGTCACTTAGCTACATCAATGTATGCTTTACATGCTGCTTAATGTGTTTCATTTAGAGGATCATACACTGATGTTTTGAAAGGGCTTGGGCTTCACTCAGTGATTTAGGTTGATAGCTCCAGTATTGCAAAAATGATCTTTTTCTTATAATTTAATCTTTTTTAAAGTACCTGTTGGTATAAAATTTCCTACCTCTATTTATGCCAGTATATGAGGTGTTGAGATGCTGTAGTTCCAAAGTAAAAGAATATACCTGATATAAATGAAAGTGAATACATCTTAACTCTCAATACCCTGAAACCTCCTGAATCCACATGTACATGTAGTTCTTTTTCAGACAGTCTTATATCTTATAACATGAAGTAGAACCACAGTGCTGTATTATATGTCAATAAACTAACAGACAATATTGTAAACTTACTTTATGTTACAAATACCAGCTTCAAAGCTAGGGAAAATTTTAAAGCTGTAAACATATATAAACCATTAAAATATACCAAATTAGGACCAGTCTACGTAACAGACGCAATAACAAATACAAGCTCTACAGCAGATTTTGCCATTCATAGCCTCATTCCTCTTCAAATTTGACTTCAACAGGGGTACATTAAGCTACATTGTTTTAAGATGAACTTTAATGAAACCCAACGTCACTTGTTTATTTCTTCCTTAATACGAGATCACAGTATCTGTGATGAAAGCTATTTGCAAATTGAGTCAGAGGCCTAAATTCTAAATTTTTTGTTGATACTTCATAGACAACGATAGATTCTCATCAGCTCCGTTTGCAAATATTCAACTTTCACAGCTAGGAAATTAGCTTTTTCCTGTGACCACAGGTGTCTTGGTCACACACTTGTGTTCCTCTTGTGCCTTTTGTGCTTCACAGATTTCAATCACAGGCTTTGATGCATCTTCTCTAGAGCAAATCATCTTTAGCTGCAAGTTCCCCCACTGAAGAACAAACACAACAGCTAAAGATATGTCCTGTGCATGTCTGTATCATTTCATCATATTGCCTTTCAGCCATTCACCATATTTTAACTTGTCATAAAGAATAGCTCGGGGTGATCTTTTATCAAAATACACAGCAGATGCTCAAAGCTGTTGTAGGTGACTTAAGCACTACACAGTGGGAAATAATGCTTTAAGGCTTCACTGTCTTGGACTGAAACCTGTCATTTTATGTCAGGAAGTGCATGAAAAAAAGAGAATTTGGCATTAACTGAGACATAGCAACAAATAATTCAAGTTTCTTAGCTGTGCAATAGAACGGGAAGCACCACTGTACAATGCATGTTTATTTTTTGTCTTGAATTGAATCCTCTTTTGGAGAAGATTATTTACTCTCCTTAAAAACTTCATTGCTGTATGACTTCCTCATCAGTCTCAGAGACAGAGGTGACCATAGTAACAGAATTTATTGTCAGAGACCAGTGTTTTACATTAAATATTTGATGCTGGCCTTGACAAGTTTTGTTCCAGATTGTGCCTGGAACAGGACTTCTTTTCTCTTTATTTTGATAATTAGACTAAGCTTCTAAGCAAATGTAATCAAAATAGTAATGTAATCAAAATACTGACTAGTCAGCAAATTCTGAAAAGATGTAATACAGAAAAAAAAAAAAAAAAAAGGTAATACATTATGTATCTGTTCAGGATTTGCAAGTTATTGCTGGAATAACTTGCAGTGGTTTGGTTAGGTATGTGACCTCTGAAAGTTGAGTCTTCTCACATGACGACTTTTCTCTTTAAGTGCAGAACCCAACATTGTTCTCAGCACATGGCACCTGTAAAAGAGTACCAGTCAAGAATTTTTACCCACATAACAATAAAGTGGGATTGTTCTTCAGAATTCAGGTCCTCACCATTTCGTGCATTACCATTCCCCTGTATGACAATGATTTCACTTAATGCAACTGAGTTGTTGAAGACAGCAGATGGCCTAATCAGTATAGATCATACCAGATCATACTAGTTATGGTAAAATTTGAAATGCATCTTAACTCCTTAGCCCATTATTCCTTGAGTTTTGCATTCCAATGACTTGTTTAATGAAAAGTTCATATCAGATTTTTACTGCTTATCTTCTGACCTGCCTATCCAATAGGAAAGGTAAATTCACCAGATAAGTAAACTTCTTTCACCAGATAAGTAAACTTCTCATGTATACTTAAGCAATTTTGTAGTGATCAAGCTCATAACACAGTAGTGTCATGTGCTTGTCAAATTTAATGTCAACATTAAAAAGTGGTTGCGTATCCCAGTGGAATTGATTCAGTTAATGCATAAGAAATCTGTATTATTTTGTCTTCATGCAGGTGGCTAGAGGCATGTTTCTAAGTTCCCACAACCAATACATGGCATCTAGTTAATACAGTCAGTGGTGTATATCAAATGACTCATCTTCCGCTAAAGTAGACTTCTAGAACACACTGTTCATTGGATAAACATTGTCATCTGATGCAGTTATGATATCAGAACATGCCTTGCTTAGCTGCCTATTGTCACCCAAGGTGGGAATGTGTCTACCATTTGTCCTGTGTTATACCTGCCATGCAAATATCTCAGATACTCTAGGGATCTCAAGCAATACTAGATGTAGGTATCTAAACCTGGACCCTTTTGGTCTGTCAGCTGGGGATAATGTGGAACGCAGTATAACATCTCAAATTATCCTTAACATAGATCTTCAAGCACCTAAATCAGTCCTGTCATTTTCCAAGACTAACTCAATTCTTTAGTTTTACAGGGGGTTTACAAATTCCAGTGGTAGCACATGTGTTTCACAGAATCACAGAATTTTCTAGGTTGGAAGAGACCTCAAGATCATCGAGTCCAACCTCTGACCTAACGCTAACAGTCCCCACTAAACCATTTCCCTAAGCTCTACATCTAAACGTCTTTTGAAGACTTCCAGGGATGGTGACTCCACCACTTCCCTGGGCAGCCTGTTCCAGTGCCTCACAACCCTTTCAGTGAAGAAGTTCTTCCTAACATCTAACCTAAAACTCCCCTGGCTCAACTTAAGCCCATTCCCCCTCGTCCTGTCACCAGGCACGTGGGAGAACAGGCCAACCCCCACCTCGCTACAGCCTCCCTTGAGGTACCCATAGAGAGCGATAAGGTCGCCCCTGAGCCTCCTCTTCTCCAGGCTGAACAAGCCCAGCTCCCTCAGCTCCCTCAGCTCCCTCAGCTCCCTCGTAGGACTTGTTCTCCAGGCCCCTCACCAGCTTCGTTGCCCTTCTCTGTACCCGCTCAAGCACCTTCATGTCCTTCTTGTAGCGAGGGGCCCAAAACTGAACACAGTACTCGAGGTGCGGCCTCACCAGAGCTGAGTACAGGGGGACGATCACCTCCCTAGCCCTGCTGGTCACACTGTTTGTTTTAACATGGCTCTTCAAGCTGTCCTTTTCTTCAGTGGCAGGTGAACACTGAGTAATCCATCATCTATATAATCTAGTAATATAGAGAAAATAAGCTATGTTCTTATATCTGTGGAAGGAGTACTGAGACCAATACTTTAATTTCACTGGTTGGATCATATCATTGTAAGTATTTATACCAGCCTTTGCTGGTTGTATGTAAGAGAAGTAATATTCAGGCTGAAAGCATGCCAAGGGTTCATTTTCCAGTGACAGCATTAGTATTACAGGATATCACTTCCAGATACTTGGTGTAAAAAGGAGAGGGACACAAAGAATGAATGCCCTTTGGATGCAGACCAAAAAAAAAACAACAATCTCTTTATGCTTCTCATAATCTGCTGAGAAAATGGAATAGACTCATCAACATAAGTCAAAACAACTTCCATTTATCAAAAATTCCAGACCATCTTGTTGGACTTGTCTCACTAATACACACCATATTTTTATGTGTCGCACTCTAAGTTCTCCTCTAGTTTACTCATGTTTTTTCTTTGAAGCAAAAATGAAACTAAGGGTTTATCAATATGGAATTGGACTCCACTTCCAATACCTACAGTTCTTTGAGAGATTTCAAGTTTGCTTCAGGGAGATTTGAAGAAACTGAATCTTTAATAATCCCAGTGACATTTTCTATCCTAACCCTTGGTACAACAGTTTTAGTGCCATATTCTCCTATCACTTTATTGCTGCTTTATCAGCTTCCTCAAACTTTACAAAATTACAAAAATATATATATAAAAAATAAAAAATATAAAAGTATAAAAAATATATACTTTTCAGGCTAACCAAAACACAATAGCTGCTTTCTCAGCAGGAAAGTAATTAAATCATCTCATTTCTTGTCAGATGTTGATACTTAGAGGTTTCTCTCTCTCTGTTGTCTCACACACATTTTCCATATATTTCCAGGTTTGATTAAATTCAGTCTTGTGCCAGGTATCAGGAATGTATCCAGACCCTCAGTGCACAGAGAAATGGGAATGAGGGGCAAATATATAAAAATGAATTTAGACATTACATGTCTACAGAGGAGCTAGAAAAAAAAAAAAAAAAAAAAGAAAGAAAGAAAAAAGAAAGAAAAACACATCCATTTGTGAGTGTTACCCCTTACCTAATTTAAGAACCAAAAAAGCAGGTAGAATGAGATGTTTGGCTTTAGTACTGCTTATCTAGCATTTTGAGAATAAAATATTTACTGTACTGTCTCGACTTCTGTTTTTGCAGTCTAGAGAACCCGTATGTCCAGTACCTAAACAATCTTCTTTTTTTTTTTTTTTTTTTTTTTTTTTTCCAAACAAGAAAGAAGAAAGTACTATAATCTGTTTGTAATGGTTATACTGATGTTTTTCATCCTTTTTGTTACCTCATAAAGTTAGGCTTTTCATATTTTATGTTATTTTAAAAATCATGATAAAAGTTTTAGCATAGTTCTGTTTCATTTGTTTTATTCTTTGTTCATGTACATTGTTCAGGAAGAGATTCCAAGGCTTGAGGCATAACTTACTCATATTTTTGCTAGTCTTTAAGTGGATGAATATGTGCTTTGGTGAAAGCCGTATGTACCTAGATTTTTCCCTTTGTAGAAAAAATACTGAAATCACAAGCCTCCTTGATAAAAGCTGCTACTTAAATGTGCATACTGTGGGCATTACAGCAGATCTACTGGCATTTGCTGTGAACTGAAATATTTCAATTAGTTTAATCTTCTGACTTTAGTAGGGTAGGAACAGTGCTACTGGATTGGTGCAGCCTTTCTGGGATAATCTTGCCAGAAAGGCAAAAAGATAGAAACTTACACATTCATCAGAAATTGTTCCTGCAGTAACTGAATATGAATTTTCTGTGTATTTTATCTTATTGGAAATATATTTATCCTGTTCTTTCATGTTTAGTGGAGCTGTACAGGAAAATAAAACTAAATGAAATGAAATAAAATAAAATAAATAAAAGTATAAAATAAAATAAAATAAAATAAAACCCAAAATAAAATAAAATAATAAAATAAACATCCTCTCTCTGTCTCTGAAATGAACCCCTACACAGTCATTACCACAGTTCTTCATATTTACAATATTTTTGTCTTCATGTGGTTCAACCAACTGTACCAGTTGCAGAGATACCATCAGGTCTCCTGCTATCTGGCAGTCTTAATGAGTATGTTTCTATTATTACATAGAAGAACTACTCCTTCCTCTATAGTATTTCAGTGGGTCACTGTCATTCTTGATTGACCTATTAGAAAGACATAAGGTAGCAAATAAAAACAGCAAGAACTACACAAACAATGGCATCCAAACATTATTGCTCTTTAGCATGTCAATACACAGGGTATGCCACAGGAAATCTTTCCTAACACAAGCAGAACTGTCCTCTATCTTACTGAAACAGCAGAACAAATCCACTCAAGTCCTGGTCCTATATTTCTGAGCTAGTCAACTTATTCTCCTTTTTAGTCAACAGAGAGAAATAAGTACTTCATATGATGTGTCATCTGCTTACTTTATAGCTAAATGCATTATGCTCCACAAGTGTCTATTACTTTCTGATGAAGTACAATGGTTTAGTTTATAAATACATGAGTGTATTTATAATATATACATATATTTCTGGAAGCTGAAGACATTATATAAGCAAAGACCGAAACTGTTTGCTTTAGATGATATAAGACTGGATATGGTGGAAAAATACAAAATGCCAAAAGCCATAGGGAAATTGAATTGCATTCATTTTTACCTTTGATGGTACAAAACCCAAGGATATTCAGTGAAATTAAAAAGCAATGCATTTAAAACTTTGGAAAGGTTCTTTCCTCAGGATAGACTGAGGAGTGTTCATCATGGATTCACAGCAGTATTTAAAGACTATCTGTTTTACACCAGATATGCAGAGTTCCATGAAAGAAAATTACTCGCTTGGAGAATCAAGCATATGGAATAATATCTGCCAATGAATTATGTGATAAACATGAAATGATTTAACCACAAAAGTTATGGGGAACTTTTCTGCATATGTGCAACAAAGCTGACTGACCTTTCTGCATATGTGCAGATCTTCCATATAGGATAAGTACAGTAAATTCAACAGCTCTGAACATTCTCGGTGAGAACTAGAGGTCTAGGCTTCTATAATTTACACTATGTGAACTAACATGGTATTAAAACAAAAAAAAAAATAAACAAACAAACAAAAAAAAGCAATAACAACAACGAAAAACAACCTGCTTTGGCAGGTGGGTTGGACCCGATGATCTTTTGAGGTCCCTTCTAACCCCTTCAATTCTGTGATTCTGTGATTCTTTGATTAGACAGGTCATTAGATTTAAATCTAATATAATATCTTATTGGATTTAAAAACTTTTGTATATGCTTTCATGAAAATCTCTTCCATAAGAAATTTTTACTGCCAGAAGGAGAATAACATAACATCCTTAAAGGAGATGATGTCTTTTATTCTCTATTTTAGCTTTTTTTTTTTTTTTTTTTTTTTTTAAATGATCAAATATAGCTACATGATATCAAAGTACTCTATCACAGATTGAACAGATTATAAATGAGAAGATGGATTTTATTGTGATCATATTTTCATTAAAACAAGACAAGGGCATTACACAGCTGAATGATTTAGTTTCATTTAATGCATATTTATGCACATAAATGTTTATGTTTCTTGGAAAGCCACATATCCTAGATCATCAATACTTTTTGTTTGTTTGTTTGTTTTTCCTTAAGTAACTATTCAATTACCATCTTCCAAAGAAAGAACATTGGGGCTGTCATTCAGTGTATGAAGATTAACAGAGATTCTGTTATGTATCTCCCATCTTTTGGCAGCTCAGTGGAATAATTGCTTCCAGTGTCATTGCTGTTGCAGCAGCTGTAATCTGCTTCTATCGTCTTCCTTCTCACCTAGTTATTCTGTCAACTTTCAGTGCTACCAGAGAGAACCATGCATCAGTCTTGCTGATTTGTCCCTCTTCAACAAAAGGAACTTTTCCTTAAAGATATTGGGTAGCCTGAAAATATGCTGGCTAAAGACAGGAACTCTGAAGTTATCATCCTTGTCACTAGTAACAGGAATAGCATTGTCAGAGTAATTAATGATAGGTAATCTGGAAAATCCTATGGTTTTATCCCACTGTCCAGTTTTTAATCACTTGTGCCAATCAGAGAGGGATTGCTGCTGTGAGAGGAACAGGAACTATTGCCTGAACAAGAACATACCTAGACTGTATTTACTTCAGCGAAGTAAATACATAGCAATTGATTCACGTTTGATCTTTTGCAAAGGTTAGCTTGAATTCCTAAATAGTAAGTTATACATAGCCAAAAACATGTTCATTTATTTCATCTTTTTAATTTATTTTAATTTATTTTTATTTGTTATTTATTTATTTTTAAGGGTATACTGACCCTACATTGTAGGAACCATTTGGCATTTGACCATTGAGATGACTGAAAAAGATCTGAATGACCTACATCTAGGTCAAGATAGGAGGTGGGGAGAATGAGAGAGAGGCAGAGAAGCTATTTAGTGATGTTGGCTAGTTGCACTGGGGTCAGAAAGCTTGGCAGGTTTATTAAATAGCTTGGTCTCTGCTGATGATTCTTGTGAGTTTTGTTCAAAAATGTTGATTGTTATTCTTGTTAAAAGACAGCAGTGGTCTTGGATTTAAGCAGAAGAAAAGGCACAAAGTACAGACTGATCCACACACAATGACACAATGATTCTGATGATGCCATTACACATATAAAGTTTTCCACTAAAGGGGAAAATAAAACAAAACAACTACATCCACCTTTCTTTTCTTTCTTTCTTTCTTTCTTTCTTTCTTTCTTTCTTTCTTTCTTTCTTTCTTTCTTTCTTTCTTTCTTTCTTTCTTTCTTTCTTTCTTTCTTTCTTTCTTTCTTTTTCTTTCTTTCCTTCCTTCCTTCCTTCCTTCCTTCCTTCCTTCCTTCCTTCCTTCCTTCCTTCCTTCCTTCCTTCCTTCCTTCCTTCCTTCCTTCCTTCCTTCCTTCCCTCCCTCCCTTCCTGTCTTCCTTCCTTCCCTCCCTCCCTCCCTCCCTGTCTTCCTCTCTTTCTTTCCCTAAATTTTCAAAGAAAGCTGACCAAGCTGCATAATAATACTTCTTAAATTCCACCTTAAAATGCAACAGATTTGTAACAATGTAAATAATTTTTATTTTAATAGGAACATACTGCAGTTGTATAGTTGGCCTCTTTATGACCCCAGTGGATAAAAAACAAACAAACAAAACAAATTAATATTTTCAAAATGTCCTGGATGGTGGAATATTGAGGGTGTATTCTCAAATTCAGTGTCAGAATATGTGTTTAAAATGAGGTGATGTCACTACATTTCTTCTATTTCTTCCCTGCCTGTTTCCACCCACATCTTTTGCATTATGCTCTAGTATTTTTCAAATGGAACAAATAATTTTTAAAAAAGGAAACAGAAAGGAAAGTACAATGAATGAGATTAACACTGGCAGAAGAATAGATATGCATGACTGGTTGTTAGCAAGGTCTCTAAAATACAACCCACATATCTTCAGCATACTTATTTTAGTGTGATAAATTACATTATCTTTTCACTTATGATACAGATATTTTTTTCTAACATGCTAACATATAAGTATCCTAAAAAAAAAAAAAAAAAAAAAAAATTTACTTGTTGGCAGCTCATCAAACACAGACACTATGGGATTTTGGACTCTCCCTATATGACAAGAGTGGAAGCTTAGAAAGATTCTCTGTCCCCTGATGTTTACAGAAGTTAATAGTTTTATTTTGAAAAGCTATTATTGCAGGTCATTCTCACATCCTACAGTAAAACATGAAGGTGTTAAGCATGTCTCTTAGCATTTTAAAGTTATTTTTATGATTGAGGATGTGGTTATGGGAGAAACATATCTTCCAGTTCATCTTCCCATATACAATTTTAAATAAAATTTTGAGTGTGGAGAGGTCTTACACTTAAAGTCTACACTGTTTCTTCCTTATTCAAACCTAGAATTTGGTTTAGATTTTTCTGTCCCATCCTGAAAACTGGGGTGAACTAAAGGGAGAACTGTTTGAATGTGGATTAATTTCTCTAAAGGAATGGCACTTGGGTTTAAATCCAAATTAAATTCAGTGCTATGGAGGTGGTGAAGAGTCTACAGGGCAAGACGTACATGTATGAGGAGTGGCTGAATTCACTTGGATTGTTCCGCCCAGAGAAGAGGAGACTGATGGGAGGCCTCATGGCAGCCTGTAGCTCCCTCATGAGGGGAGCAGAGGGGCTGGCGCTGAGCTCTGCTCTTGGCACAGCAACAGGACCCGAGTGAACAGCATGGAACTGGGACTGGGTCAGGCTGGGTGTTAGGAAAAGGTTCTGCATCCAGAGGGTGGTCGGGCACTGGGACAGGCTTCCCAGGGCCGTGGGTATGGCACTGAGCCTACCAGAGTTCAAGTGTTTGGACAACACTTTCAGATGTGGTCTGATTTTTGAGTGGTCCTGTCTGGAGCCAGGATGTCTGGAGTCAGACTTGATGATCCTTGTGGGTCCCTTCCAACTCAGGATATTCTGTGATACATTGGTTCTAAATTAAATCTCAGGAGTTGTTCATATGAAACTTTGTCTCCAAATAGCAGAAAACGTGTGTGATGTCATCTGACTCTAGATCAAACCTGAAAAATAAATACTCTAAGTTTTGATTTCAGTTGCACACTGTATTGGAATGATATCAGAAAGCAGATTTGGATTCAAAGTCCTCATTTCTAGTAGCCTGTGATCAATATTCAGTTTTATTTAAATAAATGTAAAGATTTTTTCCTATAGGCTTTTGAAAATCTATACATTGAAACAAATTTCAGGAATAGAAGTAGAACTGCAGATTTTCTCCAGTACTCATTAATAATTATTAATTTTGTTTTCAGGGGCAACAGTCTAATAATTACTGGAGTAGCTGTAGATATAAAGACATAAACCACAGGATATAATGATTTAAGATGTAACCAGAAATGTAGCCCCATTTAGAAGCTGTAGTATCACTTTTCAATTCCAACTAAGGCATTTTTTAAATTTTATATTCTTGCTACATAAATCATGTCTCAGAATGAATATTAAATGAAAACAGTTTTTGTTTTTGTTGTTTGTTTGCTTGCTTTTTTTTCCCTGAGGAAAACAAATGGAATTCCAGATTTCTGGAAAAAAAGAAAAAAAAAAAAAAGAATAAAAAAGTGGCAATACCAAAACTTTGTGTCAGTCTATAGTTTCTCAGTGTTTTTTTTTTTTTTTTTCCAGTTTTTTTTTTTTCCTTTCTCTCGCTCTTTTTTTCTGTTTTCTTCTGAAAAGCTATGGGATGATTATTCTATTACTAACTGGTCATCTACTCTAATAGTGTGTTACAGGAATACACAGAGCTAGTAACACCAAGAAAAAAGACTGCCTTAAAAACTTGTAAGGAAGGTTAACTGTAATTATACCTAGGAGACTCGATCAGGAAGTCTATTTATGAAAGTTCCTAAGTATTAGCCCAAAGGCAAGAACAGACTTGGAAATCATCACAGGTAAATTCATCTGTCAGATGTGATAACTTACAAGCTACTCTGAGGTACTGCCTTACTGGATGTATTGCTTGAAAATGAACTGAAGGTGGATTTTGCCTCCTTTACCCTTACTATTTAATGAAATGTTAAAACAGCTGTTGGATATCATCTCACAGGAATAAGAAACTCCTACTTCCTCACCCAGCAAAGATTTTCCAGTCACCGAGATTGTTTAAGACCAAAGATGCCAAATATTAAATGCCAATATTTGTTTACAAATCAATGTTTGTCTTTAATAAAAGATGCTTGTGCTAGCAGGCAAAACCTTATATTCATGAACATAAATAGATTTTATTAAGTAGATATATTGTTAAATTACATCTTTAATGAAACTCCAAGCACCAATGCCAGTTTTGGGAGGGCGCTTTTCATGTGCTTTATGCATCAGAGCTGGCTGCTAAAGCTATTGCTTCTTGTTCACTAGTCTACTGTGACACTGACAAGTGAATGACTCAAGCAACAATACCAAGAAGAAATAAGAACAACATTGAAGACATAAGGATGATAAATGTTCCTCATTGTTGTTCGAAATAACCTTTTAGTTCAGAGGAAGATGAACCTGAGTGCTTCT
This sequence comes from Netta rufina, assembly GCF_964035555.1. Classification (NCBI taxonomy): domain Eukaryota; kingdom Metazoa; phylum Chordata; class Aves; order Anseriformes; family Anatidae; genus Netta; species Netta rufina. The sequence continues at coordinate 188,743,114 of NC_140123.1, read as the reverse complement.
TTCCTACTACACATGCAAATAATCAGTGATCAATTAATGAATGGTGGTATTTTCCACAGCTGTGAGATTGTGATTACAAAAGGGATCGAAACATAGAATTGACTGAGGGAGGACCACCTTGCTAACTTGACAGGGTCATAAGAACACCAAGGAAGTCATTTATTATTGCTATTCATTAAAGAAAGGTTATAGTAATCTTTCTAATTACTTTTCTTACTTAGGACTGCTAACTTTTTCACAGATTGCTTGTCACTTGTACTGACCTCTGTATAAAATCAATACATATTTGCATTTTTTTGGTGCTCATTATGGTGAAACATGACACAGCCTGAAAATAAAATGTCTTTCTTTATAGCAGCAGGCAAGGCTTTGAAAATGCTGAAGACAAAGGTTTAGACTCTCTCTTTTATTGTTTCATTACTCCTTTCATATATTCTCACAACACTCATGTATTGTGGCTGTTTATGCTTGCCATGAAGTTGTTATAAGATGCTTCAGGAAAACCAGGCCAATATAATATGCAAGTCATTCCAAGAACTAAGATATTGTCTCCATTTTTTTATTTCTTTCTTAAAATGTCAAATAAATAAGAATCATCGAGAATTAATTAAAAACAAACGCTTCTATATTTTTTCCTTTATTGTTGTGTTGAAAAATCCAACTAACCTAAGTTCTTTTTTAAACAAAAAATGTGCTGACACCGTGAAATTTGGAGTTAAATTTGGATTTAGATTTTAATGTCTTAAACATCAGGTATGTGTTTAGATCAAAGTTCTCTAGTAGCAAACTACTTTTATTCACAGAATTACGACTGGAGTTCAGCCTTTTTTTTTTTTTTTTTTTTTTTCCTTGCTTCCTAACTTTTGACCAAACTCAGTCTTTTCTCATATAACACAAAATCACATATTTCCAACCATTCCAAGTTCTATCATCCTAAAAGCCTCAAAGACAGACAAGACAGACATCATCTCTATCAGGAGCTGAGATGCTTAGGGATCTTATTCTAAATGGTACTATTGGCTGTGACTCACTCTAATAATAGAAACATTTAACACAAGGTAAAACACCATCTTAAGTTGTACACAAAAGGAAAAAAGAGAATGTTAAATCCTAAATGTCTCAAAGTGATCCATGGATTATTATCTACTTTTTTTTTTTTTTTTTTTTTTTTTCAAGGGGATGACATTTAACAACAGTTAAATTATTTGAAACGGTATAAATGGAGAAAGTATCTTCATTGTACCTTTCCTTTCCATGCCCATTTTAAATATATGTTTCAAGTGAACCTTTAAAGTAGGGTAGTTACTCAAGCAATTCACATGATTAAGAGAACATAAAGGGGGGGAAATCACAGTGGTTTGAAAGGGAAAAAGGTGGTGTCTTTGATTTTTGATTTTGAGATGAAGACTGACAGATGAAACAGCCCTCTCTCTCTCTCTCTCTCTCTCTATTTCATTATTATTATTTTAAAATATGGTTCTGCATAGCTATATGAATTTGAAAACCACTGGATAGGTACGTATACACATTGTAAACAGGTATTTGATTTAGTAGGAAAGAAGGCTAATTACATACTAGGATATATTAGCAGGCCAATAAATCATGGCCAATAGATTGATTAAGCTGATTATCCCCTTTCATTCAGTGATTATACCATTTCATTCAGGTATCTAGAGTAGTGAATCCAGTTTTGGTCCTCCAATACATGACAGACTGATAGACTAGAGCACGTGTAGGGCACTACACATTGGTGAGGGGTTTGGAATAGTTTCTTTATGAGGAGAGGCTGAGCAAGCTGGGTTTATTCACCCTGGAGCAAGGAATTATTCACCCTGGAGCAAATTAAGAAGACCAAACAGCACCCTCCCTACACCTACAAGTAAACAGAAAAGATGTAGCCAGGCCCTGCATAGTGTTACAAAATGGATGAATAGAAAGAAAAAGGGCATAAATTGAAACAAGAAATGTTCTCACTGGATATAAGGAGAAACCTTTTTCCCATGAGGTCAATCAGGCAATGATACAGGCTGACTTGAGCAGTTATGCCACCTTTCTCCACTCTTGGAAGCAGGAAAACCCCTGAGCAATCATGTCTAACCCCACAGTTGATTGTGCTTTCAGCATGTGTTTGGACAGGGGATCTCCTGAAATCCTTTCCAACATGAATTATTATTTTGTCTTTGGGAATAGCATAAAGATGGAAGACATGCAAGACACTTAAAATAAGCCTAAACATAATGATGAACTCCCCTTTTATATGCAATTATGGAGAAAAAAAGTCAGTCGTTTCAGTTGATTCTGTTTTTTGTTTGTTTGTTTGGTTGGTTGGTTTGTTTTGTTTGTTTTGTGGGGGGCCACATTTAAAGTGTATATGTTATTACCAACATCTACATGTATATGGAATTTGTTGTGTTCTGGTTTTGGTTTCAAAGGAGTTACTTTTTTTTTCTCTTACTGACTAAAGGTTATCATTTTGATAAATCGGTTAATGCAGCTGTTCCCAAGGGATCTTGTTTCTGCTTTCAGATATACTGGTGATGAATATGAAGTAACTCAACTCAGTGTAATACTTGAGAAAGATGTTATCTGAGAATCTTGGAAGTTAATAGGTATACTCTAGATAGTGACCAGATTAGATAAGAGCAAAATATGATCTTTAGACTTTAGCACAGTCTATGACAAAAAGGATTTGTGCTAGATAATAGAAAGTCAAGAAGACTTTTTCTTCTTATTCATTGTAAATCATTGAGGAAAGTTGATGAGTGAAGTACAGATCTTTCTCTAGGTATTTTTTTTTTTCTTCCTCCATGGCAAGAACAGCAAATGCAGCTTTTATTATTTTTTTTCCCAATATGTTAAAATTGCCATAGTTCTAATGATCTGTATTCATCATATTGCCTCAAACTACTCGTAGCTATAATTCATCATATTTCTAATTTTACAGAGGCACAGATGGCTGTCCACTCTAGTGGTCCCAACGTTACTGAATTAAACATGGAATAAAATGATTGATTAAAAATTGTAATCAAACATTACTGCTTGTAATTGTGATTAATATGAGTTTACTATTTCTGACAATAATTACTTTTCTTCTCTCTAACAGAGGGAATGGAAAGTAAGTGGATTATTAAAAAATCAAGGAAGACTTTAAGGCCAAATAAAGAATTGATATTAATTGTTAAAAGAGAAAACTGCTGCTAGTACTGTACTTTCAGGATGGTTTAGCTTTAGCTGGTCTTGTCATCCTTTTGAGAACTGTATGGCTGTTTTTTCAAGGCTAGCACTTGTTCCCTGTGGGAAAGTGACAGCTAATAATTTACTTGTATATTATCCTTTGTACTGTTTTTAAATCATTTTGCATGTTTACATTTTCAGTAGTGCCTAGTAACAAGATGTTTTAGGACCTTTGTGTATATATTTGATTCATATTACCTAAGACAATGAAAAATTAATGGACTGATTTCTATTACTGTTTTAAGAATTCAACAGAAGCACAGTTAATGTGTTCATTTGGCTTTGGATCAAGCCTGTAATTCTCACTTATAGGATCATCATGGTGTGGTGGTTCCACTTGAGTGGGCAGCCGAGCTCCACCACAACTGCTCTCTCACTCCCCCTCCTCAAAGAGGAATGGGGAGAAAATACAATGAAAAGGGCTCAAAGTTGAGATAAGGACAAGGAGATCATGCAGTCATTATTGTTAAGTGGCAAAACAGACTTGGCATTGGGAGACAAAGATTTATTGCTTATCACTAACAATCTAGAGAAGTGAGAAACAAAGGAAAGAAACCAAAAGCACCTTCCCCCCCCATCCACCCTCTTCCACCTCCTCCCCCCGAGCGGCGCAGGGGAACGGGGGAATGGGGGTTATGGTCAGTCTGTAGTGCTTCTTCTCTGTCACTCCTTCTTGGTCACTCCTTCTTGGTCCCACCCACGGGATGCAGTCCTTGATGAACTGATCCGGCGTGGGCTTCCCACAGGCAGCAGCTCTTCCAGAACTGCTCCAGATACGGGTCTGTACCATGGGGTCCATCCCTCAGGAGAAAACTGCTCCAACCTGGCTCCCCCACGGGCAGCAGCTCCTGCCAGGTCACCTGCTCCTGTGTGGTCTCCTCTCCACGGGCTACAGGTCCGGCCCGGAATCTGCTCCGGCAGGGGTCTTCCACAGGTGGCAGCCTCCGTTGGTACAGGTCCACCTGCTCCACCGTGGTCTCCTCCACGGGCTGCTGCGTGGAACCCTGCTCCACCGTGGTACTCCATGGGCTGCAGGGGGACATCCTGCTTCACCATGGTCCTCACCACAGACCGCAGGGGACTTCTGCTCCAGCACCTGGAGCACTTCTCCCCCTCCTTCTTCATTGACCTTGGCACCTGCAAGGCTGTTTCTCACTCCCTTGACTCTCCCAGCTGCTGTGTGGTGCAGCGTTTTTTTCCCTGTCTTAAATATGCTCTCACAGAGGCGCAAAACAACATCGCTTATTAGCTCGGCTCTGGTCAACAGTGGGGCCCTTACCAAACATGGGGCAGCTTCTAGATCCTTCTCACAGAAACCACCCCTATGGCCCCCTGCTACCAAAACCTTGCCACGTAAACCCACTACACATGGTCAAACAGAAACCAAGCCTGTATTGTGATATAATCCAGGATTTCTGTATGTCTTTCTTTTCTTTGGGCAAGCATGTGAAAATTTACGTTTAAACTGACACTATGTCTTCTATTTCTTACATTGGTTGTTACACCAAAAAAACAAACAACCAAAAAAAAACCAAACAGTTGATCATCGTGTTTGGTTTCCAAAAGTAAAAAGAATGTTTGAACTATTAAACTGTTTTAAAACAAAACAAAACAAAAAAAAAAAACACAAACACAAAAAATCCTGAAAGACATATACTTGAAGTAGTGAAGGTACCAGTAGAAAGGTTTTGGAAAATGAAAGTAGGTGGCTATTCCTAAATGGCTTATTAAGATAAGGCTGCGGAAGCAATAACATATTCCCCTGGCCTTAAAGGCCAGGGCTTTCTATGATTTTTAAATTAAAATAAAAGAGATCTAGAGTATAGGGTGCAGCCTGGATTTGGAGGACCTGGATATCTTTTGTCTGCAACATACATGTATGTTCCTGGTATATTTTGAACAACAAAAACATTTGTTTCATACAAAAATTATCTTGGTGAATGAATACTGGAAAATTACAATGTGGAAACTGTGGCAACATAAGCCAATTTGTCAAGCCATAACACACACAGAATAATTTGTTCATCGAGTTCAGTAGATAAAATCACCTAATGATATATGAGAAACAATCTAGCAAATTAGGACTGAGATCTGAGAGCTAAGCCTAAGAATGATGACACAGTTGCAACCCTCATAATGTCACATCTCCTTCATGTAAACTATGCATTTTCTTGGTGATAATACAATTTACAAACAGGGAATATAAAATTTAGAGCAGAAACACCAGAAAAGTTCTGCACCTAATTTCTAGAATGCATAGATTTCTAAATCTATGAAATCTAGAAAGCTCAGATTTCTAATTATGATTTATTTCTCCTGGAGAAATTAGACACGTATGAAAAAGATACGAAAGGGAAAAAATAATATTGAATTAATGCTCAAATTTTTAATATTGTTTAAACAGTAAATACTATTTAAAAAAGGGAGTTAACTCCAAAACATTTGTAGAAGCAAGTGGAAATCCACTGACTTCAAGGTTGGTCTGTCCCTTTCCTCTTTACCTTTTATTGTGTGCTTATTCTAAATTCACCTGTGCCATTATGTGCCTTTCTGTGATTTTGTTCCCTGTGTTTCTCTTTCTCTTTCCTTAGTTTCATTTATTTAATTTTATTCCCCTCCCCTCCCCCCCCCGCCCCCCCCCCCAAGTATGATGCAACTTCCTAAAAAATATTGTTCATTTTTGTATCCCCAATTAACATTTTCATCCTTCATCTTTTCTTCTGCCACAAGATCTGGTCTTCCAATAAGCTGTAGGATGCAGGTGGTGAAAACACAAGGGATGAAGCTAAACATAACACCTGGGCAAAGACAGTACACAGAGAAGACTTGCTGATTCACAGCACCTCTTGTGCTGTCTTTGGTAGCCAGATCTCTTGGAGGCCAAGGCAGAATTTAGAGCTGCTTCTTGCCTCCTATGTGTAAAATCTTTACAGCCAGCCTCTGTGGTCTTGTTACGCCTGATTCTCCAAAGATGAATTAGTCAAGTACAGTTCTTTAGGTACGAGCAAGCTTTGATTTTCTTTTACGCTACTGATAGTTACTTCCTCCGCTCCCCCTCCCCCAACTCCATTTGAATTTGCATATGTTTCCAAGGCTTCTGTTTCTCTTTACCCTTTCATAGCATTGTACTTGTTGCCCATTTGATGCTCCAGTTTCCTTTTATCTGGGCTGCTATGCTTAGCCAACGGATTCATGGTATAGTAACAAATTATATTATGGAATAACTCATTGAGTAAATTTGTTAAAATTGGTGGAAGTTTTCCTTCAAGTTAATGTTAAAAACAAGCAAGCAAACTTTATTTTTCTGTTTAACAAGGTCTTCTGTATGCCTGCATTTAAGCTTGTATTAACTATGAGTTTAACTTCAGGTGACACACATTTCTAAGACATAATTATGCTGTTAAATTCATCCCAGAAGGATGGATGGGAGGATGTGATGTTGTATGGGGTTTACATGGCAAGGTTCTTGTAGCAGGGGGCTGCAGGGGTGGCCTCTGGGAGAAGAGCCCAGAAGCTGCCCCATGTCAGATCAGAGCCAGCTCCAGGCAGCTCCAAAAGGGACCTGCTGCTGGCTAGAGCCGAGTCAATAAATAATGTTGTTTTCACCTCTGTGAGAGCACATTTAAGAAGGGGGGGTGGGGGTGGAACTGCTGCACAACAGCAGCCAAGAATGAGTGAGAAACAGCTCCACAGACTCCAAGGTCAGTACAGAAGGTACTCCATGCACGCAGCAGAAGTTCCCCTATGGCCTGTGGAGAGGCCCCTGGTGGAGCAGGCTGTCCTCCGGCAGCCCATGGGTCCCACATGGAGCAGATCTCCACACTGCAGCCTGTGGAGGAGCCCCCGGTAGAGCAGGTGGATGTGGCCTGGAGGAGGCTGCAGTCCATGGAGAGAGCGCCCCAGCAGGAGCAGTCCCCAGTCTGGAGCTGCAGCCTGTGGAGAGGAGCCCAAGCAGGAGCAGGGGCTCTGGGGGGAGCTGCTGCCCTTGGGGGACCCATGCTAGAGCAGTTTGCTCCTGAGGGATGGACCCCATTGTACAGAGCCATGTTGGAACAGTTCTTGAAGAGCTGCTGCCTGCAGGAAGCCCATGCAGGATCAGTCTGGGAATGATGAAAGCCCATGGGAATGGCCCCATGTTGGAACAGAGGTAGAGAGTGACTGTGACAGAGCAGCAGAGATGAAGTGTTTGAGACTGATCACAGCCTCCATTTCCTGTCCTTCTGTGCCACCTAGGGGGAGGATATAGAAGAGGGTGGATGTGGGGGGGGGATGTGTTTTTGTTTTGCTTTTAGTTTCTCACTGCTTTGTTCTGTTAGTACTAGGTAAATTATTTTGATCTCCATATGCTGAGCCTGTTCTGCCCATGACAATAATTGGTGTGTGATCTCCCTGTCCTTATCTCAACCCTTAAGCCCTTCTCATTCTATATTTTCCCTTTCCCTTTGAGGAGGGGCAGTGAGATAGCAATTGTGGTGGAGCTTGGCTGCCCAGCCGAGTAAAACCACAACAGATGTAAAGAGGAAGTCTGGGTGGTAAAACTTCTGTGACTACATGCAACTTTCCCCAAAAGATGATCAGCCTTTGTATATTTACAGCTGGTATGTGCTGTATCACGTGGTGTTGCAAGCTGTTATCAAAGAGAGATGGCTAATTGGCTATTTGATTAATAGCTCTCCACCAGTCTACATCTGTAGTGAGATTTAGCCTACTGTTCTTAAAACTGGCTAAGGCACACCTTACCATAAGGTATCTGCACAGCTATATGGAGTTGAGAAATCATTATAGTGAAAAATATGATTGAGCAACGGGTCTCAGGTATATGTGGACACCAGAGGATCTTTTCCTAGTGGTACAATGCCTATTTTCTCATTTCAAAGAAAGCATTTCAATTTTCTCTCCTTGTAAAAAGAAAAAATGCATAATAGAAAAAACAACACCCTCACCTCCAAAATTACCTGTCTAGTAAAGAAGATAATAGGAAATGTGTTGTACAGCTAGACTAGCCAGGATGAAGGAGGAAAGGGCAATTATATGGAGCTTGTAACCCTAGAAGCTATGGAGTTAATAGTAAAGTATTTCATAACATTGAATTTGCCTATGGCCCTGCCGTCCTAAACAGGAACAAGTGTACTTGCTGTCTATGCATGGCAATGTCCAGGTAGCAGTCAGTGCTTTAACAAGCTGGCATAGGAAGGGTGTTCCTTCCCAAATATGTCATCTGCTTTACTGTGCACATGCAAACTCCAACAGCAAAGATAGTCAGGAAAAAAAGCAGATCATCCAAATAGAGATGCAATATTTCTCTATCTGGTGATTTGGTATATGTCTATAAATTATACTGCAGATAAAATTTAGTAAATCTTATATCCCTGATAGTTATTAATATTGAAGTGAAAACTTCTTCAGAACACCTTTTTCTGTCACTAACCTTTCCCAGTGACTGGTGTGGTCTTTTTGAGTATTTAACAAGATTGCTGCAACTTTAGAAAAACATCGCTCAAATTCCTTAATCCCTATTCTCACTGGAAGATTTTTTATTCTAATAAACTAAGTTTTACCTTAAGCATAATTCTGTCTTCTTTGAAAGGTATTTACATGTATATATACACTGAGACATTCATGCATACATGCACACATTCATTGATCAAGGCAAACTAATTGGTATCATCAGCTGTTGGAAGTATTTTACATGCACATGACTGAAAGTACCTGTGAGATATTTTGTATGTTAAAAACCTGCCAAATCTATCCTATTTTCAGTAATATGGCTTAATTCAATGTGAGCATAAGTATTTCCAACATTGTTTAACTTCCGTAGCTGTTCCATTTTTTTTTCCAGTTGAGCACCCCGAGGAGTCAATACTTTTTACTTTCTCTTCATGAGAAATTAGGTGCTTTGTCAATACAATACAAGCAAAGAAACAGCTTAATATATGCATATGGTATATATACACACAGGTAAAAAAAACAAACAACAAAAAGTTGTTTTCTTCATGGATTTTTGGTTATATATTAAATCAAACAAATTGTCAGAATTACATACTTCCCAGAGCAAGTTGTGAATTCCGTTCAAAAAAAAAAAAAACAACTATAGTTTTATGCCTCAAATATTTTCACAGAGAGAATGTAAGCACATGATTTACTGGTAAATGTGGTATCAGTTTATAAGCCTTTCAAGTTTTCACAACAGAATTCATTTCTTGTTAGATAAACAAGTTACAGATCATTTAATTGTAGAAAGACTTGTTTGTTTTGTTAGGACTACACTATATTTACTATTATCTTTTGAATATTATAAACACTGGGAATAATATTTTTTTCAAAGTATGAATAGTAACAGCAGATATGACTTTTAGTTAACACAGTGACATTGGGATCAAGTCCATACCCAAGCAGAATTTAATGTTAAAAATGCAGTTCATTTCTGCTATTTTAAAAACAAAATAGTCCAAATCAATATTGTATCAGTAGCTATGGAGCTTTAATATTATATCAGTAGTTATACAGCAATTCCTATACTAGCCAACTAAATTTACCATTAATATTAAAAAATATTTCAACCTTGAAGATTAAGCCATGTATTTCAATTGATAAATTGAAAGACCTATGTCTTCAGAATAAAGTCTGAAAAAAGACCCAAATGTCAGAAAATGTCAAAGAATGCCAACATGCAAAATTTTAAAAAGGCAATCACAATATGAGTGAAATAATAGCATACAAAACTTTCACTTGTTTAGTTGAAAGATGGTGACAGATCTGTGAATCTATTATGAAAAAATTCAATATAGCCTTGAATCCACTACAATCTTGTGTTACCCACAGTGGTACACAATGTAGGGGCACGTAAATCACATCAGTTTCCCATCCATATAATCTACCCCAAAACAGAAAAAAATTTACAAATGAAAAGGAATAGTGTCTAAATAGTGCCTTTCAGAGCAGTACCTCCAAAGGAATCAAATTTATCAAGGCTTTTCTTATACAACTCTGACAGCAGCACAGTTTATGATCTTTTTTTCCCCAAAACTTTTGCAGTATCATCCAGAATGGGTCAGCTACCTACGTATTGCTTAGTCACTAGGAGAAAATGTACTATTAATATGCCAACATATTAAAAATGTCTAAATTACAGATGGCAGCACTGAAAAGATTGAGTCATATGAATGACCTTTTCTCAACATTGTTGGATAAGATGTTTGTTTTGCTTAAGGACATTTTAATATTGCTCATTAATACCAATGTTACTGTGTTCAAAAGGTGAACGTGCCAGCATGCATCTGATGAGATGAAAAATCATATACCTCTCAGCATCAAGACAACAAAAGTAAGATCCTCCAGTTGTGGTACTGTAATTTCCATTTATTTACAAAAAAAATCACTAAAATTTCAGTTTGGACCAAATAAAGTCCTGTTGGAATCCAAGGGGTTTAATTATAACCATATTATATTAATGTTAAAGGACTTTTGATTGCTTTTAAAAAAAAAAAATCCAAAGGTACAGAAACAAAGCTTAAATAAAATCCAAACTTTTGTAATGAATTTTAGTTTTCTCTGTTTCTCCCCTTGCTTGAATTATCTTTGTTGTTTTACTGTTTAGAACAAAGGGGAGATGGGGAAAACAAACAAAACTAAAACAAGGTGAAATGAGGGGCTGACGATCTATATCTACAGTGGTGATAAAAGTGTTATCACTTGTCAATAACTAGATCTTTCCACTGGACATTTCAGCTAGCCTCAGATACATGGAGATCATGAAAAACATGAGAAATAACCATAGACTAATTAGTTTATTTAAAAATCTCATTCAAAATTAATTCTGAGTGGTTGATATCACATAATGTAACTCTACGGAAGAGGGCCTCACCTTCAAATATACTTTTTTGAAAAAAAAAAAAAAAAGACAAAAACAGAAATGTATTCCTTGACCATTTCAGCTGTGAAATGGAACTCTAAAGATGTGGTCTGACCAGTATTTTGCAGATCAGAAAAATAAGATGTCAAAGCAATACTCTAACACTGGTAACATTGTGTGTGGCTTGATACTAGAGATTAGTAATTTGAATGAGAAATGGATGCCTCTTTATGGACTAACTCACTTGATGACCTTCCTCAACTTTTCTCTAAGTTGGTGTATGTTTAGGGCATAGTTGAAACATCTTATAAAATAAACACCCAACAATCTTAATTCATAGCACAATAATTACTGGATATTACACAGCCTGATCTCTATCACATGATTTACCTCAATCATTTACAAACACCTTCACAACATTCCCTGTAAAATCTTTTTCTTTGACTTCTACCTTCTGACAAAGCTATTTCCTGTGTGCATGGATGCTGATGAATTGTTATTTGAACAGCTAGGTTTTGAAAGTATCAGTTAAAATCTCACCTTTTGTTTTGATAAAAAATAAAAAACAGTTTAGAAGTTTAGAGGATTTAACATTTGCATTTATTCTAAGAAAGTCAAAGACATTGGTGCCTTTTGTTGCAAGTACTAACCTAGAGGATGCATAAAAGCTGTGATAGTAAAACATTTTTTAAATGAGATTTTCAAGTTTAAATGGTCCAAGAAAGATTTTCTGATCCTTTAAAATAACTGGTTATTGTAACATATCTTATTCTTTCTCTGTTTTGATTCCAAGTACAGCTCCCTCTTGTATTTAATGTTTGGCTTTATTTTTATCATTTTTTCCAATGACTACCTATAGTTTCAGCTTGAGATTCAAACTTTTAGTTTCTTTGATTCTGACCTATATGTTGTATGCGAAAATTACAGAAAATAGTTGCAAATAATATTTTTACTGCTGTGAACTCTGCCAAAGTACTAGAATATAATTGATTCTCACTACTTTCTTTACATGAAAATAACCTTATTGGATTCACTCCTTTATTTTTCCTCAGATTTGTCAAAGCAATGTTTTTCAAAGATAGGAATGATAATAAAAACAAAAGCTTCCCAATGTTTTTCAAATCATCCTTATAAGAAACCTTCCTGAGAAATCAGAGCATATGAAAGAAAAGCAAATTGAAATGGTTGTATTCCTATAGCTCTTGCAAAACTGGGTAGCACTGTGTGAAAATTTAGTATTACAGGAAATATAAAATTTTTCTTCCTGTCTTTCTCTCTACTAAACTGACCGTCTTGATTATCTCCCAGTTACTTTTGCCATTATGTTTACACAGTGTTTTTTGCCATTACAAGTCATACTGGCTCTAGCTGGGATGGAGTTAGTTTTCTTCATAGCATCCCATATGAAGATGTATTTTGGATTTGTGGCTAGAAGTGTTGATAACACTCTGGTGGGAGCAGCCAGAAGGCAGCAGTCCCAGGGCAGATCCCATGACTGAAGAGGCACCCCCAACCACCAGTGAGGAGGAACTCCCCTGCCAGCCCCAGGTTGGCGAGGGCTTGCTGTGACACCCCTCATTATTGGGGAAGGGAGGTTTGTCCTGTTGATGTTTGGGCACAGAAGGTAAATACATTACCAGAGGAAAGTGTAGATAGAAAGGGCAAATAAAATGATTTCAACTATATTGCTGGTGAGGCTTAATTTGTATTGAGACTAGTAACCTGCTCTAGGGAACCTGTTTTGGCAGGGTGGTTGGACCCAATGATCTTGAGGTCACTTCCAACCCCTACAATTCTGTGATTAAATTGTAAATATTAATACAAGAGTCAAATTATGGCAGGTACGCTCTGCTCCTACACTTGGCATAAGTCTTGCTCAGGCTTGTGAACCACAGCAGGCCTCTATGTGATCACTCCTTGAACTGGACAGCTTATTAGCAACAGGGCCTCAGGCATACCATTCCCATTAAATCTGTCATGGACAGTAATAAAGGAATTTGAGTTTGACTACAAATCAATCAGTCAATTTAATAAATATGGCATCTCACCTCATTTCTCTTCATAACCCAAGGAAGAGTTATCTTGACACCATTCCATTGTTATCTGCAGAGTACAGTGAAGCCTTATTTCTTAATTCAGTCCCTTTAACACCTTTTGATCATCTGAGGTCTATACAGTATGAACAAGCCTCTCCCCAACCACAACTGGAACCTGTGGTATGACTGATTGACAAAGTTACTTTCTAAGGCGAGGAGGAGGAGTGTACAACCTGATTCTTAAAGTATTTGGAAAAAGACCTGAATCCTTGATAGTTAATGACCAAAAGACAATGTCCATGCAATCCTATAGTGATCCCAAACAAGAACTCTGAGCTTACCAGTGACTGCAGCAGACTGCATCTCCTTGATCACAAAGTTGGTACACCTCTCAAGTACCCCTGAGGAGAAATGCATCTCAGGGTTGAATCCTCAAGGAACAAGCTCATCTGCAGACAAACACTGATGAGAACACAGGGTGAGTAACTCATTCGAGGGGGTACTTTGGAAGTGTGCAACTGGATTTAGAAAACCACCAGAACCCTGCAGTAACTCTTCAGTGAACCTTGCCATTCATGAATCTTGAACTTCATTGTTGTTTCTATTGTAACACAATGCTTTAAAGAAATTTGCTAATCAACTAATACCTGAATACTAATTAAGTGCAGTTGAAATCATAATCTGTTATCTGCTATAAAGGTGTATAATAGATTGTTACTTAATTGATGCTACATTAGAATTGTGTAAATCTAATTCCATGATAACAAGTGAGCTCCACATACATGATGTGATCTCTTTTAGTTATAAAGAGAGCAAGTGTAACACAGCTATCAGTACTCCACAAAATTCAGCTTCTAGGAACAGCAGCAGAAATGCGTTTCTGTTTCAGACATGGCAAAATTGTCTGTCAGTGGTAACATTCCAGCAATGAAAATATCCTGAGGTAGCTTTAATTCCCAGAAATACACTGAGCATCTGTCCACAAATACTTTGAAGGATACTGTTAGCAATTGGAATTTTACCCCATAGCTTATTTGGAAGTAAAGCTACATTTCAAGATTGGATTTCTCTGGTAGTGAGGAAAAGGAATGCATTTCCAGAAAATATTGCTATATAGGTAGATACTTAAAATAAAAAATAAAACTCCTGATAAGAAAAAATAAACACCAACACTTTACTTGAAAGTGCTTATGAATTGCTGTTTATTTCTCATGACCTTCTATTGCAGAAATCTGATATGTAGCAATGATATTTTTCTTTTAGAAAGTATTTCTTAGTCAACTACTGATAGGCCACTCAGAAACTGAGGTTTAAATACATATCTGAATCGAGAAGCAAGTATTATTGGTTTTAATTCCCGATTTAAGCATTTCAAAACTTACATTATTGTAACTTCCTATGTCTTGCATTGGACTCTTATTAAAATTGAGGCAAATGATATTACAGTGACTGCTGAGTAAAGGCCAGACAGTCATAGAAATGCCCATCAGCACTATAGTTACTGATACAGTACTGCCTTATATGGCCATAGCAGCTAGAAACATTAAGTGCCTTAAAAAAAAAAAAAAAAAAAAAGATTTAATACACTTGACCAGCCTTTAAGTTCTTTCTTTCAATACAAATTCTTTCTTTTCTGGAACATATTAACAAAAAGATTAGAGGAACTGCTTGGTTTTCTTGAAATACTGCACCCCTGGCTTTGTGCTTTTATAAAAGAACTGTAGATATCTGCATTGTGTTAGAGCTTTTATGAGCTGTTTTCCATAGGGGGAAAAAATGTACAGGTGCAGCCAGCACATGGAGAGGGGGAGGATAGACAAAACTCTGCACTGGAACCCAATGTAGTAAAAACAGTTAATTCTGAAGTCAATATGTAATCACAATAGAAGGAACTAAGTTATTTTTTTCCCCTAAACCTTTTCCAGCTACAGTCCAAACTCACTGATGTGATGGGTGAACTAGTTAATTAGCAAGATCTAGTAAGAAGAGTAAACAGACTGCACCATTCCCTAATGATTTCAGAAAGTCAAAGAGCTGATTCACAGTGCTTCCTGCATAACTTCCAAAATACAGTGATTATCAAATATCCATAATTATTTCTGTGCAATAATTGAATTCACATCTACCTTTGAAAGTTAGATAACTAACATTTTCCCTCCCTTGGAGGGGCATCATCATTTTGGATAGTTCACTTTTCAGTTGGACACAGGAATTTCATTACTAGTCTGCTTCCTTCTGATTACCCTGACTGGAAGAAAGATGTCTATGCTTGTAAACCTTAAACTTGAGGAAACAATTGGTAGTCTTCACACAACAGTAATATCTGAATAACTTGTAAACCATAAAGCCTTTTGCTTTGACCTTGCTCTTTCCTTTACAAGATAGTCATATATTAACTTTTTAGAGTATCACTTTCAGCAGCTTTTCTCCATTGGTTTATATTATTTATACCACAACACTAACAAGAAATATTTTGAAAAGTGTGATTAAGTTTTTGTTATTTACCTGTAGTCTAACTTTCCAAAAGGTGTTTCTCCTCTAGCTTCATGTTTTAAAGAGGCAGGACCCTGTGGAAACAGTTTCTGTGCATATCTGCAGTTGATGTTTTTGTATTTAAACCTATGTTTTTGAACAGAATCCAAAGCACAAAGAATCATTTGTAAAAATTTTGCCAGTCTCTAGTTTTCAATAATCATGAGCTATGGCACTAGGATAATGGGTTAGGACTTAGAAAGACAAAACCAGAAAAGCTTCTGTTGTTTTTCTTTGTTTGCTTGTTTTTTTTTTCTGATCTGCAGCAGAGCAGGGAAGGGGGTTTAAAACAAGATCTTTAACCAAAACATTCTATGATTCTATAACATGCTGACACTGTTACAGAGCTGTGCTTACACTAAGTCAAGGATTTTTCTGCTTTCCATGCTGCCCTGCCAGCAAGGAGGCCAGGAATATACAAGATGCTCAGAGGGGACCAGGACAGCTGACCCAGACTGACCAAAGGGATATTGCACACTGTATGACAACATGCTCCGCAATAAAACAGGAGGGCGTTGGTCAGGAGGGGTGCTGCTGCTGCTCAGGGACAGGCTGGGCTGTCTGCAAGTGGTGAGCATATGCCAACAAGTGATGCAGAATGCAGTTTTTTATTATTAGTCCTTCTTTTCCTGTCCTAATAAACAGACAATTTCAACTGACAGGTTTTACATGTTTTTCTGATTTTTTCCACCATGATCAAATGCCTGTTTGGTGCTTAGCTGCCTGCTGGGTTAAACTACACTTCTTTTTGTTATATGCACGAGCAAAGGAAGTTAAAAACAACAAACAGGGATTTTCTCCTATCCAAAAGCTAGGGAATAACAGTAGATAAAAAACTGAAATTCAGTTCTTTGAGTAAGAGTAGAGTTACAAGCTTGGGTTTTTTACTCTCTTCACTACCAGGTTGCCTGAGTCCAGTAAAGTCATTTTTCTACTTCAAAAGATGCTCAATCTGTAATTTTGCAAGAAAAAAATGTTTGGAGAAATACAGGGCATTAAAATCCTCTGAGAGTTACCAAGACTTGCTCATGCTGATTATACACTCAAAATCAGGAATTCATGCATCTTCTGGCTTTTCTAGTGCATACAGAAGGAATCTGGGGAGCCTCCCCCTACCCAATAGATGCTTTTCATGTTTCATGATACATATAGACATTTCTAGCACTTTCTTTTGTGATCACTCATGTGACTTGTATAGGCTTAGGCATTTTAGTTTTCATTTTATTTTCAATGTTTTTTTTCCCTAATAACTAAATGGTTCAAATCCCGAGTAGCTTCTGCTTTAGTATCTATACTTGGCTAAAGTAAGAAGTACACTGAATTTTGCTGTGCAAAATGAAATGTTGATATTATGTACTAGGAATTATTTCTGAAGGGTAAAGCGACCAAGTTTGTCTCTGATAGAGTTCTATAGTATACTCCAAACATAACTTTCATACCTACTACAGAAGACTAATCACAGCTACTTCAGCCTTATAGTTCCTTAGAATGTTTCTTATTGACACAAATGATAGGAGTTAAATTTGATATCAATTAAGAGAAAAAAATAAATCAATATAAAACAGAAAGCTGAATAAATGATGTTTATGAAAAGCCATTCCATACCTGGATATCCATTCTTTACAATGGATGTTCCTGAAGGGCTGGAGAGCCAATGGGTATAACACGAGCAGCAGAGCCTCACAAGGCAGAGCCCAGTCCCACAGCACACAAGCAGTGCAAACCCTGAGATGCTGTCCACATCCAACCAAGAGCCCAAATCATAAGCCATTATGACAGTGATGAGGCAGGTCTGATTTCAAGCCATAAGTCACAATGGATTTGCCAAACAAGCCCACAGAGCTTCAGACCCAGCACTCCCATAAACAGACAGAGCTGAACAACAGACAAACACCTCTAACACAGCTCAAGGAAAGAATAAAGGCCCAAGGCTGAGCTTAAATACAGCTCCTAGACCCATGCATGTTGGTGGAGGCCCCAGGTGAGGCTGGTCAGGGCCATTAAGGTTTACCAGCGCACTCAAGGTCCTGACACATTCATTAGCTATCTTTCCAAAAATATTTTCTATGTGTACTTCTGAGTGTAACATCTGATTGCTTTAAATAGTCATCACTAGAGTTCTAGCCCAGATTTTCAGATTTTTTTTTTTTTTCCTAACAAATAGCACTTATACTCTGAGCTTTTTTAAACAGTATTAATTAGTGATTGCCCCTTTTCCTGTATTTTTTTTTTTTTTTTAAGTTGGGAGTTTCTTGGTTTTGTTGTTTTGAATATATTGTACTGGGTTTGGCTGGGATGTTAACTTTCCCTGCAGCAGCCCATACAATGGTGTGCTCTGCACTTGTAGCTAGAACAGCAGTGTTATCACACCAGTGTTGTGTCTGCTGCTGAGCAGTGCTGGCACAGCATCAGGACTCTCTCTAACCCTCCTAGGGGATGGGCAAAATAGTGAGAAAAGAAACATCACCAGGGCAGCTGACATAAACCAACCAAAGGGATATTCCATACCATATGATGTCACACTCAGCAATAAAATGTGGAAACAGGAAGAAGAGGGGAGGGGTGGGCTCTTGTGAAAATGTCGGGCCTCCTCCCAAACACTGGCTATGTGCGTTGAGGCCCTGCTTCAAGGACGTGGTCAAGCATCACTTATTTGTGGGAAGTAAAGAGTAATTTCTTTCCTCTGCACTTCCACATAGCCTTTATTTGTTTTGTTTCTTTGTTCTCTTTTTTCCCTTTCCCCCTCACTTTTCCCCTTTTCCTTTTTTTTTTTTTCCCTTTAGTGAAATTGTTTAGTTAATAATAATCTTTCCTTAATTATTATTTTTTTCCCTTTAATTAAATTATCCTTATCTCAACCAGTGAGTTGTTCTTTACTTTACTTTTTCCCCTCCTTATCTAAGGAGGGGGAGTGGCAGAGCGGTTGTGGTGTTTAGCTGCCTAGCACGGTAAAACCACCACACATATATAACCAAGTTATTATTCACTCATTTTTTCCCGTTTCACTGTAAATTGAAAACCTTGACTCAGTCAAGCCTGTTCCAGGATGGTGCTATGACGCTGGATAAAAGGCTTCAGGGATTAACCTCAGCAATGACTAGAACAGCCCCAGGAATCAAGAATACTTTAGACTGACCTATGGCTGGAGCAGAGCAAACGTGCAGCAAGGTTAAAGGGAGCCCTATTTTCCTGAGCAGTCAAAACCCCATAAAATACATAGAATCATAGAGACAACTGATGGTAACTTTCAGATTTCTTGCAATTGCTGTGAGACAGCTGCGGTGACAAACCAGGGAATTCATTATCTCCCTTCTGTTTCCATACCTCCTGCAAAGTCCATTACAGACTGGCAATAAGGCCTAGTCACCCAGTGTAGACACTGGTGAATTCCTAGTCACCTAGCGTACACACTGGTGACTTTAAGGACACATGCCTGTATCTTCACGTGTCTGAAAAGTTCTACAAAGTACAAGGTGAACCCAGATGTATAGAAGAAAACAGCTGAAGGTGTTTTAGAAGAGTTAACTTTGAACTGAGGTAGAAAACATATCACTGGCGTATTACCACCTTCAGCTACTGAAACAAATTTACCAGATCTCATCTACCAGCCTGATGGCTCTGAAATCACACAGATCTACTTTTGAAAACTTTACCTCTTTTGTTACTAATGACAGATGATACAGGAATTTGGAGATTGTTCTGTGCCTGCTGCATTTGACTGCTTCATCAGGCCTCTCAGGGGACACACTTCATACTTTCGACAATTCTTAAGAATTTGTTGTATTTGGAACACTTTGAAGATGAAAACCACTGTAGAATAATAAGCTTTAGGTTGCAATTACCCTGATTATGCTTCACAAAATGTTCTTTAATGTCCTAGAAATAATCATATTACAACAGTTAGAGTACTTATTTCTATCAGAAATGACATAGATCTTGTTGATATTCTGATTTTGACCCCATTTAGTAAAAGGATGACTAAGCATTTCTAGTTCTTTTCCATTTAGCTGTTACTCTTTTTTTTTTTTTTTTTTAATGTTGGTTTTATAATTGACAAGGTAGGATGTCTTCCTTTTGTCAATGTAAAATTAATCTTGGCTGTCATATAGAAGTAACTTGTAACATCTTGTACTAATCAAATTAATTGATTTCACACAGAATATTTAGTACTAAAGATTTTCAGCATTTTTATATTAAAAAACAAAACAAAACAAAACAAACAAACAAACCTATTTCATTATGAAGGCCAATATTCTTGCTGCCACATTTCCTCATGTAAAAGTTTTAACAACTTACTACCCCACTCTGTACTGACATCGCCCCCTCAGTTCGTTTTCAAACTCCATTCCCTGGCCAATTTTCCTTTAAATGATTCTGAATTCAAATTGGGAAAGTTTCTGTCCTCTCCTTTCACCTCCAGATGAGACAGATTGTAGGTGAATGACCGCAGCAATTCACTGCAATTAGACAAGGAGTTGGTCCCACAATGCTTGGTCATAGCCAATGCACAGTACACAGAAAGAAACAGCTAGACTGGCAGGAACAGCTTCCTCTGGCTTTCATGAGGTAGGAACATGTTCAGTGTAATTGGAATTGGAGGGAATTTGGGCTGCTAAAATCTGCTGACTGTGCACTGCAGTGATTTTAGGTGGTAGTTAAGGAGCACTCTGTAATAGAACCTGTCAGCTAAGATGCTTCTGCAGTCTAATGCAGATATGCTAAGAGGTTTCCAGATACATAAGGTAAAAGCCATGTCTAGTCTCTCTGGCTGCACATACTATTTCTCTGTAAATACTTGCTGTATATCTGAATTGAAATTGTATGTGCAGGTTTTAAGAAGTCTAATCAGCCAGTATAGATGACTAGTCAATTGTGAATCTTGTGAAAAACAGTCACAGGTAGTCCATGTCATTCCTCTGCTTCTCTTTTCACCTAACAGTAACTGAATGAGGTTCTCTATTGATAAGCACCTGTGCAATAACTCCTCACATTTCCCTTGAACAGCTTTAATGCACAGAAATGAATTAAGAAATTGCCTTAATACTCAGTAATTATGTAGGCAGTAAATAGCTAACGAGCTAATCTACTGAAGTGAATAAAAATATTGCACTGTTTCTGTTAAGTAAGAGATAAGCAACTTTCTACTATCCAAGGCAGAGCTTGGGTAGCTGAAGTTATTTTATGTTAGCTGTCCTGAGAGGCAGAGCCTAGGCCTATCTTTCTTGTGATCCAGGGCATTAAGTCCTTGTTCCCCCATCAGCTGATCCAAAATGGCTGCACAGTACTTAAAATGCTGTACATACATTAAAAAGTTCATCCTACTGTATGTCAAAAAGAATTTGTTTTTGTTCCTAGGATTGTGTTTGAATGACCTGTCATGGGTTGCCCTTAAATCCCATAGTATTAAGTCATAATTATATATTCCTACACATGACAGTCTTCTTGCAGTTACAAATGGCCTCCTACTATCACCTCTCTTTCCAGGTCCAGGATGGCTCAAGAAACAGAAGAGCCCAGGTGTTTAAATCATTCTTGCAAGAATTAGTATCATGCTCTGCATGATAAGAATTCTGAGATGTGGGTATTTGAGTCTGGAAAGCCAGAAAGAACACTTAGCAAGAATAATTTCTTGCTGGGTAGCAAGGCTCCCATCCAGATTTCCTGTTGCAGTGAATGAAACAAAGAGCAATCAAACTTACCGTAGAGAAATACTCCATGATCATTTATTTCCTGAGGACTTCTAGATTGTCATACTTTCACAAATGTATACTTAAAAGTATTTGCTGTCAATCCGTGTATATATATATATATATTTTTTTTTGATGTTTCTTCTGGGCTCTTCCTTGTATCTGACTGTAATATTTCAGGTTTAGACAATGGTAATCCATTAACATTTAACATTTTGCTTTGTATGCATTCTTCATCCATGCAGTAAATCAGCAGGTGTTCTTCAAATTGCTGGATGGCATATAACCTTGTCACTTTGTAGAAAGTCTGTAGTGAAGAATTTTAAAGCTTTTAAAATTAGGTTAGAAATTTTCTAATGCTAACTAAAGTGTAAGGATAGCTTGTGATGATAGCATATAAATTAATACATTTTTAGCATCCAAATGGCTTTAAGTTTAGACCAACTTTAACTTCAACATGCAATTCTGGCCACCAGGAGAGACCTCATAGTTCCTGTTTAGTTCTGACCCTTGTTGATTTGTCTTGAAACAGCAGTACCCACTCAGAAAATAAAAATAAAAATAACAATAAAAACAAACAAAGAAACAACAACAAAAAAACAACCATGAACAACCTTTATTGCAGATATTCTGTAAGGAAAGTTCATTTGGTAATATAACATGCTGCAGGAAAAATGAATCAAGATAATTGCTATTGTTAGACCACCTTGTTATCAGAAGATCACATAATTTTCTGATGAGTAAAATGTATTGAAGCTAGTTCTAAATCACTCTCCTGCAATGTAGTAAGTACACTTGTAATCTGTGCAAGTACTCTATATCATCATTTATCTGGGCATCTGGTAGAGATAAGGGCAGATCAGATAAGCAGCCAGCCATCAAATTTTCAGTTTCTGGTTTGTATTCCATGTCATACATAAATGAAAGTATTCTAACTGATCATCAGGCAATTTGCATTCCTGCTCATCTGAATCCTCCTATTACTAACAGTGTCATCAAAGAGCTATGATCTATATGTATTTTGAATCTATGTACCCAAAGATAGTTTATTCATTTTTCCAAAGTCCATAAACAATAGTGATTCTTTTTTTCACAACTGAGATACTTTTTGTCAGCTGCTTCTCCTTAAGTGTTTTTTGAAATAAATGCTCTTGGTTTGTCTTCGTGGTTTTAAGTAAGTGTGAACCCAACTCTTTTGTTTTATCATCCATTGTCATAATTGCAGGTAAGAAGGAACCAAACAGCAATTGTCTGTCTGTTCACAATAAAGTCTTGAATCATACTGAAGCTTGTTTGTATCTCATCTATCCAAAAGAAGGCTGAGGGTTTCTTGAAATAATTGTCTCAACAGTAAAAGATATTAAAACACATTAAATAACTTTGATAGAATACCAAAATGTGAGACCTGAGAATGTAATTTTTTTTTTATTTGTGGTGGGATGCGGCCATGGCAACAAATTTCAATTTCTCTTGAGAAATAATGGCCCTAAGAAAATCAGCTGTCTTTGCCTGAAGCAACATTTGGTAAAGTTCAATTTCAGTCTTTCATTGTTGTGACACTGCAACATGAAATATGTATGAAGAATCTTTTGAAACGCAGTAACATCCAGTTGAAACTGGACTTGGGGATGGTTATTAAGAGTTATGGACATCATTTGTCCAAAAAGCACTTGATGTTGAAGCAAGTTTATATAGCACACACTTAAAATAGAAAAATCTATCATATGCAATAAATGCTGGGACATTTCTGCTGCAATGTGCAGCATGACTTGTTGATGCACAGTCTTGCAAACTGGAAGTACAGAATATCTTGACATTTTGGACTTCTACAACTACTTCTCTGCACAGCTTTCAATCACCACTGTAGCTGACCTGGTTCAGATAGAATGACATGTCAGATTTCAGCATGAATTTAAAGGGCAAGTGTTCTTGTAAAAACTGCAACTTTTAAAAGCCTCGTAACTGGGCTGAGATGGGGTAGGTAGGTTTATTTATGGATGGAAGCAGACATATCTCTTGTACAACTGTCACTCCTCTGCCAGATTTCTATATCCTATAAATGAAAATTTAAGAATGGAGAATATTAGTCTGTTAAAACAAAATGTACAAAATGATATTTTGTATGAATATAACATTTAATATAGCAATCTATTTTCACTTGGGCTTCTTTTTGAGGAGGAAGAGATAAGCCATTTAATTTAAAAAAAAAAATCATGTTCATAATAATAATATCTAGATTAGGAAATGTCTGAAATTTGTCATTAATAGATGAAGTTGGCTCACAATGAAAAGGCTCACAATGGAAAGGCTGAGTTAATCTTAATAAAACATAGAGTTCAGCTACCTAGAATAATCAGTTGCCAGTTTTCTAAATTCTGCCTTCCGATGCTTAATGTCAGCATCAGAAATTAATATCAAAAGGACAAACAAAAATTATTTCTACTGTAAATCAAAAAGATCCGAAGAAACTCCCTAAACTGAAAATAAGTAAATAGAATTTATCAGTTTACGTTTTCATTAAAAAAATACAACATAGACATGCTTGCCATTATATCTTGTAAATCATCTTATAGTTTGTATTAAGAAAATAAAATGAAAGAAACTGTCGTGGTTTAACCCGGCTGGCAGCTAAACACCACGCAGCACACATTTATCTTATGTCAAATTTCTAGTACTTGGATGAAAAGACATAGATGCAAGATACTTTCTGCAAGTCACTTCCCTTTTCTAATTCTAGATGTACATTTAAAATTTGTTATCTATTATAATCTATCTTTTTACGGCTAGCCTACAATTCATAAATCTAAAGACTGTATCAAAGATTTTTTGGAAGATTTTATTTTTTAAATATGAGTAAGTGTTGTCTAGGTTAATAGAATTATTACTACTGGATTAGTGTTCCTCCCATTTAAATGATTGCATTTTAACTGTAGTTTTATAATATGTTACTGTTGTACAGTGAATTGATTTTTATGGAACAGTTTCATTCACTTGAAAAATGTCTAGCCTTTTAATGAATGTGAATTACAGTACAATTAGATTAAATTTTTGAATAATCCATTTTAACTGCGCAGTGTTAGTGTGTCACTATTCGTTACAGAACATTTTAAGACGCAGTTTTAATTATTTGAAATAAAATATTTTACATGCCAGTGAGCATATCTTGTAATTAAGAGTAATAACCATATTTAAATATTGTTGTAATTGCATTGTATATAATTTAAATTGTTACTAAAATAAATTACTTCTTTGCACAAAAAAGAAAATTTTATTTTTCTTTCACAGACAGGGAACTGGGTGAAATAGAGTCATGGACTGTTGTAATGACTGACCAACAGAGAATAACTAACTCCACCTCCATAGTCATAGAAAAGGGTAGCATCAAAATATTTTCCTCTTCCAAAGATGGCATTAACATTTATTCTTCAGTGTATAAGTGACATAAGCAAATTTAAAGTGCATCAATTTAGAGTCAGTTCTCTCTTGAACTGAAAAGTAGATTTAATTTTTATTTATTTTTGCTATTATTCATTTATTTATTTATTTTTGTCAGATTATTATAAAGGCTTTCAGATTACATTTAAAGAGGTATAAAGTACTCAAATAATAGATTTATCCATTTAACTTTTCATCAGATAACCATAAAACTATGTGGTGTGGTGTGGAAAATTTGATAATCACAAGAAAGATCTCAATATGTATGCTGAAAGAAGAGCAGTTGCCAGATAAGGTGTCATCCTGCCTTTAATGTTCGTTTTCATGCAATGTCTTGGGTATCTCTTTGTAAACTGACTTTCCAAAACTAACAGACTTGACATGTTTTTGTCATTTCTGAGGGACTAGGTGGGCCCTCTGACATCTTCAACCAATGGGAACCTGTCAGTTGTTTTGGTAAAGGTTCTGACAGAGAAGCACAATGGTTTCAGTTGAAGTACTCAATGCTATTTCTGCTCTGTGCTGCATACATACCCATTTAGTCAGTAATACTTCTTCCAAAGTAGAAATTGCAGGGTGCATTTGTTCACAAAAGTGAAGAACTTTAAATGGTTCTTCATTTTGTATGTATGCCCTTGGTTTATGTGGTGCTTTGAAAACTGCTAATCTTCCTGCATGTTTAAACTTCCCTTCAAACTTTTTGTGGCAAGGTAGGCTCTCTAGTTACAGGTCAGCTTCTCTCTCTCTCTCTCTTTTTTTTTTTTTTTTTTGGTTTTGTTTGTTTGTTTGTTTTTGTTTTTGTTTTGTTAAACACTTCATCCAAGTGTTATCTACAGGATCAATTATTCTTCCCTGGACATCCCTTGCCCTAGGATAGGACAGCAGTTTGCTTCTACTGGCCTCTGCTGGTGACAAATTACAGTAGTCTGCACATTGGCTCTTGTGTTGGGCCCTGCTTCAAATACACTTGTTTAAGCAGCAGCTGTAAAAACAGTTTCTCCTTCTTCGGGGGATCTTGGATCATTTGAGTCATAATGCAAAAAGAAAGAAAAAAAAAAAAAAAGAACAAAAGAGATTTTCATTCCTTTTTTGTGGTTCAGTTCACTGTGTGCAGGGCATAGTTGGATTAGATCTAAAGTTGTGGTTTACTAACTTAATGATAGTAAATGCCTGTGTGCAGCCATTTGACGTGCAATCACTGTCTTCTTTGAAGGTGAGAAAGTGACCCCTCCAGAAAATCTTTGTGTACACATAAGGAATTGTCTGTAAAGATCATAACCTAGTTTACTTTGGACTATATGTCTCATGGAGACAAGCTCTGCAGCACAACTGAACCCTCAGGCTGTACATGAGAGCGTATGTGATTTTCTGATACGCAGATACATTTCCTGAAAGAATTCAGTAGGAAAATCCTGTGAAATGAGTGGGTTAAGCACACTTAAAATTTTGTAATGGCAATATCCTCAGCCAAAGTGGAATAGAAGCATGATGACATACCTTAGATCTCTCTCTTTCTTCCTTATTTTTCTGTAGTTGAAATTTCATCCCATATTTAGAGACCTCTGAAATTAAGAATCAAAGTGAAAGGCTTGTCTGCTTATGTTTATTTTTAGTATATGAACTGAGAAGATATTATTATAATTGTAGTTTTCTTTCCTGATTCATCTTACTGCTGAAAAAGTATGTAAGTACTTTTGTATGTAAGATGTTTATGTGCATCTACTGTCATGTACTGTTAAATCTAACGAAAGCATGTGCAAATAACTGTAGGCATCTTCTTAATGAAGCTCATTGCAATTTCCTATGTGGTTTAGATACTAGTGCATGCAGGTAGGTTCTATCATTTATAATTTACTAATAGTTTATAATCCACAAATAACAACATTGTCGCTAACAATGTGTTAAACAGTTATTTCACAGAAAGTTTATGCTTATATAAAAGGAAAAGAGTGTTTATGAAGGCAAATGGGTGGTTGCAAGGACTACTATTATTACAATTATTATTAAAATAAAATATTATTAATATTTTTATAATAAAATTAGTAGCCTTTCATTCTTAAATAAAAATACAACTTTGGTTCCAGAACTTGCAAGGTGCTGAAATATCAGTGTTACATTTAAACCATAGTTATCTTTTTTTTTTTTTTGATGAGATTTGACAGAGAAAGTATTAATTATATATCAAGTATTTAAAACCTTCCATTAGAAATCCCGTGGGAGTTATTTGATAAGCCTGAGGAAAAAAAAAATAATAATAATGTTTGGAATATAAAATTAAATATCTGTCAATTATGTGTATTTACATCTGTAAAAACAAACAAATCAACAAAAAAGCCCAAGGTCCTGAGCAATATTTATATCCTGCCAGAGACTTTTAAACAAAAAAGCATAATGCTGTTAATGAAAGCTTTATATGACTTTATTTTTTGATCCATTGAAGAATACAGGCCTAACTGCAAGGACAGGGAAAAAAACAGTTCTCAAAGAATAAACTTCCTTTGAGAGATTGTCCTGCTTTAAGATACCTCCAGATGTGTATTAGAAGGAGAAAGACATTTAAGGTAGAATGTGTCTTGCCTAACTTTATCTCCAATGTTCACATCTATAACTTAGCTACTCACTCATTAGCTTCATTTTTAAGCAAATGGATAAATACTTTTTAGGATATGATTCTTGCCTTTCTTAATGTCTATATTAGGATGAGCTGAATGATGCCTATACATGTTTGTTAATCTCCATTGTATGTAAAGAGAACTTTTGTTTAACATCTAACATAGCTGTTCTACAGACATAAGACGAAACCAAATCCTTGTGATAGCAAACTTTTGTAAAATTCTGAATTGAAGTTCAGATGCACTCCATGCCCTGATTCACATGTGGTGTATTGTGAATGGCATATATACATAGCATGGCACATATATATGTGTGTGTGTGTATATATATATATATATTTTTTTTTTTTTTCAAAGAGTAGTCATGACCCTTCTAGGAGCTAGAGAAGATTTAATGTATTTTGGTAAGTATTTAAAGCAGCCAATGAAAAGCTAGATAGCAGTTAAAATAAACAGATGATCCCCAACTAGGATGACACTTCAAATAACTAAATATAATGTATATTTTTTCTTCATTCATTGACTCTGAAAATAGGGCTACCCAAAAGACATTCAGACTAAAAAGAGGGTTGTTATTATAAAAAGTGAAAATGTTTATCTAAGTAAACCTAATCTATACGTGTATTGTCATTGCTAAATCTTTGCTGCTTTGCACTGCTGCTTTTAGTAGAATTAATACTTTTGTATAGTGTTATGAAGTCCCTTTGTTCTACTTGAATGTCTAAAAACTAATGTGAATAATGACTTAAAATACAAAACTCTAGCCAAATCAGAAATAAATAAATACATTTAGTGATATATATCAAACTTTAAAACACTCCATTAATTAAATCATTCTGATCTTTAATGCCTGTTTGGAAATGTTCTTTGTTAAAGAGCACATCTTTAGCTAAATTCACACAACAGTCTTAGGATTCATTATGAAATGCATTGTGCATTACTGGACATGGTCAAAAGATACTAATCTGCTTGGTGTAAACCCTAGCAATGTTCCTTCTATGTACGAAAATGTGACACATAAAACCTATCATCTGAATAGATCAGTTTGCTGCTTCAGGACTAAAAATTGTGCTTCAAAGTTACAGTTTCAAAGTAAAAAAATCTGAGGATGAAGAATATAAAAACTGAATTGATACAATTCAGAACAAAAACCATATAACTCTACATTATCTTAGCATCTATGGCTTGAAGAGTGTTATAGCATACTAAAAATGCAAAGTGTTCATAGCTGTAACAGTTCAAGTTTTATCTTGAAGGATGTTCCCGTTTTAGAAGATTCTAATTTTGTGAATTAGCATATGTTTAAAGAAGGGGGGAAATGTAGTAAATGGGTTTACCAAAGCATTATGTGATGCTACCTGGCTATTTGCTGCAATATAAAATTTCCTGGAAGTGTCAGAAAATGCAGTACTACTGAAACAGAAAGTTTTGTAAGAAATGTTGTCGTTACATTGATTTATTCATTGTGAAGAGAAAAGCAAGCATAAACAGGTCTGAAATAGTCAGAGTCCCATTTATGCATTTTTCAAAATGAAAAGTTCTGTTTATTCACCAAGTACCTTTCTGTTTAAAAATAAGATCAAAAAATGCATAATTTAGAAAGCAAAACAGCATAAAAGCCTAAATTGGAAATGACTCTGGGACGGTATTTTAAAATAAATACCAAATCAGTACAAAAAGAAAAATAATGTTTTTACAGTGTGGACATATCACTTTATGCTCATCATTAGAATGTTCTAGTTTGGAAGGTTTCTAAGGTGCAACATAAATTTAACAGCTATTCTGTGTAATCTACAGAACTCCTAAAGTTCAAAGACTTTCTGTCCCCCTTGTGATACCATTCGTCCTTCTTACTTTAGTTTCTGGCATCCTACTTTTGGGAAAATTAATGGAACATTGGGCACTTTGGAACATGCACTTTCTCATCTTACTTCTGTGTATCCTCAAGGAGAATACAGTTATACTAAATTTCCTCCATATCTAGTGGAAAAAAATAATGTTACATAAAGGCTGTAATTTATAACAATTATTGAATTTGCACTGCAAAAGGCAACTTCTGACCACAGTCACACATTGAACTTATGGTAATAGTTTGCTATTGAAGAATGTTTTGTGATAAAATTAAAAGGTGAGACAGTACTTAGTATTGCAAATTTGCCAAGTATCTGATGATAAAAATATTTATTTATTTATTTCCCAATCTCAGCTTGCATGATATCTCTTGGAATTTCAAGTGTTTGGGAATAGTATTTCAGAGACTTCTAGTATTCTTCCACATAAGGGTTTTGAGTAGCATGTTCTAGGTCAGTAAATTTTATCTGTACAGCCAGAAAATGGCAGCAGATGTGAATGATGATAAAACAAGATGGTCTGGCACTTCATGTGATCAATGATTATACAGAATTAAAAGCTTGACATGTTTGATCAAAAGGAAAACTTACAAATTTATCAGAACATGGATGGCCAGTAATTGTTGCTACCACAAGCTTCAGCTTTGGGGGGCAAAGCTACAGCTACTGGCAACAGAATTAACCTTCACTCTGAAGAGACTCATGATAATTTAGATATTGTAAGAATAGCATAAATAGTTTAAAATTATACCATGGAAATCACACTGTGGCAATGCAATTTTGCCAAGATGGAAGTCTACAATGACAGAGAGACAATGGCTTTTCAGAGCAGGAACAGCAGGACAACTCATATATGAGTGGTTGCGCTATGCCTGCCAAAAGAGATCTAATTCCATCTTCTTTTTCATCCAGCAAAATTATGTAGCACAAGAGGTTTTATAAACTGCAGAAGCATTAATTCAGATACCTTACTACATACTACAGGAGAGAAGCTAACTGTGCACTAGGAAAGGGTAGAGAAAACAGCTAAACTCACTAATAACAATTTCCGCATGAAAAGACTGTTTAAGCACTGACATTTAGCAGAAATCAAGATTTTTATGATGGAGCTCTCTTTAGCATTGAGGTCCTCAGTGATTTCTCACTTCAGTTTTTATGCTATCTCCCATATTGCAAAATTCAACACTGGGCCAGAAAACAGACCAGCTTTTATTAGTAAGGAAGGTGTGAGCTGTAGAGAAGATCCTCTCCATAACAATGACAATAGTAAAAAAGTTAAAAGAACACTTCTCAATGAAGTGTGAACATACCCCAATGAATAGTTCAGTAGTTTAGTATTAAAAAAAAAAAAGGGGGAGGGGGGGAGGGGACAGAAACAAATACATTATCGCATTTAAACTTAAAATATTTGTATACTCCTTAGAAAGTGCCGTTAAAGTGATTTAGGATGTGACTGTCTAAACTTTCAAGGGGCAAAGAAAGACTAGAAAACTGAAGGATTCTTTATGCGTTATCATGAATACCAATTTGTCTGACTCTTATCTAAATCTCATTAGAGAGAAAAGAAATAAGCATGTTTCCTTTGGGAGTCTTAGTTTAAAATACATCCACTGGGGATATAAGTCCCAACAGCAGACTGGAACATGAAAGAACATCTCAAGACAGAACTGTATCTCCATTTTTTTTCAGATGTTCTCATGTAGCATAAAGGTCATTGAATAACAATAACAATGCAAACAACAAGTTAGAGCAATTTAAGTCTGCACTGAACAAGAATCAAGTATTGACATCTATTTTTCATTTACCAAGAAGCAAGAATGATAATGGTATTATGGATATGATTAGTGAAGAAATAATTATTTGCAATGTTTTCAATAAAAGAAAATCCCATTTTAAAATATGTCCTAGAGTTTAGTTTATAAATTACTCTTCTTGTATTTGGTAAACGACTGGAAATTAACTCTTGATGATGTTAACCATTTATGCAGGTTGGCACTCTATTTCTAAATTTGTTGCAGAATTACAACTTGAGTAAAAATTAGTTTAACACCATCCCAAATTAACATAGAGGTGACATTGTGTGTCATTTTGTGTCTTTATGACACACTGAAATCTATCAACAGATTCCCTGTTCAACTCCCCATTGTTAGAACAGTTCCCAATGTAGACTTAATATCACATATTCTTCCTTCAAACATATTAGTCTATCTCTGGAGCCAGAGAAATAAAAATCCACAAGATTCATGTTAGCATGTGAGTACCAGGATGACCTCTACAGGAAAAATAATACAATTTCTATAAGTTAAACTCTTGCTAAGTTAAGATTGAGTCTTTGATATTGCAAGGCTCAAAACTTGAAACTCATATGTTTCTCATCATCAAGGCATGTTAAGCACTGACTTAAGACATGTGCTTTGAAAAAAAATAATGCAGAGATTTTAATTTCTTCCATAGAATTTCTAGCAGTGAACAAAATAGTTGTCTGGGACAACAGAAAACACATGAGAGGGAGATGAAACTTGAGACCTTATGCTATACTTTGAGTTTTCAAAAACTAATTCTTAGTAAGCTAAACTGTTAATGAATAAGGGAGGAATTCAGGCAGAAGTGGAAGGTCATAGATTCCAACCCTTGTATCACACATGCTATGAAAACAAATTAGCAAATTTGAGCTCTTGGATAAAACTGAAGGAAATTTCTTCTTTTGTCTTTGTCATCAGTGGACATGTGGGAAAGATACTGTGAGAACATATCCCAGAATTTTTTCTACAAGACTGAGGTGTGCTTAACATGTTGATCTGACCAGAAAATAAACTCATGTATGGTAAATCTTTCCATGACTTTTACCAAGGATGAAAAAAATACCAAGGGACAGTAAATCAAAGTTGTTTGGCATTCTGAAGAATCTAAATTTAATGCTTAAGTGCTTGGGTATCTCTTCAGTGCTGTCCTTCTGTGGATCTAAATTTTAATTGTTGGTATCATGTGAGATAGATTTATAGAGTCTAAAAATGGCAGGAATGTAAAAAAAAAAGTACTATAATGATATACTGTCTGATCCTTGAAAATAATTTCTTATATTCTTCTGTAGTCTAAACAGGGTCTTTACTGATCAAAGTAACTAATGGGGGTTTTGGGAAGGACTTTATATAAGTTCTAGAAGGAATTCAATAGTCATGTCCTCTCTATATGCACAAAATTTGGTGTGTTGACAGGGTTGTAAACTGATTGCTGGCCTGTTGAAAGAGGATTGCTGGCCTGTTGAAAGAGACAAATTGTTCAATGTAATACTCTCATTCTACAAAAAAAAAAAATATAAAATAAAAAAATCACTTTGCTCTGCTTTACTGGAGTTACTCAGTTGAGTAAGGCAACTGTACTTGACCCCAAGTCTTTTGTGATTAGGAGCTTTTCCTGCAAATCCTATATATTTTCCTGTCTAATTAGAAATCCTATATTCCCGATGAAATAGATCTGGGTTTTGGGGTTTTGTTTGCTTGTTTTTTTTTATTTGTTTTGGTTGTTTGTTTTGAGGGGAAAAAAAAATAATAAATTAGATCCAGTGCCATTTGGCAAAGGGAATTTTATTGTTTCAGAACAGTAATAATTATTGTTCAAGTCCCTCTAATATCAGCATTCATTTATTATTTTAATGGGCAGAAGAATCACCTATTAAATCTAATTAAATCTATAACAGCCATCACTGTAAGTGTATCGAAGAGTAATGAAAATTATTCAACTACTGGTAAATTGTGTCCTGAACATTCCCTATATCAAGAACAGTCATACTACTGGGATATTGCAAAGGCATATTATAAATTTATTCATGGCTCGTGTGTAATGGCTCACACCAATTGATATTCTGACAGTGTATCTGAAGGAAGCTGTCACAATCACTCTAAAGTTAGCTTAGAAAATTTCTGGTGCTGTGTTTTCCAAAACTAGGGTATGTGTTTTAGACTTTGCAATCAATGTGATTTCTTTGTATCCTTCAACTGGAGAACGTGAAAATAGAATGTGAAAGGAAAAAAAATGTACTAAGACTATACAATCACATTGAAAACCTCAATTCTGATTTTTTTTAAAACCAATCCCAGGCTAGGGTCAGGAAATACAGTGAATACAGTGATTCAAATTGCGGACTTTTGAGTGATAGTTTCTGGGTCAGTGCCAACAATGCTAAAAAAACAAACAAATGCACAATTTTTACCTTGGTAAAGGTATTTTATATATATATATATATATATACATATATATATATATACATATTTAACCCTGGTTAAAAAAAAAAAAAAAAAAAAAAACAATGAAGGAAAACAGAAACAAAAGATGTCAATGAAAACAGACAAAAGTGACAAACACCTAACCTGTCTCCTCTGTCAAAAAACTCCATAAATATCTCCTCACTCGTCCTCTTGATGACATTTTTAGACATTTTAGTGTTATGGTTTTGTCTGTGACAGAGTTAATTTTCTTCCTAGTAGCTTGTGTGTTGCTGTGTTATGAAAATAATACTGATAACACTCTGATGTTTTAGTTGTTGCAGAGCAGTGCTTAAACTAAGTCAAGGACTTTTCAGCCTCTCATGCTGCCCTGCCAGTGAGGAGGCTGAGGGTACACAAGAAGCTGAGAGGGGACAGAATCAGGACAACTGACCCAGATGGACCAAAAGGATATTCCATACCATATGACAACATGTTCAACAATAAAAGCTGGGGTAAAGGAGAAGGAAGAGGGGACATTCTGATTGATGGTGTTTGTCTTCCTAAGAAACCATTTCACATGATGAGCCCTGCTTTCCTGGAAGTGGCTGAACACCTGCTTGCCGATGGGAAGTAGTAAATGAATTCGGTATTCTGAATTGCTTTTGTGCACAGCTTTTGCTTTACATAGTAAACTGTTTTTATCTCAACACATGATTTCTCGCATTTTTAGCTTTCCGGTTCTCTCCTACATCCACACGGGGAGAGTGAGCAAGCTGCTGTGTGGTACTTAGCTGCCTGCCAGGTTAAACTACAACAAATTAAAAATATATCCCATTTCTCTCTCAACAGAGAAAGTTCAGTACGACAGACCGATAATAATAAGCACCTTGTATTTAATTGTGTTCATTTGCAAATGGCACATAACGTACCTTTTTAGAGGTTAAATACTGTTTGTTGTTTGTTTGTTTGTTTTTGTAGTTCTTAATTTACAGTGAAAATTACTCACTTTGAGGTCTTTGCCAAGAATTAAATGCAATAGAAAAAAGTCTATGTTCATATTTTGATGATGTTTAAAAGAGCTATCATTCATTTATGACTATTCCAAGTGATATCTCTCCTTTTAGGAAATGCACGAATCTTCTTTGACTTTTATTCCTTTGTTTTCTGACTTCATAACATTCATTGATTGCACTGGAAAGATGAGAAAAAGCTAAGACATCTACAGGAAAAAAGTACTATTTAAAAAAAAAAAAAGAAAAGAAAAGAAAAAAAAAAGTATGTTAGCCTTAAGGGAAAACAAGCAAAGTAAATCCAATTTTAGACATTTCAATTCTCCACTCCTGTTCTTGAGTTACTAATTGAAAAGATTTCCCCAAAGTACATATTATTAGAGTAATGATATGGGTTAATTGCATAATTTATTGCATGGCGATATAGAAAAATTAACACGCATCACTGTGTAATTCCAATAATTTTCTATGACAATCCTATAAAAACACTACAGTTTTGGTGCGAAATAATGTAAGCTTTTTTCAATGTCAAGTAAGGATGACATTTCAAAAGCCCTAATGAGAGTCAAACACCACTGAAAGTCAATGGGAATTGGCTTCCTATCTTCCTACAGCCCAAGTAAAACTGAATTCTGTGTTTTGTGGTATAACCTCCCTCATACAAAAAGAGAAGACAGGGACCTCTGTTCTGGAAACCGATTTTCTTAAGTCTGCCATATACTGACTTAGACACAAAACTTTGTAATGAGATTCAGCAATACCCTAAATAATTTATTGTCATTTCTTCAAGTTCAGACTGTTTGGAAGACCCAAAATGTGGGCATTTCATTACACAGGTATGAAATATGCCCAATTTACTAGTTTTGTTGCTGTTTTCAGTGACAACTCCTTAACCGTACAATAATCATATTCCTTTCATCTTTTAGCCTTCACACCAAATATTATACAATAAATGAAGTGTTAATATTTAAACTCTATTTTGTTAACTATTTTCAGGTTTATTTTGAGGGAAACAAAAAAAAGGAAAAAAAATAAGTATTACATCATCTTCATTTCATTTGCTAGTCAAACATAAGAAAACACACATATTATGCAAGTTGACTTTTCACTTTGCCTGCTCTATTTTTCATTGCAGAACATTTACAGTGCAAGAAACTTCCTTAGAGGTAACTTTCCTAGGATTTTGTACTAGTTCTTGCATCATACTTGGCATGTGACACAAAAGAAGTGGCAGATGTGAATGCTGATAAAACAAGAAATGTCTGAGAGGGAGACAATTCCCACCACTGGTGGGAATAGCTACTGCACTCCACTAGTGAAAAACATGCTGAGATTATGGGTTTGACATGTTTGGTCAAGGTGAAAACATTTGCAAATGTGTTTTCTCAGGAAGGCCAGGGGATCCTGCCATAAGTTTGCATCCAAAAGGGATTGGTTGCAATTGCTAGCGGCAATATCACCAATCCACCTTAGAGGTCCTTGCAGTTATTTAGCATCAACAAGATTTAGCATCAACAACAACATCAACAAGCAGTGAGATGACCCAGTACAGGTAAGAGCTATTGCTTTTGTGTATAGCAAGATGGGGAGCTTTCTATTCCTTGAAGCGAAATGCTGTCATTCTAAGATAGATAGATAGATAGATAGACAGTTAGACAGATAAATGCCAGGATCAGTTTTATGTGTTAGACAAAATGAAAGAACCTAGCAAATATGAGATAGATTGCAAAATTTGTCCCACTGCTTTCAGTATGGGGATCTTAAACAAAAATTGCAATTGTTGTCTTTATATTTCTTCCAGATAACTGCAACTATATTTAAAAGGCTTACTGAATTCCTTGATAAATATTTATTTGGGGGACCTACACACAATATGGAAATTTCAGCATAGCATGAAGGCTAGATCAACATCTTCATCAGTGACATGGACAATGGGATTGAGTGTACCCTCAGCAAGTCTGTAGATAGCAACAAGTGGAATGGTGTAGTAGACATGTTGGAGGGAAGGGGTGCCATCCAGTGGGACCTGGGCAGGCTCAAGAGGTGGGCCCAAGCAAAATTCATAAAGTTGAACAAAGTCCAAATCCTGCAGCCAGATCAGGGCTACCCCAAACATGAATTCTGACCTTCTCTAGGTTGTCTCAATTTTGGGTTCTTTGTCTACACTGGGCCTGAGTCTGCCTCTTTTTCTATTTATATTCATGAATATTACCTTTATATACATATTCATATTTAAGATCAGTTTATTTATCTATTTGGAAGAGCGGGAAAAAAAAAAAAAACACACAACAAAACAGATTATATAATTTTAGTAAAAGTAGGAGTGTGTCTTCTTAGCTTACAGGTATAGAAAGGGATTTTATAATTGGAGTCCAGTGTCTGTCTTGTGAAAATTCCTTTTGTAGTCTTAAGAAGGTTATACAGTTCAGCCCCTCCCAGAAAATTGCAACATGCTGCCTATTTCATGGCTGGCTTGCCCTTCTGTTCAGTGTGCATTTGGAAAAAGGGATGTGATGAGGTTCTCTCCCTCTGCAATGTACCTCTGAAACTGTATTGGAAAGTTCCCATGTGCTGCAAAGTTCAGAGAATTAGGAACCCGGTTAAATAATAAGACGTTGTATGTCATTTTCCAGACAGGTTGAAAACAGGATGGAAGCTTTGTCCCTTCTCTGTCTTTGCAGCTACCAGGTAGAATGCAGGCCTCAGCAATCAGTTTGAGATGGCTGCAGAGATATATTCAATGTTTTATTTTGCAATTTAGTAGAAATGCCAGAGCAGGACCAAGACTAGATAGGGTACCTTAATTACATTTTACAAGATGCTTTCAAAAAAGAATTGCTGAATAGACCAGAAATGCTTTATAGATAATGGAATATAAATGTAAGAAGAGTGGTTCAAACAGCTATTTTACAGATATCATCAATCAGAAAATATCCTACTCCGCCAGAGACTATTATTGCCCCAAAGAAAGTGCTTAAATAAAATATTTTCTCTATCTTTCTCTTTTTTCCTCTTTCCTTTTTTCCCTTCTCCTCTCCTCTCCTCTCCTCTCCTCTCCTCTCCTCTCCTCTCCTCTCCTCTCCTCTCCTCTCCTCTCCTCTCCTCTCCTCTCCTCTCCTCTCCTCTCCTCTCCTCTCCTCTCCTCTCCTCTCCTCTCCTCTCCTCTCCTCTCCTCTCCTCTCCTCTCCTCTCCTGCCCTCCCCTCCCCTCTCCTCTCCTCTCCTGCCCTCCCCTCCCCTCCCCTCCCCTCCCCTCCCCTCCCCTCCCCTCCCCTCCCCTCCCCTCCCCTCCAGTACTGTAAGTCAACAGTAATTAGAAAAATAAAGCTCTCCTCACATTAGCTATGTTAGAAATACATAAATTATAATTTAATATCACAAAATTGTAATCCAGCAGATAAATGCATCTGACCTTACATATAACTTTTTCTTTGTCTCATGCCTCTCTTTTACCCACCTACATGCAGGTTTTACCAACTTTATTTTGATTTACTTTCACTTTAGCTATACACCAAAGAAGTTGAGAAATACCTTTGAAAAGGGTAAAAATAATCTTTCAAGTAATTTTTGTGAATCTATTGATGGTGTCCTCTTAGTAAGAGAACAAAATAAATATATCAATACAGCATCTTAGAATTCTGCTATTTTACCAAATATCTTGACTACTACAGTAGGCTTTACGTAATGTAGTAAATACAACATATACGCAACAAAATTGTAATAAAGATAGGGAACCTTAATTATTTTATCAGATGTGGACTACTGTTCATTTTGCTTATGGGTAAAGTGCATTGTCTTCACACACTGTGAACATTTATGCTAGCAAATATTAAGTAGAAACGTATTTTGCACATTTACTATTCAAAGAGTTGGAATAGATTTAATGCATTTGAAATTGAGCATTTTGTCTGCTCTTGTCACAAGTACGATTGGTTCTGTATAAAGGCTCAGAAATGCCTACTTAAATGAAAGCAACACAATTTAGAGCATTCCTTATAGTTTCTACTGTGTAACAAGGGAAAGCTTCTTTTCACACAGCCTGAGGAAAATGAATGCATCTCTCTCTAAAGTCCCCTTGCTTCTGGGGAGGGAAATATGTGCAAGTAATCTATTACTCTTTCTTAAGCTGGATACTTCATAAATATTTTAAGCTATCAATTCATACATTCAAGATAAAAATATTTTTTTAGGCCTTCAGGGGCCTCTCATTTCTTCATATTGTGTCGCAATAATTACAAACTAGATATGGGTATGAACAGACCAATATTTTCAAAGTCTGAATTAACTGTAATGAAAATGTGATGAAAACAGAAATCAAGATAACAGCAATAAGAAAACAGAATTAAACAGCTAAAACCTTTTTCTCATACAACCAAAAGCAGTAGATGGAAAGAAAAACAAGGCAATAAGCTAGCTGTACAGCAATAATTAATTGCAATATAAAGCCTTCAGATTCTTAACCTATAAAAGTAGATCAAATATGCCTGGGAACACTTCTGAGTACTGAGGCCAATTGGCACAGAATGGCATGTACCTATGCTAATAAACTCTCAATCTAAAGAACAAGGAGATGACATGCAAACTGCCTGTTAAGGGTAGTTCCTGGACTGTTCTGGCTCCTGAACCCAGCCTGGGGATTGTTTGGAAAACTGCTAGCTGGCACAAGCAGCAAACATTTAATATTGATGACTGAGGTCCAACACCAAGGAACATTTACTGGCCTGTTTCATCTCCTGGTAGTACAGTAGAGGACTGTTAAGAAGTGTTGAGAGAGAATGATGAAAAACAAGCTTGTCATCAGGCTATTTTTAACCTTGAATAGTTTGCTATTCAAGGGTCTTCATCCAGACTGAAAACTGTTTATAAACTGGATAAGGTCCATAAACTGAAGAAGGTTAAAAATGACAAGTATGGAATGGGTTTTTCTGAACCTGCAAAGATAGTTGCAGCATTGTACTCAGCCAGTGGTGAAAAGAGAAATGCTTTGGGAAATGTAGCTGTGAGCTCTATTCTCGGGTTTATAGCAGACTTATAATCAGAAAAAAAGACTGTTTGGGTAGAATTGCAGTTTGAAATGAGCTGAAATGAAAGTGTTTAATTAGTGTCTTCAGTTTAAATTGACTGTGTACTTAACTACATTTTTAACAATGGTTGAAGTACAATGATTTCAAAAAATATGTGGTTACAGGAACTACCTATGTGGTACGGCATATTTTGAAATCCACGAATGGACAAAACTCCTATGATACTCTGGGATCCACATTATTATAGCTGTATCATCTTGATGACAGGCTGAGCTACTGAAATAATCAATGATTCTTGTGATCTCTGTGTGAGAGTATGATTTATATTCCCTTTGAAATAAAAGCTGAGAACAGGACCAAAAAAAAAAAAAAAAAGATGTCACTTTGCACTCTTTATTGCCCTCTTTGCCCTACCTCACATATCAAAGAAGATATTTCACCACGAGATCACATGCTTGTCATAGGTGAGACTGGTAAAGAGTCATAAAGGCTATGTAAGGAAGCTAGGATGTCTTTAAATGCCTACAGATAGACAGGAAAGAATTAAAGTGAAAGATGTAAAAGAATGTGGGGCTGTGGCACAGGTACACACTGTTAGGACTTCCGTGAAGTGGATTGCTCCCACCAAAGAACTCTTGGAGAAAACATCTCTTGGAGAAAATAACTCTTTTGAACATATCCTGCTCCAGCAAAATGAGTGCAGAATATTAGAAGGCGAATGTAAAAACATATTTGCTGAGCTTTTTCAAAGTACAGCAGAGGATTTAATTATAAAATATTACCCCCTAGAGCTGATTGGAATCACACAGCAACATACTCTTTTTTTTTTTTTTCCCAAAAAATATCTCAGTACTCATTTAGATCTCTTAGTATTCTTTAAATAACAGACTTGTCAACACTAAGAGAGTCAATATGTAGAATGAGGTCCTGAAATAATAGATTTCTTCCTTAATCTTTGAATCATAATAATAATAGGAATAAGAATAAAGTGACTAGTGGATTTTTTTTTTTTTTTTTTTTTTTTTGCGAGTACCAGAGTCTGACAAAGGTAGAGTCTGTTACAAGGGGAATCTTCTAATACAGGTTGGTTCCTGAGGATGGTATCCTTCTATCCCTGGACAGGGACATTAAAAGTCACAGTAAAACCTTGGCTAGAGCTTTGAGAAGGATCTTCTGGCATCTTTTCCTTAAAATGGGCTTTTCTAGAATGGAAAGGGGCTTTTATTCTCTAAAGTTAGGTTTCATTATCATAAGAACAAAAAAAAATAAAAACAACAGAGGTCAGTTGAGTAAACTGTAATAGATTGAAACAAGTTTGTAAGCAATAACCTGGCCACTGTATTGTTGCAGAATAGACAGTTCCCACAATTTTACACTCAGACAAACAACCTTTAGCATCCTTCTGTGTTTCAGAAATCCAGACATTTGTCTACTGTGATGTTCAGCTAATGATTTGATAGAATACAGTGATAATAGTATTTAGAATGTATTTGTGCCTAAAAGTACTCAGAAAGTTGCTATGTAAGGATATGATGTTCAAGGTCTCATTCTGTCAAATCAAAAACTTGGAAGCACAGTCAGACTTGTGGATTCCAGCTCCAGAAGTTCCTGTGTGAGCATCCTGCCACTTTAAGAAAGATTAACATTTTGCAGAGCTGAAATCAGTGTAGGTCACTTTAAGCCCAGACTTTTTTTTTTTTTTTTTTTTTTCCTGAAAACCTGTTTTATTCATTATTTTATTAATCACTTTATTTTTATGCATGATTTAGCCTGGATGCTTGACCAGCATTAACTGTTTTCAGAAAATCTGTTAAACTACAATTATTTAATTTCCAAGACAAGAAATAAATACTCATATTTAAAAATATGAGTACTTATTTTTACTCAATATATTTTTCCCAAAATATTACTCGTTTTTTTTTTTTTTTAAAAAAAGGTGCTGTCTCCAGTTTTGCATTGGCTAATGGAACAGGGAAGATATTCAAGAATTATCAAAGTGCTGTTCCTCTGACTTACATACTCTTGCTTGGGATCTACTTAGTTTCTGAAAATTGTTTTGTTGTAATGAACATTAGCTAAATTATACTTGACAAGAAGCACAAGAGTGGGAGAGTGCCATAACCTCAAGGTTTTCCATTAGATTTGTTGGAAACAGCTCCTGAATACCCCTACTTATCATGATGGTGAGGGAACTGTGAAAATATACTGTGAAAGGCAGAAGAGTGAGAGACTAATTTTTTTTTTCAAATAACACCATTGAAAAAGGTACAAAAAATCATGTGTTTAGGTGTAACATTGGGAAAATACAAGGAAATGAAATACACAGGATGAGGGTTGAGCATTTTGAAAAATATTCAGTGTGACCTTTATTTTCTACTCTCTTTTTTTTTTTTTTTTTTAACACTGAAGTGGATATAGTCATATTCTGGTCAATATAATGTAGCTAAGTTCAATACAGTCAAAAACTTATACAAGACTTACTGGAGAATACAGTGTGGAGAGGACATTTCGAATTACAAATACTATTTGCTCGTGAATATGTACCACCATATTCACAAGAGCATGCAGAGCTTCTGCACTCCAAATGGTTGTGAGTAACAAAAGGCAAAATGCCAGAAACAAAAATCTTTCTGTGTTATTTCTAATATTACTCTAATAGTAATTTCTAATGATTACTGTCAAGCTGTAACCATTTCTCTTTTTTTTTTTTTTTTTTTTCCTTATTTTTTGGTTATACAGTCTTTCTGTTACCCTGTATTACCACTGAAGTAATCCACAAAAAATAAGAACTTCATTAATGATGTTAGGCAGCATATAAAGCACTGAAGGTGGTCCCTGCAGAAAATAGTTTATAACCTAGGAAAAGGTGAAACCAAAAGAAGTATTCCCCTGTATATCTCTGAAGAAATTATGAGATTATAATGATTAACAGGTCTATGAATCAACAGTGGCAAGTACAAATTGTCAGCTAACCAGCTGCCAATTTTTCCATAGGCATCAAAGAAAAGAAATACAAAGATAGAACTGAAGGCTTACCTGGGGATCACCCTAAACCTGAAAAGCACTACAGATGCTTTATTAGGCTGGATATAAAGACAAGATTCTTCACCAAGACGGTGGTTGGGCACTGGAACAAGTTCTCCAAGGAAGTGGTCATGGCACCAAGCCTCCCAGAGTTCAAGAAGCATTTCAGTGCTTTCAGATACACAATTTGACTTTTATTTATTTATTTATTTATTTTTTTTGGGGGAGGAGGGTATTCTTTGGGTACCCAGGAGTTGGACTTGATGATCCTTGTGCGTCCCTTCCAACTTGGATATTCTATGATTCTATGATTCTATGCTCAGAGGTACTTCCTTGAAAAATGAACCATTGGTCAATGGCTGCTGGATTCATGATCTTGTTGGAGATCGAAATTGTTCTTGTATTAGTGAATAAGAAATGTTTGGAAGGCTGGAAGTCTGAATATGAAGAAAGTAAGTGGAAAATAGGTACATATGATGAAAATATGGAAAGAAATGAAAAATTAAAGCCTTAGGGAACCTTTTAACAGGTTAAACAATACCTCTGTAAGGTGAAAAAAATAATTCAAGTAAGAGTGCAACCAAATAGATACCTGCAAAGTAGAAAAGGGGAAAAAATCCATTACCATTAGCCCATTAAATGACACCTAATAATTAAAAATCTAGTAAGAAGATATATTAGTAAATCCATAGGACATAATAC
The DNA here is from genome assembly GCF_964035555.1 of Netta rufina. NCBI lineage: Eukaryota > Metazoa > Chordata > Aves > Anseriformes > Anatidae > Netta > Netta rufina. The sequence goes on along the minus strand of NC_140123.1, from coordinate 188,699,912 downwards.
TTTATTCATATGTATATAAATATATATACATTGCCCCTAATTTGAAAATGTTCCTACTTTCCAGAAAATATTACTGATGTAAATTCCAGTATTTTCTTAATAACTATCTTATATTCTGTTATTTTTTAAAAGTACATAGAATGAATAAGGTTTCTAACTGGAAAAATCCCCATTTATCCAAAGGTTGATTAGAATATATAAAAAAGTCTTCATCTGTACCTATGGCTAAAATACTTTTGAAGAGATATGTTTTTAATGGATACCACTATAATTACTGCACATTATGTAAAACAAGATAATGACAGTAAGAAAAGACTCTCTGATGCTGAAATAATGGAAGTCAATTGGTATAATATATTAATTAAGTACAGGTTAAATGCTTGGGAGGTGTCTTTGAATAACTGGCAATATTGGAGACTTAAGATGCCAAAGCAGCCTTAAGCAGCCTTCCTACGTATACTGAGAATGAACTTTCCACGATCCACAATTTCCACTCTAATATCCTGAAAAGATCAAAGGCCTCTATTTCTTCTGTTTTCTATTCCACCTATTTATCCCATTAAATGTCATCAGATTAATCAGCAGTTCTTTTAGAGCACCAGTTCTTATGTTCAGAGAAATAAAGAAAAAAAAGTAAAAAAAAAAAAAGTAAAAAAAAAAAAGGAGATAATAAGGACAGGGCGAAAAGCAAATAAGTATTTTCAATGAGCAACGTCAGACCCACCTCTGTTTAAGAAAAAAAAAAAGGAAAAAAATTAGCAATAATAAGCTATTTCCTCAACAATACCACGACAGAAGTTTACTGATAAACAAACAAACAAACAAACAAAAAAAAAAAAAGAGGAGTGTGGGGGGGTGAGTTTAATCGCTCCTTTTCTACTGCATTTTTGTTACCTAGTAGAATTCTGTCAACTTGGGCCTCTAAGAGGCCTGACAGTCTGAGCTACAGTGGATGAAATGTTTCTTGCGCTAAATCTTCCATTAAACAAAAGGTAAGCAATTTTGAGTGCTTTTGTGTCAAGGAGTGTCCTGATTTTGGCTGGCATAGAGTTAGGCAAGTGTGGCATGCTTTAAGGGTTCTGTTCTGTAATACAACAACACAACATAGAAAACTAACCTGGGGATTACCTCCCTTGTAACTATTTTTTTTAAAAAAACATATTTAATTACTACAATTTTTATTTTTCCCCCTCTATTTTTATATGTTTTTTTTCTGCATGTGAATAAACTGTGGGGTAAGAACATCCATAAACTGTAGTTTTATGCATATTATCCCTCATTTCTTCTACATGTTAGTCACAATCTAGGCATTAATCAAAATGATAGAAAACAGTGCAAATGAGATGGCATAATAATATAGTCTCAAATTAACACATTTGCTTTAACATTCATTCACACAGAAAACCTTTCCAACTGTCAGATGATCCATTAGGTTGTTTAATGAGTTCTATGGTACCTCCAAGCTGCATATATTACTAGACTATTGTAGAATAAGCATATTGAAAGACCATGTAATTGCTGACTGAAGTCAGTAGTTCCTTGGCTGGTTACAGTTGCTTAGCAGACCCCTGTGGTGTCTACACTTCTGGTCAGGATCCTGGGTGACAGGTTATTCCCCACTGCAATGACAGAAGGCTGTTAGGGTTAGTCATTGAGAGGTCTGGGGACTACCAACAGGACAATTAGCAGTTTGGTCATGATTGAGTAGATATCCTCTTTAGTTCAGAGCATAGTAATAATGACCACAGTGCATGTCCACAAAAAAAAAATAAAATAAATAAAGTGGCCTTGTGAAAGCTGAGGCTGGAATCCAGTAAAGAAGTGAAAAAGACAAGAATGCCTAGTTGGCTGGGACAAAAAAAAAAAAAAAAAAAAAGCTGTGCTTGGAGAGCGCAGCTGGTGAAATCTGGCCGGCTCCCACTCCGAATGTTATGACTCAGCCAGACATCTCAGCTGTTTGGAAGAGATAGTAGAGCCACCAGGCACCTGGGACTGTGGTACTGGTTCACAGGTTGAAGTATTAGGAATATTGGATTGTTTGAAAAAACTAATTTTCTTAAATCAATGCCAAAAAAAATGTTTCTTCTCAAACACTAAGGAACCATGATATGTGATCCTTCATCCCCAAATTACAGAAACTTTCATATCTTGACAGTGAATTTTTATTTAAAGTATCTGTCTACAGATCTATCTAGATCTTCTGAAGTAGCAGGTTTGAATATGTTTCCATTCGCATCATGGAGGGGTGTGACTTTAATCTATGACTCTTTTCCTGTTGAATGTTTGCTTGTTTTCAGGGGTGAAGGATATTTAGTCTTTAAATTATTATTATTTTTTAAGGTAAAAATTAAGAAGTCAGATGTGCAAACAAAAATGAGCTATATAGCAAAGTTTATATTACACCAAGCAAGCACAAACATATTGCCCAAAGCAATAGAAAGCTGATTGATGATATCATGGTGACAAATGAATTCTCATTTTGAATTCTGCCTGCTAAGTAATTAGGAATGTCATCAATATCATTACTAGCTCTTCATTCAACTTTGTCAGCAAGCTGTTGCTATTCCTCGTTTTTCTGCTATTCATTTCTGTGCTTCAGTCAGAGGATGGATCTACACTAGGGACTATTTCTAGCAACTACTCAAGGGAGTAACAAAAAAATTAGTTGTCAGACACAAGTGGTCTATTGAAAGGATGAATTTAATTTTAATAGCAACAGCATCATGGTATTTTAAAGCGGTCCCTAACATAAGCATTAGTGTCTAGAGCATATTTTTTCTGAATTATATTTAGAAACTGATAAAATATGAAGGAGAGATACAATTCATGAAAAATAATTAATGTTTATAAGAGAATAAGTGATTGTGGGAAAAAGGCTTATTAAAAATGTCTTCTCATCTTATTTTCTCATGTGTCTGTGATGGACAGCAGCATTATCAGGTAAGGTGAAAAAAATGTTGCCAACACACATTTCCCCCAAGATTCCAGTCAAATTTCCTATTTTCAAAACAATAACAACAACTTCTATTTCAAAATAAGTAAATAAATGAATGAATAAAGAAAGAAATAAAAAAACAGGGAATGAATGCTGAATGAAATACTTAAAACACAGCTGCATCTTTGAGGCTAAACTATAATCTAGGCATTATTATAATACATTGAAAAAGGTCCTGGCACTGGCAGTACTTGTCTTCTTTCATTTTCTCTGCAAACAGCTCTGTATTTTAAGAGAATGTGATTAAGACACTCCATTTTTTTTTACAGTAACTTAGTCATCATACTTATTTCATGGCATTAGAATTTTTCAGAGTTTTCATTAGTTTCATAAGTTGACTTGATCTACTGTTTTATTCTTCAGCTCTTGCATTTTAGGAGCTCTGAAATAAAACTTGTCAGAGACACTTAATTCTTAAATATATATTTTAATGCATATACTAGATTTTGCTCAATGTCTCAGTTTTAATAAGTATATATCTACATAGTTCATATATAGGTTTTGCTGTTCAGAAAGAGTTGCAGGAAATGAGTGATTAAGGAGTACAGATGAAGAAAACAAGGTTGTAGTTGATAGAGAAGCTCATTTGAACAAAAAGATTACTTTAACAGTATGTAATTTGATTCTAAAACATGAAAGGTAAAAAAGTTGTTTCACTCATGGTGGCCTCCGAGAGAGAGAGAGAGAGAGAGAGAATTATTTCTTTGTTCCTTTAGCTACTGGATCATTGAAACCTACTCTATCTCCTTTAATATTCTTTTCTAATTTATATGCTTAATTTATCGGATTTATTATTTCAGCTAAACATTTATTAGATTGAAATACCTCACTGAAATTGGACTCAGTATTATATTCCTAGAATAGAAAATGTTTTGATAAACATATACATAAATATATTTGTATTAAAAGGATCTGTTTTTCTTTTTGGACACTAACTTGATAATTTAAAAACAAGACAACAAACAAACAGACCCATCCAAATTTTAATCCCAATTGGAAGAAAATGAAGTGAGATAATTATACTGATTTTGCCTGAGTATCATAAGCTATAAGAATGCTTTACTGACAGACAATTTTATATGATCATATGTTTATTTTGTCTTAAAGGATTTTTCTGAGAATTTACAAATTCAATTATCTGAGAAATTCACTAAGTAAAGGGAAAATTTAATGCATACTAGATCATAGTAGTAATACATATATATATTTAAAAAACTCATTGTATGCTAATGCTCACCAGCTTGTATAAGGAATAATTTCAGATAGGAAATATTAATGAAACATAAATTCAATTTTTTTTTTTTTTGTTATTAGTGAATAATGAGAAACTGACCTAAACTAATGCTTCAAGATTCGTTAAAAATAATTTTCAACAACAGCATTATTCTCCACTATTGTTTATAAAAGATTTTATCTAACACACTGAAACCTAGAAGTCATGGTAACATCTCACAAAACGATAGTTATTTTTATGGACTCTTTCAGATCACTGAATTCTTGTGATAACGGCTCTTCCTTGATATAGAGTTTCTTTTTGATGTTCCAAGTTTATCTGTTCATTATGTAGTAATTCATATTTGGAGTCCTTTTTTTTTGTGTGTGTGTGTGTGTGGTTGTTTGTTTGTTTGTTTTGGATTGACATTTTAGCAGTCCTAAGTTACTTCATCTTCAAGGAATTAGTTATTATTTTTCCTTTTTTTTTTTTTTTTTAAATTTTGAATATGAAGAATATGCCTTTCAGGGGGTGATTGAATCCAGCTGTTACTGCTTGTCGGTTCTCCATTGACTTATTTCCTCAGGAAATGCTTTCAGCTGTTTCTTCATTTCATGCATACATAGATAAGTAACAGAAGTTATAAATGCTTGTCAAAGTTATTATCTTTTTGTGTTCTAGTACAGAAAGTCTTCACAACCCATGAGATTTTATCTTTGATTTTTTTTTTCTTTTATTGAGTTCATTTTTCAAGCTGCTATTAGGTTTTAGCGGAAAACCTAATAGCAGCTTAGGGGAAATCGGGAAGGGCTTTTTCAGACAAATATATATATATATTTCTTTTTAGATATAATACCCTTTTAGGTGAGTTTTTAGGCAGGAACTTGTCTTTGAATCTATTTTCCACTGCACACGTCCAGTCCTCAGCAGTTTTTTATACCAAATGCTTTCTGTCACCTGATATCGCTGAATTTTTCAGTCCTAGGGGCATTATATGAATGGACTGGAAATCAAAGGGTATTATTACAGACCAGGAAAAAAGTTTAGGAAAGAAAATGATCATCTCTTTTATATAGATGTTTAAGATGTTAGAATGATTTATTTTTGCACATTGTTTTCCTCACGTATCAAATTTGTTTTTAGTTTTAAAATAGTCATTTGTTCTTGTATTTACACAGCTGACACTATCATGATGTATGTCTTTGATTTATTACCTATTCTAGTGGAATCAAGAGATATAATGAGATAAAGGATCACCTGATCCTGACTTTTTAATAGTATCTGATAGGAAACAGAACCCACTTTAAATAAACAAACAAACACCTGCAGTCTAAACAGATAAGAAGCAGATAAGATACTACATAGAACAGGAAGGAGAAAGAGTCAAGTGAATGACATGGTAGAAATTAAACCTAGATCTGTGTCCTTCGCTGTTGTCTTCCAACTGTGCTTGCCATCAGTATGATAAAGCAATGTTAAACATGTAAATTATGTTTTAAAAATAAGTAAGAAAGTAGATTCATCTCCAAAGATGCATCTGGTAACATTAATATATGAAAATATTTGGGATATTCCAGATTAAAAGCTGAAAATGCCATCTCTATCATTGATTATAAATCTTACAAGGAGGAAATCATGTCTGCATATGAGATACAAAAATAAACTCCAAATCAGAGTATGCATTTGTGATAAAATAGAACAGATATTAATTGATCACAGTAATATTTTTTTTAACAAAATGGAATAGAAAAAAATTTTGCAACCACAGGCTAATATTATATCCTTCCTTTCTAGAAAATCATAACTTCATGCTTCAGAACTTTCATGGAAACAGCAGCTGGCTGCGATGTTAGTATGCAAAATTTCATACTATGAGGCAACAGCCCTTTTCAACCTGGAAAGCATGGAAAGAGAGAAACAGTCATACCATGATAGTAAATTCTGCATTTGTGTGAAAACTAACAGGTAAAAAACAACAAAAAAAGGCATCTTCAACTATTTTCAAACTTTCTTGTTATACATATGAGAGAGTAAAGAAGATTGACACTACAGGCCCCATGGCTATTTCCAGTCCCACTGCAAATCACTAGCTGACAAATTCAATGGTCTGGAACCTGGGAAAATGAGACAGTCCGATAAAGACTCAGCTTAGTCACACATTTTCGTTTGGACTGTTTGACAAACAACAAAGCAAATTTTAAGGCAAATAAGCTTAAGTCAGATACAATCTCCTCCTTGTTTTCAGCACAATTGGTATCCAGTAATTCCAGTCTTGTTTAAAGTACCTGCTTACGCCGAGGTTAACCATTATTTGAAAGGTCAAGAGAGAAAGCTTTGCAGTGTTTTTTCCTCTTGACATGAGTGTTAATGCTAGCTTAATTAAAATCCACTGCCATAGTTTGAAAGGGATTAATTTTAAACATCTCCACAGGGAAATCATATCTTTCTGGAAATTTCCAGTCTGAATCGGACCCAGGTAACTGAAAGGCCAAATTTTTACTGACAGACTTGAGGCAGGAAGTGCTTAAAATATGTAAAGAAATGTACAGAAGGAGAAGTTGAAAAAAAAAAAAAAAAAAACAGCAAAAAAAGAGAAAGTGACAAATTTACCCTGTGAAAAGAATTTTTTGATTTCCAAAATGCTTAATTTATAAACAATATGAAAAACAGAGCTATAAATTCAATTTTTGTATTATGAAAACCTGCATTAAAAAAAAATAAATTCTAGAATTTTAAGAAAATAACATTTTTAAACTCTAAATTCTTTCTCTTTGATTCAATTCACTCTGTTGAATGTTTCTTCAATACTAATGTATAAAAATGCAAATAATATTGTTTTCTTGCTTATGTATCTTCTCCATTTTTTCCAGACTACAGTAAAAGCCAGTCCTAGGATTACCTTAAATCGATCCCATTTTTTCTGAAACTAATAAACTCTAGTTTAATGTCACTCCAGTGGTCCTCAAGTGAATTGCTATTAATCAGTGGCAGAGGATCAATCTATCTCTGTCATCAAGTTGGGATCACTGGAGTTTCTCAATAAGGAATGACATCAGAGAGGGTACAAATTATGTAAAATGTTAGATACATGTATAATTCTACTACGCTTTTGAGCACACGTTCTATGATGCTATGAAACTTTCACTACAGCCACAGGCAGACCATTTAACACAATTTCAGACTTCACAGGTGGAAGAATATTAACATAAATAATCCCTATTCCCCATCTGTCTTGAAAGAGAAGGTAATCATCTCCTAACAGACATGATTATTCTCTGCTCATCTGAATAGAACTATCAAGTATTCAAAACACAAGTGAATAAGGAGGACACTAAATAAAAATGCAGAGAACTATGGATTTTTGGAAAGAAAAGAAATAAAATTAAAGTGCTGAAGATGTTAAGGCAGAATTGGGGCAAGAAGAGGAATGAGGCTTAGTACTAGCAAATGCCTGAAGAGATATAGGGAAACAAGTTGATGTGAATCAAAGCATGGAAATGTGGCTGTGTGAAGGAAAACTATGGCAGATATGAGAACAATTTGGGAAACAAAGGAATCTGAAAAATTCAGGGAAAGAATATGTTAGAACCACATGTGACAAGTAGTAACAAATCTGAGATAAGAAGTGGGAATGACAAGGTTTTATGAACAATGTTTGTTCATAAAAAATGTTTGTTTATCTGTATAGTTTTAGTGGATGCAGGACTGAGTTTGAGGTGTGAATCAATTATATAATAGAGATTTTGAATGGGCATTCTATTAACAGTCCAAGTTAGAACACCAATCCTTTTCTTCAAGACCTCTAAAAGTGCCATTCACACTTTTAATTTAAAATTAAGGCAGTTTTTAAACATATGTGGCTAGCTATATACATTCTAAACGGTATAAGCAATTGTGTAGTGGAAATTAATTGGAGATTTTAGAATTTCCACTAAATTTTTAGATACCTGGATATTGTTGAAAGAAGAGGTACATTAGCTTTTTCCTTCATTTTTACAAAGTCTCCCTAAATTATGATTTCAAGATTTGGCAGTGGGTCCCTCAGACCCTTCAACCTAAAGCTAGCCAGGACTTCTATGCTTTTTAAAAACACAATTTATGAGTTAATTATTTCATGCTAGTCATATTAACCACTTAATTTGCGAAAATCAGAGGGGAAAACAGGTTAGAAGAAGCAAAGTAGTCAAAACATTAACTATGATACACCTTATACTTGTCTTCTAAAGGACTAATACATTACAAATTGAAAACATACAGGTGTATCAGTCCCAAATACTGTTAATGTTGCTAAACTTATATTTTGTGTTATTAAAAATATTATTTTATGCTGCATTTTTCATTATCTGTAAGAGACAGAAGAGACTTCTTTGTGAAGGTATGGTGCCTGCTGCTCAAGTCATGTGGACTACATGTTACGTAGTTACAGTTAAGACTTGCAAGAACATTTCATATTTCTTTACTTAAAAAGGATTAAGATTTGGGAGATGTCACGTGTCATCAATTTTATTTCATTTTATAGGTAACATTGTTTCATAAAACTAATATTAACATAGTATACAAATTACAATAGCAGCTAATAAGAGCTTATGCTGATAGGTACTGTACAAACATATTTGAAGTGGAAATTACAAACTAACTAGGTGCTTATTTGCTGGACTAATGTGGTGATAAAGGTTCAGAAACCATCACTACCTAAAGGACGGGTCAATAATTATTAGTATATAAGCAGAATGATCAGAAATTATAAGGACACACAAAAGCACTTACAAAAGCACTTATGGATATATTAAAAAAAAAAAAACAAAAACAAAAAAAAAAAGGCATTTGAAATGAATAGGAAAATAATAACAACATCAGTAATGATAAAAGAATATACAACGCAAGTGATGCACAATGCAATTGCTCACAACCGTCTAAAAAGTGTCCTTCTCATCCATGAGCAGCAGCAACATTATTATCCCAGCCAACTCCCCCCAGTTTCACGGTTCAGTATGTCATAAAGTATAGAATATTTAGAATATCCCTTTGTTCAGTCTGGGTCAGCTGTCCTGGCTGTGTCCCCTCCCAGCTCCTTGTGCATTCCTAGCCTCCTCACTGTCAGGGCAGTATGAGAAGCTGAAAAGTCTTGGCTCAGTGTAAGTACTGCTCTTCAGCAACTAGAACATCAGTGTGTTAGTATTATTTTCATAACAGAGCATCATACCATCTACTAGGAAGAAAATTAACTCTATCCCAGCCCAAACCAGACAGTATTCTACTTCCCTCTGGCTGTTATATTGAACATAAATGTAGGATTTCCATCTTCTACGGAGTGAGAGAGATGATTGTGAAGATATGCTGGTAATTATGTTCTTGTCTGCACAGTGAACTGTGATCTACCAATATTCTGTGGAAAGCTGAATTCCTTGTTTACATTTCTGCTTCAGCCAAAGCATCAGTTTTTGAACTTTTAGTAGCAACAATAAATTTTGAACCTCTATTCAAAGCCCTGCATCATACTTGCATGATCATTTTGTCTAGTAGTTTTGTTTTAAAAGATTGTGTGGAAGTAGTCACTAAAACTTCTTTATCTGTTCATATCATGATTCAAGTGGTGAACCACTATGGTGGTTTCACACCAGTAGGTAGCTCATTTCCACCACCTCTCTCTCACTCCCACTCCTCAAAGGGAAAGGGGGAGAACATATGATAAAAAAAAGTCTCAAGGGTTTAGATAAGGACAAGGAGATCACTTCCCAATTACCGTCATGGGCAAAACTGACTCAACATAGAGAGATTAATGTAATTTATTGCCTACTGATAACAGCTTAGAGCAGTGAGAAACTAAAAGGAAATACCTTTCTCCCATTCACCTTCTTCTACCTCCATCCCCTTGAATGATGCAGGAGAAATGCAGAATGGGGGTTGTGGTCAGTCCATAACACTTCGTCTCTATCACTCCGTCATAATCGCTCTCTGTACCTGCTCCATGAAGGGTCCCTCCCACAGGATGCCATCCTTCCCGAACTTCCTGTGTGGGCTTCCCACAGCTCTTCAAGAACTGTTCCAATATGGGTCTGTACCACAGGGTCCATCCCCCAGGAGCAAACTGCTCCAGCACGGGTCCCCCATGGGTGGCAGCTCCCCCCAGACCCCTGCTCCTGCATGGGCTCCTCTCCACAGGCTGCAGCTCCAGACTGGGGCCTGTGCCCGCAGGGGCTCTCCATGGGCCACAGCTTCCTCCAGGCCACATCCACCTGCTCCACCAGGGACTCCTCCATGGGCTGCAGAGTGGAGATCTGCTCCATGTGGGACCCATGGGCTGCAGGGTGACAGCCTGCTCCACCAGGGCCCTCTCCACAGGCTGCAGAGAAACTTCTGCTGTGTTCCTCCTGTCCTCCTTCTTCATTGACCTTGGTGTCTGCAGGGCTGGTTCTCTCTGAATTTTTCCACTTTTCTCTCCCAGCTGTTGCTGCACTGCAGTTTTTTTTCCCTTTCTTAAACCTGTTCTCACAGAGGCCCAACCAATATCACTCATCGGCTCAGCTTGGCCTGTGGCAGGTTCCTTTTGGAGCCTTGAAGCCGGCTGGAGCTGGCTGTGGGGCAGCTTCTGGGCTCTGCTCACAGAGGCCAAATCTGCAGCACTCCCTACTTCACCCCCCTCCACCCACCTCCCCACCCTCCCAGTACAACCAGTGAATGCAGAAGGGTGATGTTACCTTGTAGTGGAGTTCCTTTGAAGCTGCTGCTCTGCTGCATTAACCTTCCTTCTTTACTCTAGCTGAAGCACAGAAGCAAGGTATTTCTCCTTCTTCTAACCCTCATTTAACAGGCATAACTCTCTGACAGATCACAGCTAACGCATGCAGTTGTGATTGGCATGTGGGATCACAAAATATGACAGATGATCTGGTTTTGCACTGTAAAAACGTATGGTACAGACATGTTGCTATAAGAAGGTGCAAACCCAATGCCATGTGTCTGAGTCTCATGATCATTGTGTGAGACTTGACAGCTCTGTTCTTAACGTACCAGAACATTTTCTAGATATCCAGGTTTCTCTTCAACAATATAGCACCTGAATACAAGATTATTGGCAAATGAAAAGGAATTAAAGTGACACTACAGTTAAAAATATCATTTTAAAAATTATATTTATGAAGCCTATGCATATACACACATGTACACAGACGCATATACAAACATAACATATATGTACAAACACATGCTTCATTTAACCCTGAGGATGACCTTAATTATAAAGCACAGAAAGACTAGTCCAAAGCTAGCATAGAATAATAGCAATAATAAGCACAACAAGTGATACTACAAAGTTCCAGACATATATAAAACAAAAGCTATTAAGAAATCCTGAATCTTAAAGATGCTATTTTATTCTTACACATACCTTTTATACCAATATGTATCTAATTTCTTGAAATGGTAGGCCGAAATGATTCCAACTTGCAGCACTGTTTTTCATTCAACCATATAATATTAATAAAATGCTACAAGTTATTTTTTTTCCAAATATATATATAAGGAGATAATACTAATTTCTAGACTGAAATTTCATATTTCATAAGCCAAGTTTTATTTTTTTACAGAATTTTTAACATGGAATACTGAACCTGTAAAAGTAAGGATATATGGTGAAAATGGTGGCATTTTGATTTCTTTCTCTGGTATTTTATTTATTTATTTAATTATTGTTATGAGATTGTAGTTCCTTTATTTATATTTCATTTATACTTCATTTTGTTTCCTTTTAGTATACAGACTGTAAGTTGACTCTAACCAAATGACCTGTCTCTGTTAAAGGTGCTTCTTTCAAAAACAAAATTAAAAAAAAACCAACAACACATGGATTGCATTTTTTTTTTTTTTTTAAAGAAAAAGGTAGTTGGAAAAGTAGTTTGTGTTTTTAAATGTGTCATCAAGGCTTGTGTTTTTAAATGTGTCATCTAAGAGAAGCAGAGAAAAGGACCAATTAGGTATGCTGAAATCCATTAAGATCACCCAGAAGAACTTTTAAATCAATTCCAAGATGACTAAGGGTATGCTGAAATAATTCCCCTGGTAGATAGAGGTAGATAGAGATAGATAGACTGTTTAAAAAAAAAAAAAAAAAAAAGAAAGAAAAAAAACATTATGTCCTTCTTTATGTTCCTATGTATATCTTCCCAGAATCACAGTTATAGGAGAAACAATCAAACAAGTAAAAACAGTGATGCCATAATCATTGGTGAATTCAAGCTCGTAGTAATTCTGGTCTTTAGTTGCTAATTGTGCAAACTATCATTTAGAGTACACTGCTTTCCCTTTTGAAAAATACTTCACAGAATCTAAGTCACTGCAAGTATGACTTTTGTGAGGAAAGTCTTCTGTTAGATGTGGATCAGTTAAACAAGGGCTACAAAGAGTTGCAACCTAGTTTAAAATAAAGGACAAAACAGAAGCGTAAACACAGCTTTTCCAGCAATTAGTCTGAGAGAAACATCTGAGCTGCACTGATGCAACAAATAAAAGGGTAGTAGGTTGAAGTTAGGGAGAAAATGTTTTGTTAAACAGTGCATTCCCCTGTTTTCCCATACAGTGTACATTGTAGTACCTGTAATAGAACGGTACTTTCTTCTGAAAAAGTAGATACAGCAAAAAGTGAGAAGAAACTCATTACCCTTACCAGCCCAACAGACTGCATAGGTTTATCATAGTAATTCCCTGAGGAAGCTGTGATCATACATAAGTATTATTACAATGTGATGGAGACATGCTCTCAAGACTGTAAAATGTGCTTCCCTGTGTGTTATAATCTAGGTTTTTAATGACTGTTTTATATGGAAATGTAAGATAGGGACATTTAGAGAATGCTTTGCCTAGGTTTGGGTCTGAAAATTATGCGTAAAGGGGATTGAAATTATGGGTAAGGGTCCTAGCAGCATCAGGACAGACAGCTGTGCTTGTCTCGGAACAATCTGGTCCAGAGAAAGATGGCCGTTTTTGGACTGAATATAATTTAGAAGTTGACATGAATGGGACTTGAAAGGCACCTTTAGGTGCCTAAGATTGGATTTTAAAGCCTCGATTTAGGCTTCCATTTTAGAAATTTTACAAGTTATTCTGTTAAAAAAAAAAAAAAAAAAAAAAAAAAAAAGAGGCTGAAACCATCTCTTGCTTCTTAGTTGTATGGAAAGGTGTAATAAAGGACTGTTTATTATTTAGGGCCACCTAAATAATAACAGATATGTTATTATTGTTCAGATAACAGTTTGCATCAGTATGTAATCTATATGACCAGATCTGAAGGAGAGGCAGAGAAAAGCACAAACCTGAGAATCATGAGCAAAGGAGCCATAGAAAGCATTATCTTTTCATGGTATGTTCAGAATTATCTTTAATTGCTAAAAGCTAGTTTAAACTAGAGAGGGATTGCTAATACATCTATTTCAGCAAAAGCTCTGAAAGTAGATACAGCTTTTACAGATAAAAATTTGTTTCTTTGGGTGTTGTATAAGCTAGTTTCTCAAACAAAATAAGCTGTATGAAAAAGCACATTTTTGTTCAAAAATTGCTATGTCTACATTAGGATCTTTGGTGGTCTTACTGTATCGTTAAAAAAAAAATATCCAAAATGTCTATATCTGACAATATTGCACTGAACAAAGTTTCTAGGGTAGACCCAAAACATAGTTACCAAGGCAACTTGGAGTTATCTTGGTTATTGTACACATTTTGGCTTAGCATGGTGTTCTGAGTGTTCTACCCCAATTCAAAAATAGGAAGAAGGCTTAAACTGAAATGAGGGAAATGTATTTCTGATTCATATTTATACTCATTATGAGTACAAATGTGTTTTTTCCTATTAACATATGTCAGCTACACAATGGAAAAAAACTACCACGTGAAAATAAATTTCTAAAGAATCCTAAGCGTTTTACTGCTCAAGAGGAACCACAAAAGAGATCACGTTTCCTCTGAAATATACACAGAATATACACTGGACTTCAGCTATTAATATTACTGTTAAAATAAACATGCATCTTAAAATGAAATCAGTGGAGCTACTTGATGTAAACAAAATTAAAGGGTTTACATCCAGAGTTTTCTATAAATAAATGCTCTGATATTATTAGTGAAACTAGAGGATTGTTGTGTCCTGTTCCATGTATATTTCTGTAGCAACTGAGTTTATCATTATTATCAATAATTATTTTATTTGTAATGAAAAAAATCCAGAAGCATTAAATAAGGATAGAATTAGAATTTGAATTACAAGAATTAGAATTCTTGTCATTTTCCACAATAAAGTCTCTTTTTCAAATGTGACATAGCACACAGTCATAGCATTATCTTGATTAACTTCATCTAAAGAAGAGAAACTTTTTTGCCACTGCCATAGAACATGCATATTTGTTAGCGCCTGTGTGTATGGTATGCACATTCAAAGAAAATTAAGTTCCTTTGATGTTTTTGTACACAGCTGTACACAGCTGACATCCTATTTCCTTGATTACCACAGATGATGGCATAAATAAATAAATAATGAAAAATGTTACCTAAAAAAAATACTTTACCATGTACTAAGTAACAGTGTGTGTAAAAACTAAAGTACCTGACAATGTACCATGGTAGTACAGATAAAAGCTATAATGATACATATTGACATGTGTTTGATAAATAAGATTGACACCAACTCAAAGTAGTGCCAACTTATCCTACAAAATTTCATAAACGATCAAGCAGAATATTATAATTGACAGTGTCAAAAACAGCATTCAGATCAAGCAAAATTAAAATGCTTGAGCAACCAAAGCAGGGCTGCATTAATAAATCATTATAAACTGTAACTATAGCAGACTCTGTGTTGTAACATGATTGAAAAGCAGATTGTTGTTTCTCAAAGAGTCTGTTTCCCACTAAATGGTGATATAATTGAGAAGCATTGACCCACTTAAGGGTCTTGTCCAGAAATGGCAAATCTTAAACAGGTCAGTAACTCCAAGCCCTATTTTGAATCAAGATTATTTCTTTAATAATAAAGGTAATGTTTTGTTGTTGTTGTTGTTGTTGTTATTGTTGTTGTTTTAAAACACAGTGGAGCTATTCTACAGCTGAACAAAATGTGGAGAGTTTGAATAAACACAACACTAATGTCACAAAAAAAATACCTGAAAATATATAGACATGGAATAGAATGCAAAAACAAATAATAAATAAGAAATTGCTGACACTACTACAAGACATCATTTTTACCATTCTATAGAAGTGTCTTTGTGTAAATGAAAGCAAGTTACACAAATAAATAAATAAATAAATAAATAAATAAATAAATAAAGCTATCCTCATTTCAGGAAATATTTTCAGATTTCCTTATCGTTCACAGTTTTATGTACCAAAATCTCATCCTCAGTCAGCTAAAACCTGAGATTCGAAAAACCCACTGGTCTCTTACAAAGCGTGTATGCATTTTGTGTGCATTTGTTCTAGAGATGTGTATGTTTTAAAAAAAATATACTACCAATTACATCTTTTGGCAAATAATACCCTACTGGAATTCACAACCTTGGCAGTTCTCCATTCCCTCAGGTTTCTCAGCTTTGAATGGGCTTGTTCTGAATATGATTGCAGAAAATTCTTGGTAATTTAATCCTTTATCAGTTGGCATTCAAGCAATGGCTTAGACTGTTATATTCTTAACTAAAATCAATACTATCTGAAATCCAGTAAACTCAGCTGCTAAGTAACACCTTTTTCATGATATAAATCAGCCTAAAATTAAATGAATAGAATGGCTGCTTGATTTCATTTATTCTCATCTTCAAGTCCTCTCTTACAGGCAAAATGCTACACTGTGTGATTGTTATCAAAGATGGCAGCAGAATGAAGCTAGAGACAAAACATGCTCTGTGTATGCTTAAACACAGTACTTCCCCCCAAGTTTTGAGATTTTTCTTACTGGGTAATATGGTGGCACCTATAATGGAGAGTTTCTGCTGAGAAAGTATGTAAGCAAATGAAAACTAAGAAGCCCAGTATGCTTACCAACCTGACACACCGTAAAGGTTTCTTTGTAATGTGGGCAGCCGCATTCCAAACTGTGGGCTTCTTACTTAAAGATTAGGCAATATAGGCATGGTGCCACCTATCCAGTAGAGAAGACACTTAAACACTTTAAAAATAAAATAATACTTACAATAATAAAATATAGATAAGGGGATCTATCAGGGGCGCAGGTTGTGTTTGCCTCTGTCCTTCCGATAGGGGGGATCGAAGCTGAAAGGCGTGCTGTTCACATAAACTCATGGCTTCGAGACTGGTGTGACCGGCAGAACTTTGGGTTCTTTGATCACGGGAAGGTCTATGCTACACCGGGCCTGATGGCACCGGATGGGATGTGCCTCTCTCGGAGAGGGGTAAGGATCTTTGGTCAGGAGTTGGCAGGGCTGATAGATAGGGCTTTAAACTAGAGTCGAAGGGGGAAGGGGCTAAAACCAGGCACGCCGGTGAAGACCTAAGGGATGGTACGCTAGAATCAGAGGGGCTGTGTGCCAGTGAGGTCCTTCGGTCAGATCCACAAGGTGCTGAGTGTAAGGAGATGCACCTGAAGTGCTTCTACACGAACGCATGCAGTACAAGGAATAAAATGGATGAGCTAGAAGTCCTGGCCCAGTCCCGCAACTATGACATCATCGGCATAAGCGAAACCTGGTGGGATGAGTCCTGTGACTGGGGTGTTGCGATAGATGGTTACAGGCTCTTCAGGAGGGACAGGCAGGGTAGGCGAGGTGGTGGGGTGGCGATGTATGTGAAGCAGGGGCTGGACTGTGTGGAACTTCAGGTCGGCAGTGGCAAAGTTGAGAGCCTCTGGGTAAGGATCAAGGGATGAACGAATAAAGGGGATGTCGTTGTGGGAGTCTATTACAGACCGCCTGGCCAGGACAATAGCACCGATAAATTATTCTTTACAGAACTAAGAGAGGCCTCGAGATTAACTCCCCTTGTCCTTATGGGGGACTTCAACTTGCCAGACGTTAACTGGGAGTGCCACACGGCTGACACGAGCAAGTCCAGGAGGTTCGTGAAGCACCTAGATGATAACTTCTTGGTGCAGGTGCTAACGGAGCCAACTAGGAAAGGAGCCCTCCTAGACCTGTTGCTAGAAAACAGAGAGGGTCTGGTGGGAGATGTGGTGATTGGTGGCCGCCTCGGTCATAGCGACCATGAAGTGGTTGAGTTCAAAATTTACGGTGACAGAAGGAAAAATGCCACCCAAACCTCATCCCTAGATATGGGGAAAGCGGACTTCAGGCTGCTCAGGGAACTAGTCAGCAAGGTCCCCTGGGAAACTGCTCTTGAAGGCCTCAATGTCCACCAGTGCTGGTCATTCTTTAAGCGATGCCTCCTAGAAGCACAAGATCAGGCAATGCCTAAATATCGCAAGTCAGGCAGGCGGGGCAGGAGGCTGGCGTGGCTGACCAGGAACATTCTAATGGAGATTAGGCGGAAACAGAGAGTGTTTCGCTACTGGAAGGAGGGCCAGGTGTCATGGAAAGAATACAGGGATGCTGTTCGTGTTTGTAGAGAGAAAGTTCGTGTAGCACACCTAGAGTTGAAGCTGGCTGTGTCTGTGAGAGAAAATAAAAAGGGTTTTTTTAGATATGTGAATGGAAAAAGGAGAACTAAAGAATACATAGGGCCGCTCCTTGATAGGGAAGGTCTCCTCACAGACAATGACATAGGCAAAGCAGAGACGCTTAACGCCTTCTTTGCCTCTGTCTTCAATGCCGATGATGGGCTTCGGGACCCAGGGTGCCCTGAGCTGGAGGACCGGGACAGTGGGGATGACAAACTCCCAACCGACCCTGAACGTCTGCGGGATTTGCTACTCCACCTGGACCCCTACAAGTCCATGGGTCCGGATGGGATTCATCCCTGGGTGCTGAAAGAGCTGGCGGACGTCATCGCGGAACCTCTCTCAATTATTTTTCAACGATCCTGGGAATTTGGAGAGGTCCCGGTAGACTGGAAGCTGGCAAATGTTGTGCCGATTTTCAAGAAGGGTCAGGAAGAAGACCCTAGCAATTACAGGCCTGTCAGTCTCACGTCAGTGCCTGGTAAAATCATGGAGAAGATGGTTCTCGAACTTATTGAGGTGCACCTGGGGGACAAAGCAGTCATTGGTCCCAGCCAGCATGGGTTTGTGAAGGGTAGGTCCTGCCTAACTAACCTGATTTCCTTTTATGATAAGATCACCCATATGGTGGACCAAGGGAAACCAGCTGATGTGATTTTTTGGACTTCAGCAAGGCTTTTGACACGGTTTCCCATAGGATCCTACTGGACAAAATGACCACCATACAGCTAAATAAAAACATCATACGATGGGTGAGCAATTGGCTAACGGGCAGGGCCCAAAGGGTTATGGTAAATGGGGCTGCGTCAGGCCAGCGGGCGGTCACCAGTGGGGTCCCTCAAGGCTCCATTTTAGGCCCGGTACTTTTCAATATTTTTATAAACGATCTGGATAGATCATAGGAATAGAAGGTATTTTGAGCAAGTTTGCTGATGACACCAAACTTGGAGGAGTTGTGGACTCGAATGAGGGTGGAAAGGCCTTGCAGAGGGATCTGGATAGGTTGGAGAGCTGGGCGATCACCAACCGCATGAAGTTCAATAAGAGCAAGTGCCGGGTCCTGCACCTGGGACGGGGAAACCCTGGCTGCACGTACAGACTGGGCGATGAGACGCTGGAGAGCAGCCTAGAAGAGAGGGATCTGGGGGTCGTGGTAGACAGCAAGTTGAATATGAGCCAGCAGTGTGCCCCGGCAGCCAGGAGGGCCAACCGTGTCCTGGGGTGCATCAAGCACGGCATCGCTAGTAGGTCAAGGGAGGTGATTGTCCCGCTCTACTCTGCGCTGGTGCGGCCTCACCTCGAGTACTGTGTGCAGTTCTGGGCACCACAGTATAAAAAGGACATGAAACTGTTGGAGAGTGTCCAGAGGAGGGCTACGAAGATGGTGAAAGGCCTGGAGGGGAAGACGTATGAAGAACGGCTGAGGTCACTGGGCCTGTTCAGCCTGGAGAAGAGGAGGCTGAGGGGAGACCTCATCACAGTCTACAACTTCCTCGTAAGGGGGTGTTGAGAGGCAGGAGACCTTTTCTCCATTAACACCAGTGACAGGACCCGCAGGAACGGGGTTAAGCTGAGGCAGGGGAAATTTAGGCTTGACATCAGGAGGGGGTTCTTCACAGATAGGGTGGTTGCACACTGGAACAGGCTCCCCAGGGAAGTGGTCACTGCACCGAGCCTGTCCGAATTTAAGAAGACATTGGACTGTGCACTTAGTCACATGGTCTGAACTTTTGGGTAGACCTGTGCGGTGTCAAGAGTTGGACTTGATGATCCTTAAGGGTCCCTTCCAACTCAGGATATTCTATGATTCTATGATTCTAAAAAGATTAAATCCAAACTCTGGTTGGATAACAGTCTGGTAAAATTGGAAGATTAAATAGATAACTATTTAGGGGTTAAACATTTAATAGGTTGTTTTGTTCCAGGGGATAAAATAAAAATAAAAAAAAAAAATAAAATAGAAATAAAAATAGAAATAGAAATAAAAATAAAAATAAAAATAAAAATAACAATAACAATAAAAATAACAATAAAAATAAAAATGTAGCCTTACTGTTTGTTCCATCAGGAAGCAGAATTTCTCTTACATGTACATGGAACATGTACCTGGATCTTTGCTATAGTTGCAACAAATACTTTAAAATTCTGGATTACAGTACAGTTGAGGTAAGAATGGCACACTAAGAAATACCTCTCTGGGTCTTCAAAGAAGGATGTTAACACCACTAAGTAACAGGTTAGTAAATATAGCATAAAGAAATGGTTATTGTAAGAAGTAAACATAATTCTTATACTTTAAAATAGTTGTATTAATGTCTATACTAAGCTGTGGGAAATTATCCAGAGAATGATAAAAATATTAACATATAGAATATGCTCAAGAGAAAAATTCCATGAAATAAATAAATAAGTAAAGTCAAATTTAAGACAATAGAGTTCAACAAAGAAGACAAAGGAATTCCATAAATCTGACGTACAACCATAATTTATTAATCAAAGCTTGCATCTTTGCAGGTTTGGGTTATGGAATTAAGGAATCTAGAATATCAGTGAATATTTAAATGCACACCAGGAAACATTAGCCATTCAAATTTTGTTTTCCAATATATAAGAAATATAGTAAAGTTAAATCCTCTTTGTGAAATGTTTTACCAAATTTGTATTTTAAAGTATATCCCATAATTATATATATATATTTCTTCCTAAACACTGAAAGAAGATTACAAATGTTTCACTTGTGTTACACTGACACATTTTTATTTTATACTTTTATTTTCATTTGTCTAGGCTATATGTGTGGCAACAGCAACAATATTTAAAAAATGTTTCTAATGTTGGTCTGGGAAACTGTTTTCAAGGTCATGAAAAGTGTAAATGCAATCCACTCTCCACATGATTATACTAGTGAGACAATATCCGTTTCTTCACGTTGGCAATTGTGATGCTTCTCAAGCATGAACTATCATATTATCCATTCAAGTCCATTTGATAAACATTCATTTTTCTAAAGTAAATAGTAGACTAAGATTCTCTCAACTTATTTCAGCGAATATATCTTAACTGTTAAAAAAATACCAAAAAAAAACTGGGAAAGGTCACAGCCCGTATGCAACCTATTAGCATTTTGCTGTTTATTGAGTTTTTATGCATGGTTTAAAACTGAATTACCACTGCATAGAGCCAAAATGCATTTATGCCCTTCAGGAAATTTTGTACACAAAAATTAAATTATATTATGAAAAGCACAGGCAGTCATAGTGATGTTAAAAAGAAAGAAAAAATGATTTTGGACTCTGATTTTATGTGGCTATGCTTTCCAGTTATTCAGTTTTGCAATAGTAATTTTTATTCATAGAATAACAGCTGTAACTGCAATCATATTGTTTGTTGGTTTGTTTGTTTTGTCCTTTGTTAATATTTCAGGGGGACTCTTCAGCAACTGACCTGCTTACACAGCACTTGTTAGGCTAATGGGTATTGCACTTGCATACTGTCACAAGAATGAAGCCCTCAGTTTGCTAACTGGTTGTCCCTAGATCACAGATTTTCAAACCACTATGGATTAACATGGTCAAATCAAGTTATATAACAGGTGTTACAATAGTAATATTTGGAAAACTAAATTATATGACATTCATATATTTCTTTTTGTATTATTATTTTAATCATTCATTCGGTATTTGTGAAAGAATCTCAGTAGCTCCCATGACCATTTTAAAGGGTGGACTTTATTTAGGTTAGTGTAGAGGTTGCCTCTATGGAATGGAAAAATAATCAGGTGCCATGAACAATTCAAGAGAACTTACGCTTCTGATTCTGGCTTTGACTGCCATAGAAAATATCAGTTCTGAAGCTGAGAATAGCTTTTTTTTGTGATCAGCTGTCGCTGTGGCCTATACCTAGCCCACTATATCCCATAAAATTGTTTTTCAACTTAATTTTAGTAAAGAAAGAAAGGAAATTATTGGAACAAATATCTAGGTCTCATATACATGTAGTACTCTCAGAGCGACTCATTTAAAGCAGTGGGAATTTTTTCTGAGAACTGGAAAGATAGGAGCAGAACAGAGAAACAAACATTTCTTATAGGTTTCTCAGATTTGGTGTAAATTTCATATGAACAAACAGAAATAATTACTTTACTTCTTTTATTTTTAATGATACTACGACAAAACAAAACAAAACATAGTTTTTACTTGGATGACATAAACATAACATATTTCATGATTTGAGATTTGTAAATTCTCTGAATATTGGAATATATTTTCTCTGTTATCTCTTTATGTCTTTCAGGCCTTGTAACCTCTCACAAAATCAGCTACAGTGCATTGCAGACATAATGGCTACTGGTTGCAGTTTTTTAACAAACCAAATTTTTAAAATGTCCAGGCAAACTCCAAAATATTTTACTCTGATTTGTAAATTAACAACAAAACCAACTATGAAAAAAAAATATTTTTTTTTTGGACATGATTTTTTCTCTTAACTATTTGAAACTGGCTTCTGACATATCCCAGCAACACTTCTTTCTAAACAGGTCAAATTCACTTTATGCATTATTGAAGAGAACATACTTTTGTCACTTTATAATACTGTCATTTGGGAATATCAGGATGTGTTTTCTGACCTAAATATCTTATTTTATGATGTCTAAGAGGTTAAATTAAACTTGTATTCCATTTTCTCTTTCATCACCTTTCATATCTCTGCTCATACTATTTTATCTTTAATGTCTCATCCCTTTCAGGAAAAGTTCTAATAGCAAACACCACTCTGTTTACCAGCTTTGAGTCAGTAAAACATTTCACCATGTCAACTTATATTGGTTGAGTAATCTATGATCAAGGGACAATCAGGTAGCAAACTGAGGGGTTTATTCTTGCAATGGTGTGTAAATGCAGTTCCTATTAACCTGATATCCCATTCTTTCAAATAAAATGTCATTCCATTAGGTCTATTGCTCATTAAAGCTATAGCTCATGACCTACTTCTGACCTAGAAATAATTTTCCAGAACACTAAGAGTGGAGGTAGAATAAAGGTCAAACAAAACATAGAACATATAAGGAGAAATATTTTTATATACATACTTTGTAAGTAAATAAGTAATTGATGTTGTTCATGGTTTTATAGGTTTCATAGCACTGATAAAACCTTCATTTTCCACTTGTTTATGTCACTTCTAGCTAGAGTAATAATGTTGTGGATGCAAGTATAACAACTTTAAAGAACATTACGCTATCACAGAATAGAATCATAGAAATAAAAACATAATACGATGGGTGAGCAATTGGCTAACGGGCAGGGCCCAAAGGGTTATGGTAAATGGGGCTGCGTCAGGCCAGCGGGCGGTCACCAGTGGGGTCCCTCAAGGCTCCATTTTAGGCCCGGTACTTTTCAATATTTTTATAAACGATCTGGATAGATCATAGGAATAGAAGGTATTTTGAGCAAGTTTGCTGATGACACCAAACTTGGAGGAGTTGTGGACTCGAATGAGGGTGGAAAGGCCTTGCAGAGGGATCTGGATAGGTTGGAGAGCTGGGCGATCACCAACCGCATGAAGTTCAATAAGAGCAAGTGCCGGGTCCTGCACCTGGGACGGGGAAACCCTGGCTGCACGTACAGACTGGGCGATGAGACGCTGGAGAGCAGCCTAGAAGAGAGGGATCTGGGGGTCGTGGTAGACAGCAAGTTGAATATGAGCCAGCAGTGTGCCCCGGCAGCCAGGAGGGCCAACCGTGTCCTGGGGTGCATCAAGCACGGCATCGCTAGTAGGTCAAGGGAGGTGATTGTCCCGCTCTACTCTGCGCTGGTGCGGCCTCACCTCGAGTACTGTGTGCAGTTCTGGGCACCACAGTATAAAAAGGACATGAAACTGTTGGAGAGTGTCCAGAGGAGGGCTACGAAGATGGTGAAAGGCCTGGAGGGGAAGACGTATGAAGAACGGCTGAGGTCACTGGGCCTGTTCAGCCTGGAGAAGAGGAGGCTGAGGGGAGACCTCATCACAGTCTACAACTTCCTCGTAAGGGGGTGTTGAGAGGCAGGAGACCTTTTCTCCATTAACACCAGTGACAGGACCCGCAGGAACGGGGTTAAGCTGAGGCAGGGGAAATTTAGGCTTGACATCAGGAGGGGGTTCTTCACAGATAGGGTGGTTGCACACTGGAACAGGCTCCCCAGGGAAGTGGTCACTGCACCGAGCCTGTCCGAATTTAAGAAGACAT
Source organism: Netta rufina (assembly GCF_964035555.1). NCBI lineage: Eukaryota > Metazoa > Chordata > Aves > Anseriformes > Anatidae > Netta > Netta rufina. The sequence continues at coordinate 188,675,866 of NC_140123.1, read as the reverse complement.
TGGACTGTGCACTTAGTCACATGGTCTGAACTTTTGGGTAGACCTGTGCGGTGTCAAGAGTTGGACTTGATGATCCTTAAGGGTCCCTTCCAACTCAGGATATTCTGTGATTCTATGATTCTATAATAATATGGGTTGGAAGGAACCTTTAAAAATCTAGACTAATCACCCTGACACGAGCAATGACATCTTTCATGAGATCATAGATTAGGTTGCTTAGAGCCCTGTCCAATGCAGCTTTGAACCCTTCCAATGATGGGGCATACATAATTTCTTTAGGCAACCTGTTCCAGATTCCCACTACCTTCAATGTAAAATAAAAATAAAAATAAAAATCTTCCTTATATCCAATCTAAATCTACACTCTTTCAGTTTAAAACCATTTACCCTGTGTCATATCACTATAGGCACAGCCAAAAATGTCTTTTTTGAATTTTCTTATAAGCCGTCATTAGATATTGAAAGCCTGCAATAAGGTTTCTTATCCTATCCTTTTTTTAGAACAGCATCCTGTAAAATACCCCAAATGAAATCTTCTGGAGCTGCTTGTTTTGCTTTTGGGCAGGAAAAAGGATGCTCCTCCCAAATGCAATTCTGCAGTCTGAAAGACAAATGAAGGCTGAGTGATGAGAGGATTGAGAGCAGCCCTGTGATTGGAGATATCAATGGACCAAAAAAAATTAAAAAATAAAAAATAATCATAATAAAAAAATCAATAGCTGTCATTGTGCGCTCACAGCCCAGAAAGCCAACCATATCCTGGGCTGCAACATAACTGTAGCTAGCAGCTTGAGGGAGGTGATTCTCCCTCTCTACTCTGTTCTTGTGAGACTCCACCTGGAGCACTGCATTCAGCTCTGGGGCACACAACAAATGAAAGACATGGATCTGGCTATGAGGTGAGTTGTGAAGATAAGATTCCAGTATGCTGGAATACCTCTCCTATGAAAAGAGGCTGAGAAAGTTCAGTCTGTTTAGTCTAGAGGAAAGAGGGAAGGCTCTGGAGAGACCGTATAGTGGCACCTAAAGTGGTGCTAGAGGAAAGATGGAAAGGGACTCCTTATAGTTACAGGATGAGGAATAATGATTTTAAGCCAAAACCAGGTAGAGTTAGATTAAATATAAGGAAGAAAATTCACTCAGAGAATGGTTTGTCCAGGGAAGCTGTGGATGTCCCATCCCTGGAAGTGTTCAAGGCCAGGTTGGATGGGGCTTTGGGCAACGTGGTCTATTGGGAGGTCCATGGCAGGGAGTTTGGAATGAGATGGTTTGGAACAAGATGATCCTTGAGGTTCCTTCCAACCACTCTTTATGTTATTATGACTCTCCTGCCTCCTCCAAACTCAGAAACAATTTGGTATTTTATATTTATTTATTGCTCACCGAGGTGGAGGAGGTTTGTGTAGTCATATGATTCCTGAAATGCCCTATGAAGAATTACAATTCAAAGTTTGATAGTGTCTTTCTGTAACATTAGGTTCTTTTAACACATCATGTCGTTCTATATCCAGACACAAATTAAAAACAGCATCTCTCCTGAAGGTATTGATCACTGATAACCTATGAACAAAGATACTTTGAAAAGACAGGAAAACTCAAGCATAATAATTTAGAACTACTGCCCAGCTTCCATCAAGTGCTAACACCTACTTCAATTTTTAAATTTTAGTAAACTGAATGGATTGATGGGCATATTGATTTAAGTGTGAAAGTAGGTGTTTGTACTCTTTTGGGATCCAGATTAAAAATCCTGGATAACCTAAGAAATCAGGTAGAGCTTTACTAAAGTGTTTTCTTCTACATATCATTTCAAAGATGGGTTGATACATACTATATAGGCAGACTTTCCAATTTCTTTCTGTGTTATTTCCATCAGATGGCATTTTAGTATCTTAAACTATGGGTGAAAAAAGTCTCTACCACAGAGGACATATAATGGAGAAAAAAGTTATGTGTTTATTTTTCATGGTCCAGCAATAGGCTCAATAACCCTTTAAATGTCTATTACCTTTATAATGAAAATAGAAGTGTTTGATTAATGTCTTCTGAGTTTTGTAGAACATTTTCCTCTCCCTACTGATACTGCCATTGTTTTATTTGAACTAGGAGCTCTAAACTGCCTGTTGTCATGTCTGTAATTGGTGTATGGTGGTCTCATTTTACTGCATATAATTATTTACTTTCTAAGAAGCCTTTCACAAAAGAGACATCTCAGAGTTCTGTAGGACACTGAAGATCAGCAATCTTAGATAAAAGTGACCAGCTGACTGCTGAGAATTGACTGGAATGAGCCAAGTCTTACTTCCTGATAACTTTCATGCAAGTCATTAAGCAATTGTGGTGGCAGCTTTTGACATATACCCAGCCACAACAGAAGGGATAACTATCTTTTGTGATCCATCACATCCCTATTTGAACTGTTTTTTTTAATTTTTTTTTTCATCGTAGCTAGGCTGTAATCTTCACATGCTGCTTTGACATATTTTTCATATAGGTCTAGGTGAAACTTTTTGATAAATTGGTTTAGCTGTGTCAAATTTGTTCTGTAAGGAGATAATCACATGTTAAATAGAAACACAAAAACATCCATTTTCTTTAACAATGAAAAGCAATAAAAATCCCCCTTTGTCATATTAGGGAAAAGATATATATATATATTTCTTTCTAAATGACTTTTGAAATTATATCCCTGTTTATACTTTGACAAACTACTTTTAAACACTTTGAATGTTTTCATTCTATGACAACAAAACTATGTGAGTGTATGATTTTTCAGGAAAGTTATTTTCAGAGGAAATTTCCAAATAAATAGAAAAATTCGTCAAGGTAGGAAAAAGAAAAAAGATACAAAAGTTTCCCCAAAAAATGAAAACACAGATTATTAGTGTACATACATCCATTAATGCTGAAACCTTTATTTCAGTGCTTAGTGACTGGAACATAGAAGAAAGACAGTGCTATTAACTAGCATTATTTTTAGCATAGGTGAATTACTGGAAACAGAAGGAACTTTCTTCCCCAGCTATTTAACAGCATAGAGAACTCTATAGACTAATATAGAGAAATAGACAATGAAGCAACAGTACTGTTTATTTCATGTGACTTAATGTAAATGTTAAGAATGTAGAGCTTTTTGTGAGCATGATATTTTTTAAGGGGAAAAAAAAAAAAGCTATAAGCTTTTTATTATAGAAGCTATAATTTTGGCATATCTGTAATTTATTAAAAAAAAGTCTGGCATTTAAAAGGTTCTCATATGTTAGTTGCATGATTTTCAAAACTATTCTCTTTTGTTTGTTTTAGAAATGAACAAATTAAAATATTAGTAAGACGATAGAGAACATCTTGCATTCTCAGAATATGCAGTTTGTCCATTTGCCTGTCTTCAAGCTCTTATTACTAATTTGTATAGGCTGTTTGCATGGCTCGAGCCATTATGGATGATCTGAAAAACAGACTGAATTGTCTGAGTATTACTGCTGTATTTTTTAGTGATTTAATCCTAACATGTCACCAAGATATGAGTGTATATGTAAAAATAGCAAAAACAAAGCTGTATGAAATTATACTCTTGTGCAAGTATCCAGCTGAATTGTTTTTCGTTTTTACATCTTCTGATAAGAGTGGACTCTGTCTATCCTAATATGCTGTGCTGTGAATTTGGAAGGAGTGACAATTCTCAAGATTGTTCTATGATATGATTTATGTCATTTATACAAAACTGGGAAAGAAGCTAATGTCCCATTATTTTTATTAATTGTTTTTGTTCGGTTGTTTGGTTTCTGTTATTGTCCTTTTTTTTTTTTTTTTTTTTTTTTTTTTTTTTCCCCAGATGCATCAGGGGGATTTTTAGTATATCATAAGATAGACACCTATAGGATAATATCTCTCTTTTTTTTTTCTTTTCCTTTTTCTTTTTTTTCTTTTCTTTTCTTTTTATTTTTTTTACTTTTTCGTCCTGTCTGGATGTCTTGGACATCTTAAGGAAAATCACATGGTGCTAAATAGCTGTTTTTACAGGACTCAGTCCCACACTCAACATCCATTGATTATAAACAAAGCATAAATATCTACCACACAACTAGATGTCTGCTGGTAGATACCTTAATCTTAATTAATTAATTAATAGAGTCCTTAATCAGTTAACTGAATTGTATTCTTGTATTCGTGCTTTCTATTGTTTGTCTCTTGTAAGTCTTGTAGGAGTATAATAGCAATCTTAACAGGAAACGATTGTTAAGGAGATGAAAAGGAGAAATTAAAAGGCTTTGAGAAAGAGGAAAAAGCTTCTGAAAAGAAAGCTTTTAGTACAAAAACTATATGCATGAGGGGATCGAGTGCACCCTTAGTAAGTGCAGATGACACCAAGTTAGGTGCGTGTGTCGATCTCCTCGAGGGTAGGAAGGCTCTGCAGGAGGATCTGGATAGGCTGAACTGATGGGCTGAGATCAACTGCATGAAGTTCAACAAGGCCAAGTGCCAGGTCCTGCACTTGGGGCGCAACAACCCGAAGCAGAGCTACATGATGGGAGAGGAATGGTTGGAAAGCTGCCTGGCGGAGGACCTGGGAGTATTGGTTGATAGTTGGCTGAATATGAGCCAACAGTGTGCTCAGGTGGCCAAGAAGGCCAACAGCATCCTGGCTTGCATAAGAAGCAGTGTGGCCAGCAGGTCTAGGGGAGTGATTGTCCCCCTGTACTCGGCTCTGGTGAGGCTGCACCTCAAGTACTGTGTTCAGTTTTGGGCCCCTCACTACAAGAAGGACATCGAGGTGCTCGAAAGAGTCCAGAGAAGGGTGACGAAGCTGGTGAGGGGTCTGGAGAACAAGTCCTACAAGGAGTGGTTGAGGGAGCTTGGTTTGTTCAGCCTGGAAAAAAGGATGCTCAGGGGTGACCTTATCGCTCTTTATAAGTACATTAAAGAAGGCTGTAGTGAGGTGGGGGGTGGTCTGTTCTCCCACATGCCTGGTGACAGGACGAGGGGGAACAGGCTAAAGTTGTGCCGGGGTGTTTTAGGTTGGATATTAGGAAGAACTTCTTTACTGAGAGGGTTGTTAGGCATTGGAATGGGCTGCCCAGGATAGTCATGGAGTCACCATCCCTGGAGGTCTTTAAAAGACGTTTAGATGTTGAACGTAGCGATATGGTTTAGTGGAGTACTTGTTAGTGTTAGGTCAGAGGTTGGACTTGATGATCTTGAGGTCTCTTCCAATGTAGACAGTTCTGTGATTCTGTGATTCTGTGATTCTGTGATTCTGTGAAATACTGCTTAGTACATTCCCACTTGCATTCCATACATGCTTAGACCGGATGTGTTTGTTTGTTTGTTTGTTTTTTCAGTATCATAGAATCATAGAATGGTATGGGTGGAAGGGTCTTCAAAGACCATGCAGTTGCACCTTCCGCCCCTCCCCCCAAAAGCAAGGACACCTTTTGCTATACCAGGTTGCTACACCAAAACCTTGTTCAACCTGGCCTTGAAAACCTCCAGGGATGGGGCATCCACAACTTCTCTGGGCAACCTGTTCCAGTACCTCACCACCCTCACAGTAAAGAATTTCTTCCTCATATCTAATCTAAACCACTCCTTTTTTTAGTTTAAAACCATTACTTTTTGTCCTATCACTATACTCCCTGACAAAGAGTCCCTCCCCAGCCTTCCTGTAGGCCTCCTTTAGGTGTTGGAAAGTTGTTATAAGGTCTCCTCTTCTCCAGGCTGAACAGCCCCAACTCCCTCAGCCTATCTTCATAAGAGAGGACCTTGATCAACTTTATGGTCCTCCTCTGAGATTGTTCTATTACATCCATGTCCTTCTTTTTTTCTCATCAGCCAACACCCCCAGGTCCTTCCCCTCAGGGCTGCTCTTAATTCTCAAGCTTGTCCAGGTCCCTTTGAATGGCATCCCTTCCTTCTGTTGTATCAACTGCACCACTCAGCTTGGTGTCATCTGCAAATTTGCCCTTAGTGAAAACATGTTGGGTGTCACCAATCACCAATTTTTCATGTGCCTTAACATAGTTTCCAGGAGGATCTGTTCCATGATCTTGTCAGCCACAAAGTTGAGACTGACTGGCCTGTAGTTCTCCAGGTCTTCCTTTTTTTTTTTTTTTTTCCTTTTTAAAAATGGCAGTTATATTTCTCCTCTTCCAGTCAATGGGAATTTCACCAGATTGCCATGACTTCTTAAATATGATGGATAATGGGTTAGCAACTACATCTGCCAGTTCCCTCAGTGTATATTTTATCATGTTCCATGGACTTGCACATTTTTAGGTTCCTTAGGTGGTCTTGAACCTGCTTTTCTAGTATGATGGGCTGTTCATCATTCTTCTAGTCCCTGTCTTTGCCTTCCAAGGCCTGGGGTATGTGGCTAGAGCTCTTGCCTGTGAAGATGGAAGAAAGAAAAAAAAAAAAATCAAGACCAATAGCCAAGGAGCAAGTGATGTAATTAGGTTACTATAATGGGGATTGCTGCATCCAGACTTGAAGAGGAGAAAATATACAAGGTGCGATAGAGAAAACTGGTCATCAGAATGGGTTGGTTTGTGAAAGAGAATATAGCATCAGTGGGTAGAGAGATATAACAAGCTGCTTTAAACAGATGATACAGAAAACAACTACTAGCCAGTTTGCTGGAGACTATGTAGGTCTCTGTACATAATAACACTTATGACACTTTTCTCAGTACATCTGAATTGATTACTTGGAGCCGTCTTTTCTCAAGAGTAGCTGAATGTGGAGTCAGTTTGCTGAAGCTATACCACACAAGATTCAGACTCTACAATTTTTATTTTATTTTTTTCCCCCCGGTGTAATGCAGTAGGTTGCTGCTAATCTACTTTGAGTAGTAGTAGACAAAACAGTCTTGTCACTGATTAAGAGCCACTCAATATTTTCTAAAAATATATGAAAAATGTTTGCTAGTTCAGAATGGATTGGTTCTGAATTCAAAGATCAATAATAAATAGGAGATCCATCACCAACACATTAGCAGACTTCTGGCTGTCTTTTTCAAGAGGTTCATAATATGAAAATGACTGTGTTGCATTTACTGTGTGAAGTAAGGCTACAAGCTTGTAACATAAGAATTAGATAAACAGCATGCCTTACTCCCATCCTTTTAGTAACTATCAGGTGAAAGACTTTTTCTCTGAAATGCTCTCCAATTAAAGTATCTGATTAGAAACCATACCTTCTTATAAAATAAAGGTAGTTAGTGGTATAGCAATGTGGTGGTTATTAAAAAGATATGTGGAATATTTATTATAATTAATAGATGTATTTTTAAAGCTAAATGCCGGTGTCAGTAGGATGTACATATTCTGTCTGCTGTGCTTAAAAGGGAGCAAAACCAGTGTTTACATTTTGAAAAATGACCACACTACTTACAGATACTTAAGCCATTGTTTCTATTTCTTAGGATATAAAGACAGTTACGTAAAATCTTCTGGCATGTAGGTGAGAAATACTGATTTTCAGTCATAGCAGAATAAAATTTAATGCAAATCAATTTTTTTATGCCTCAATCTGATGGAGGCTACTTACTTGGGTAGCATTGCGAGCATATCATTTTAAAGATATTACTTTCTTTTGTTGGATTTGTTTCTGTTTGATCTTTTGGTTTATGTTCCTAAGGGGACAGGAGTCTCAGGCTCATGCCTAATAGTGGGTTTAGCAGATAACAGATTATCAATAAATGTGCCAGCATTTTGGGAGGCTTCTGGAATTAGAGTCCAACAAAAGCTTGGGATGCCTGGATACAGTAAATGACCATTCTCAGTGCTTAAGGAGAGCCAAATTGAATATAAGCTGTGCCAGAAGACTTCATAGCTTGGGAAAATGAGGCTTTGCAATCACTTTCTCTGTAGGAACTAGGATGCAGCTTTTCAAGGGGATCTGAGGAATAAAACAGGTGGATCTATTCTGTGTAATAGTTTGATGCTTTTTGTTCCTATTTAGCATCCTGTGAAAAAAAAAAGTTTCAAATAATAAAGATACTAAGTGTGAACAACCACTCTCTTGGAAGCACAGAAATGTCTTAAGAGCCATAACGTTTGTTATCCACAGAGTGCTCTAGTAGTTCTGAGAAAAGTTTGATTTTTATGAAGAGACAGGATTTTGTGATTGAAGGTAATACAACAATAATTGATTATAAAATTACACAAATTACCTTTTGATTAAAAGAGTGTTGTTTTTGTTTGTTTGCATACTTGTTTTATTTTTAGCATTCATTACAGGTAGTAACATTGACCCTGTCACTTCTGTATTGAAACACTAGCTTCAAACTTCACAGTACATTACCAAAGAACACAGAGTTTGCTCTATATGAGTTTTGCTGTCTGGAATATACTATTTGAAATGAAATAGCATTTTTTTGATTCTGCAAGAAATTCTGCATAAGTGTACACAGAATATATGTAGAATACTTCCACACCATCCCCAATGAAATCTAGTCTGTCATATTAACTGAAAGGATTTGAAATAATTGGGTTTGAATTTCTGAATCTGTTTCCCATCAGTGTCATTTTTTTTTAAACCAAAAGCATGCAAAAAAAAAAAAAAAAGCTGTAAAATGAAAAATGAAAAAAAAAACCTCTTGTAAAAGTTGCAATGTAAAACTTTCAAATAGAATGAACATATATCTCTACAATAAAGTGTTCAAATATTATTTAATTTATAAATATCTGTATAAATATTTGATAGGAGTGTATACAGGAGGCAGATCCAAATTCTTCCTAGTCACCCAGTGACAGGATAAGGGACAATAGGCACCAAAATATAGTAAATTGTGTTTCAAAATAATTAAACTTGTCTGTAAAGATTAAATCAAACCCAATACTACCTATGATCCTATGATGAAAACTTTAAAAAAAAAAAAAAAAAAGAGGAAAGGGTAGAATCCAATTTACTTACTTGATGTTTCCAGATATTGAATTTATGTTCTAATACATACATACATTTTAATTAGATAACACAAAATAGCAAGTTCATTACATTGTCTATCATGAGTCTTCTCAAGAAAGTTTGAATCTCTGTACATCATCTGATGCAAAAACCTGTGACCTCATCAGGTGCAAAAAAGTACCTACCTAAGGTCATGAATCCACTCTCCAGAAATCTCCTAGATTGTGTCCCATGTTTTCCTTATGGCAGATGTTGGGCTGGTTAAAGCCCCCTACAAGTATAAGAATCTATAATCATGAGGCTTCCTCCTCATGAAAGAAACTTTTCGGACCCAAATGTTCCTCATTCTCATCATAGAGAAAGTATATTAGTGTTCAAAGTGTGTCAACACATCAGCAGATGTGTGCATTCATATACACGTTCACAGAGTATCTAGTTATATATTACTTTTTAGCTTTATTTAATTAACAAGGATGAACAAAGCTTGAAACAGTTTGCTGTAAAGCCATTTATTTTTTTCTCATAGTCTAAAAATCAGTAGCTTTGTGTTCTGTGTGGAAATGATTGCTAAGCAAAGAAGTGATGAAAATTGGTGTTTATCTTGTTACTTGAGGTACATGCATCATCTTCTTGATGTAAGTAAAGCCTCCAAGCCAAAATAAAATATAAGAGGAAAGAAAGAAAATGAGGGCTTTATTTGTAGTATATATATTCTACATTATTTCTAAATTGTTGTTTTTTTTGCCCTTTTTATTGGTTGTTTTAACTTGAAATGCCTACAGGTTACAAATGTGCTTATCTTTATTTAACATGTCATTTTGTAAGGAAAAAATAGAGCTTGCCATTTAGACATTTGTGACCAAATTAACCACTGCTGGGAAACCACTGTTTAAAATCAGCTACAACAACATGAATGTGGACAGTTTACTACAGAGAAATGAGAGAAGAGAAAAAAAAATCCTTTCTCACTCAAGGCACTGAGCTGCAAAATTGAGGCAAAATATTAGTAACTCTCATGCCACTATATTCTGAAATGCATCAGTCCATTAATCCATTATGTATGAATTGATTTTCCAACAGTCAGCTACTATGTATATATTTTTAATGTGAAACATACAAATATATTATGATGAACATGAGGGTAGAAATAAATTTGGGATGACCAGTGCATTCTCCTTGTTCATGACTTTTATTTTGTGACCAGTGGTATATGAGTATATATCTTTCCTGGAGAATATATAATTTCAGTATGTGAGCTCTAGATACAGCAGTTCTTGGCAACAAATCTATTTTAGTATTTTGTTTGCTACAGAGAATTTTGATCATGTATTCGTAGTTTTCTTATCCTTTTTTTTTTTTTCTTTTTTCTTTTTTTTTTTTTTATTCTTATGCTTTTTATTACTCCTCTTCTAGTTGTAATCAAATCAACACAGGAACACAGTTTAAAATTAAAATTCCTACTAGGAGGAAAGCTTAACTGAGGATTGAAGAACATGGTAAAACATAATTGAAGAGATGTTATACAAAACTTCACAGAAGACCTCCAGAGATGGGAAACACTCAACCTCTACATGTAAGGTAGAATAAATGCAATTAAAATGATTTTTGCCCTACAATTTAATTACTTATCATGAACAATTTTAATAATCATCCCCAGAGATTTTTTCATTACTTTTTAATTCCAAAAACAACAATAACAACAAAAAATCTGTCTGTTAATGATAAAACTAATACTACAGAATGAAACTAAAGTAATTACCTATACCCTGAGAAGAACAGTGTTTTGTAAAATGGCCAACTTGAAATTATATCAGTCAATATTATTTCAGTTTCTGCTAATACACTACATGACTAAAAAGAAGAATAAACATCAGAAGGTCAGAGGAGAGCAAGTTAATGCTAGCCTACTGAGAGAGAACGTTAAAATTAGCAAGGGCTCTCAAACTGTCAAGTTGCTAAACAAGTCATGGGTAATGAGTATTTCAGGATGTCCAAGAAGCTGATGAAACTGACCATGTAAGAACTATTTATATATATAAAGGTTTCAGAAGTGTTCATAAATAAGGAATCTTGTACGTCAATGTGGTGGACTAAAGAGAAAGGTTAAAGATTAAAGAATACTGTGTCCTCAGATAGATAGGTGCTATAATTAAAAAACCTCTGAATAAAAAATAAAATAAAATAAAATAAAATAAAATAAAAATAAAATAAAATAATAAAATAAAATAAAATAAAATAATAAATAAAGCCTATCTCAAGAAAGGAGAGATCTGCAAAGATGAGATGAAAAAGTGACAAAACGTACAAAACATGGGCCTAATTTAAGTCAGCATTTGTCGTGGTTTAACCCGGCTGGCAGCTAAACACCACGCAGCCGTTCGCTCACCCTCCCCCCTCCCTCTCTGGGACGGGGGAGAGAAATGGAAAGTGAAGCCCGTGAGTTGAGATAAAGACAGTTTAATAAGACAGGAAAATAATAATAATAATAATAATAATACAATGATGATAATAGTACTACTAATAATAATATGTACAAACAAGTGATGCACAATGCAATTGCTCACCACCCGCTGACCGATGCCCAGCTTAACCCCGAGCAGTCCGGCTCCCTCCCCCCGGCTAGCCACCCCTATATATTGTTTAGCATGACGTCAGATGGTATGGAATACCCCTTTGGCTAGTTCGGGTCACCTGTCCTGGGTCTGTCCCCTCCCAGCTCTTACTGCACCCCCAGCCTGCCTGTTGGCAGGACAGAGCAAAAGTGTGAGGTGTCTTTGGCTTGGTATAAGCACTGCTCTGCAACAATTAAAACATCGGGGTGTTATCAGCACTCTTCTCATCCTAAGCCAAAACACAGCATTCCACCAGCTACTAGGAAGAAAATTAATTCTGTTCTAACTGAAACCAGGACAGCATTCCAAAGACAGCCTGTTTGCAAAGAAAAATAAGCAGTGAATGCCAACAGCTGGACACATCTTACTTTGTTCTAGCACAGTATTTCCTGAAAGACTGTATGCAACCTCTTATGGCGAGCATAATATTCAAGCAGATATATGAGCTGGCAGAGAAACAGCTACAGTGCTATTACCACAGGTAGCAGTGACACCTACTGCTGCCAGTGCTGAACCTGACAAAGTAATCTTGGGAATTTCAGCGCCAGATTTACTGATGCAACAATGGTTTCTATTCCTTCTCCAACTTCATTGCAATGTCTGTATGTACATTTTTACATGTCCATCTGAACAGCAAAGTTTTTTGTTTGTTTTTGTTTTCCCCTTTACTTGTTTTATGTTATAGTATTCTTCTAATAACATTTACTGGTTAACGTTAGCACAAAGTACAAAGGTTCTTTCAGCCTCATCATGTGTTCTGTCAAAACGAGAACCAAACCTATTATGACAGTGGATTTTTCTTTCACTTTGTGCTGCTGCTGCTATTGCTGCTACTACTACTAATAGTAATAACAACAATAAGAATTCCATGGTTTCATAATTAATTAAAATCTGTTAATAATACTAATATCTATATCTATATCTCTCTATATAGAGATAGATATAGGTGAAAGATGCGATTATAGGCATAGTCATGATCTACAAATTGAGAAACTATTTTGTGGATTTTGTTTCCATACTTTAGAAATGTAAACATCATAAATACTTACAGTATAGTCCCAGGTGCCAAAAAGTGTGTAGATACTACATACTCCTGAGATAAATGGATTTCAAAATGCTTCTGGATAATAAATTCTAGAATTAATGTGACAATCTCCAATTCTTCTAAGAATCCCAAGCTATCCACTTAGGCATGTTTATGTGAGTGGCATTATTTTCTTCACTGCTTTTAAATCTTGTCTTGATCTTTCATTCTTTACTGCCATGCTGTAATTTTGAAACTAAAAGATCCTGCCAAGAGCTCTCTCATTTTACAACAGCTGCTTATGAAGGCTGTGTTTTTATCACCTATCTGTAGCACTGACCTCTGTGTTTTTTTTCTCATCCAACTGAAAAAGTTTAGTTTTCTCCCGAGAGAGCAAAGAGGAGTTATTTCTGGCACTCTTGATAGGTAGTTTTTATTGTGATTATTGGCTGGAGGGATGAGTTATTGACTTCTGGAGCTCAATACAATACACACCCCTGAGTATATTTGATACAGGGATTGATACTGTATAAAACTATCAGTAGTTATTCTGTATGAAGCTCGTTACATATACATGAATATATAGACATATACCCTGATCATATACCAGATCTTCATGTATAATCTGTTAATGAAACAGTGCTGATTTACATCAGTTTTGAAACTGTTTTGATGGATTTTAAATTATTTATATATATATTAGTGAAAAGTGCAAATGATTTCATTTTTCCATGTGCAATTTATTTTCAAAGGATTTATGAATGCAAGAATATAAAGGACTGACAGCCATTCTTTACAACAATATGGAAATGCTCTAAGCTCTTTGGAGGGTTATAGCAAAAGTTTCAAGATAAATCAATCAATCCATGAAAGCCACTGTGATTAGGTTACCTTGCAGTGAGTTCCATACTGGAGAAAGACATCTGAAAACTGAGCTACTAGAAGCAGTTCTACATGTAATAGTCTGTTTAGAAAGCACAGATTCCCCAGCATAACATAACTATATTTGTTCCTGACTCCTGGCCCAAGTTTGGATATCATGAATTCTTCACATGCTTTTCAGCTGTATATTTTTCTGACTGAATGGCAGGATAGAGGACTATAATGTGATGAATATTTTTATTGGGGGAGAGAGGGGGAAGATCTTTTAAAGATTATATTACATGCATAAATATTACAAGTATAAGAAGACAAACTTTGAATAAAATGAATGCTTAAATAACGTTAAAGCAAATATTAAAATTTTCTAGTGAAAAGAAAATTAAATAATTAACAAATCAGACTGGTTAATACAGGCAAAAATGACAGATGGTAATCTGCATCAAAAGAAGCATGGTCAGTAGGTCAAGGGAGGTGATTCTTCCCCTCTATTCTGCTCTCATGAGATCCCACCTGGAGCACTACCCTCTGGGGTCCACAGCACAAGAAGGACATGAATGCATCAGAATGAGTCCAGAGGACCATCAAGGGGCTGGAACACCTCTCCTATGAAGATAGGCTGAGGGAGTTGGGGTTGTTCAGCCTGGAGAAGAGGAGACCTTATAACAACTGGGGAGACCTTATAACAACTTTCCAGTACCTAAAGGAGGCCTACAGGAAGGCTGGGGAGGGACTCTTTGTCAGGGAGTATAGTGATAGGACAAAAAGTAATGGTTTTAAACTAAAAAAGGAGTGGTTTAGATTAGATATAAGGAAGAAATTCTTTACTGTGGGGGTGGTGAGGTACTGGAACAGGTTGCCCAGAGAAGTTGTAGATGCCCCATCCCTTGAAGTGTTCAAGGCCAGATCGGACAGGAGTTTGAGCAACCTGATCTAGTTGATCTGAAGGTATCCCTGCCTATGGCAGGGGAGGAGGTGGAATTAGGTAATATTTAAATTTCCTTCCAACCCATACCATTCTATGATTCTATGGCAAATATTGAAAAAAAATCACCCTACAGGAATTTTTATATTATCTTGCTTCAGAATTAAGACTTTATTACCACTGCAAGAGAACCTAGTCCCTGAGAGAAAGCATATGCCATACACAAATATAAAGATTTTTTACCTTTGTATGTTTTTTCATTTTGGTCATGTCGGATTAATTTTGTAAAGACATGGACAGAGGGATTTTCTAATGTGCATCATGTTGGCATAACTCCTTGTCACTAATTTTAGACAGCTAACACTTTGAGTTAGACGGGTCCAGACTTACCTGAGTGCAATGTGTTCTTGAAATTTGCTGCCTGAAAAAGCAAACCCCTCTCCTGGATTTTTAAATTTTATTTATTATATTTTATTTTGTGCTTGTGGGTTGAATAGAGCAAATTATACTCTCAGCTACTGATTTTAATTTTACGTATCATTTTCAGATGAGTAAGAGGGTAATGATAGAGTTCAAAAGGGTAATACTCATATCACTGTTAAGACAGGAAATTACAAACTATTACTTTTTGGGTGCTAATTCTTGACTCATTAGAAAACACTCCAGATAAAAAAGGTCACAAAGAGGCAGCCACTCATAAATAGATTCTGACATGTTCTGGCTTTCCTGCTACTAGCTCAAAAATATTAAAAGAGAGAGAACAATGATAGAACAATGATATGTAGCTGCCAATATCTGCCTTTAAATTGACATTTTGGCCTCTGAATTCTGCAGCTGTTCATATGACTGTCAGACACAAGTTCTAAGAGGCCTTTCAAGAGGCCATTGCAATAACTGAGAACTATCATGGTAGTAGAAAGGGTTTTTCTTCTTGTTGAGGTTATTGTTTTAAATTACATGTATTGCCTGCACCAGGAAAGACTTGTGAAAGGGTTAGCCCAAACCTGAAAATATCTTTGAAGTGTTTAGAAGTGTTTTAAGACAAATTGTATCCCCCAGAAGGTGTTCTGATCAACATGATATAGGTGGGTGTGACCCCTGTATGCTGATGAAAACATAAATGTGTAAAAATAGTCTAGAAATGAATATTGTGGTTCAGTGAATAAATGTTTTTATTATTATATGTATTATTATTATTAATTATATATATTAATTATTATATATTATATATTATATATATTAATTAATATATATTAATTATTATATGTATTATATGTATTATATGTATTATTATATGTATTTATTAGCACTTTCTTTGTGACCTGGCTTATGGAGATGGTATGGAACTGCTGGATAACACAGGGCATAGATTTGGTTATATAGAACATGTATAGTTTTTATTCTGATAGCACAGGGATGTACAAAACTCATTGTTTGAGTTACAAGAATCCAATTAACGTTTAAGTGTATTCATGACAGAAATTAAAAAATAAATGTTATGTTGTTATAAACTAAATACAGAACTTCTGCTTCCTGCATATCACATCACTAGAATTCTCTGTTTATTTTCAGACTCAGTCTGATGCTTCATTGTACTGCAACCACCTTATTTTTTAATGATTACAAGTGTTATTTGGTTCTACCTGGAATAGCTGATGTTGATAACTCTATTCACAGTTCACTACATTCTAAGTGTCAAATCAAGCAAGCAGGTGGGTGACACTTCACAGTAATATCTCCTTCAGCACATGACCTGTGATCTGCTAATGTGTCCAGTCAGAAAAGAACCTTAGTAACACTTCTTAGTAAGTAAATAGAATTTTGAACAGATTTGAGACGTGTCATCATGACTTACAGTCTGATCTTAAACTATCAATACAAACAACTTAATGCTCCCAAATAGACCTCTGCTGAGCAACTCAAGAGAAATGCAGATTGCATTGGAATGGAAAACAATTACAAAAATTTTCAACAGAATCTGTGCATTTTAGGATTTTAGGTTTGGGGAGATTTCTTAATATTGTTTCTGAGAGATTAAAAGGAATCATTAAATTGATAATTAATTTTACATTTGTATAGCTGATTTTATCCATAAAATCTCTCAATAGGAAGATAAGAAATGAATTTTTTTTTTGTGTGCATTAAATTTTTAAAAACACTACAGTTTTTAAAAACACTACAACCTAGTACACTTTTAAAATATAAATGCAAGTCTGAATAGTGATAGAAAGTACAACAGCCTCAATTTGCTAGGAAAGAAAGCATCAGCATTGATGGACAGCACTGGGGAACCACAACACACAGTGGAGATGTATTTGGCTGCTTTTAACATCAGATCAAACATCTTGGGAACAGAAGCTAAAGACACAAAGACAAATTAGAGCTCATCCCCACGCCAGTGCATGACTGTACTCTAATAATTAAGCTACTCTATTTGCTTTTCAGTTAAAGCTTATGGTAATATAAAGTTCTTCACCTTATTACCCTGTCTTCCTCTTTGTCCAAGTAAAAAGAAAAAAACAAATCCTAGAAAGTGTCTCAGGACATATCTAAAAAATTCAAAAAGCAGAGTTTTATATTGGGCTAGGAATGATATAGATTAGTACAGTATTCCTACATATAACATTTAAAAAATATGCACTGGCCTCTGCTTTCCTCCTACTACAAGTGCTTGTCTTTGACAAAATTCTAAAGGAGAAGGAGGCTCAGGGGACAGAGTGCATGCCTGAGATATTTATTCCACTTCACTGTGGAATGTCAGCAGAGCTTTTCAGGGAAACGGAGTGGAGAATGGAAGCTGGAACAAGGATTATAATGGGAAGTAATGGTAGAAAGGGAGCAGAGAAAGGTTAGTGTGCTTGCAAGGAAAGAAGAGACACTTGCATTAAATGGTTTGTGAGGAGAGACAAGAAGAAAATGAAAAGAGGAGAGCTGGGAAAGAAAACAACTAGGATTGTGATAGAACTTCATAAAGAGAATTGGACACAGAGAGGATAAGGTATAAAGTAAGGAATCACAGAAAGAACTGTAGAATCTATCTGGTCAGGGAATGGCAGAATCTAAATCTCTAAGCATGACACTGCTACTTCATAAAGCCCTAATTATTACTGCTAAGCAAGATGAAGCCTTGAAGATGTTCACTGTGATTGTGCACGAAGCTGTTTTCACACTCCCAGAAGGCTTTCAAAGCCAATCAGTCAACAAAGCCTCAGTAAGATCAGAGGGACTGATGAAGACTTACACAGAAGTTGATAAAATGATCTTTGAAATATTGTTTCCAGTTATTTTTAAACATTTAGTATTTTTAGAAGTTAAAAAGTGTCCACAAAATGAAAATTTTGTGGTCAGAGAGTTGCATGGAGAGTTGACTTTTTTTGTTTGCTTGTTTTTAATTAATTTATTTATTTTCCAATCCTCTTATTTATTTACCCTTAGCTATGGGCTCTCACCATTTCTGCCTTTTTTCATCTCGTAGTCAGGGGACTTTTTCTGCTGCTGAGTGTATTTTTTGTTCTTTTTCTTTTTTTCCTTTTAAATTTTAATTCCTTTACTTCTAATTATACTCTCTTGTATCAGGCTAAATTATTCCTCTCTTTTCTTCGTGTTTATTGCCTTCAGATGTTTGTAGTTGTTTATTATGTCCTCCTCTCCTCCCTAACCTAATTACTTCACTAAACTATTTGTATTTATCCTTTTAATCTTTTCTAATAAGTAAGTCCATTAATCCCTTTAATAATTTCCATGACTCTTTGAAAAGCCTTTTTTTTTTTCCTGAGCTTTTCATGACTTGCAAAATGCTTTCATAATTTTTTTTTTTCATGTTAAATGCTAATTTAAAATTTATATTTGATATCTTAACTATGTAAGTAACTGTCCTTTTAGAATTCTTTTAATCAATTTTTAATAACTCACTTTTTCTCATATAATTTTTCTCTTATTTGTATATCTCTTTTTATATCCCTTTATCTTGTGTGCTTAAATATGGATACTTTCCTTTTCCTCCAATTTTGTTTTGCAGTTTTGCAATTTTGTTTTACAGTCTATGCAACTGCTAGACAGATACAGGGGGAGAGACAGAAACACAGACACTCAATCCAGCTATAAATGATTTAGGATTCAGTGACAGAAAACATTTCCAGCATGTGTATCCTCTGTAGGCACCTACCTACTTTGTGTTCTGTGCTCTTTCCATATACATCATCCACTGTTGTCTAGTACTGATTTCAATCCTGACATACATGTATCTTGCAGTCTCACTTTGTACATATGCATACTTCATCTCCCATATGATGCAGAGGGTGTATTTCCTTTTTCTTTGCATTTCAACAATGTGTCAAGCAGTTTTACAGCATCTGCTGACTGATGATATTAGATCAATGACTATAGATCAGTTTGGACAAAATTAAGGGTAAGTTAAAAAGATATTTTTGCAAGAGGTTTAATGAATTTGCTGAAATGTAAATCCACTTGCTTTCTAATTTCACTGACTGAGAAAGCTGTAACTAGTTGGGAAGACAATGTATTGTGAAATTTTAAAAAGTCTTTTGACAAATATAAAGCTGTGACTTAATGTGTATTGCTACTAAATATAATTTTTAAATGCATGTGCAGGTGTGTCAAGAGACATAAGCAGAAGTTTAGGGAGCAGAACAACTCAGCTAACCAATATTGGTAAACAGACTTTCTCTTTTGCCTGCTTCTGGGTGCAGTTGAATGAGACTTGTCTGGAACAGAAAGCCCTGGGAATTTTGCATTACACAGAGACCAAGATAGCAGGAAACACAGGTTTCATCCCAGGAGTACATATCCTTGCAAACAGGATATGTTTGCAAGGATACTGGCTCTACCAAAACGTGAATTTCTCTGTTTCCTCAAGCCAGATCATGACTTTTTGTTTGAGCCTATGTTGTTATGGGTGCCTTCACTGAATGCTTAGCTAATTTTTGACCGAATAAAAACATAACACAGTATGTCAGTCACCAGGACTTCCTCTCCCCATTTCATACTTACCTGTTGGGGGAGGGGTAACACTTTGCAGAGTTTAAAATGCTTACTCATGATTTTATTATTCAAGTGGGAATGATGTTTCTCAATTTGCTTTTTTTTTTTTTTTTTTTCTGCATCCAACAGAAATAATGTTATTTTAATCAATTCTACTTTCCTTGCATTGCTGTTCTTTCTTATATGCCAGCCTCACAAAATGTATGACTTATAACAAAGGTATGTCCAAACACTTATTTTAATTATAGATTCAATTTTAGAAACTGTTTCAATTTTAGAAATAATATATTCTTGGACAGTCTTTTCTAATATCCTTTTCATGACATGCAGTCTTTTTTGCATGTTTTTCTTACTAATGGTGTAGGATTTTTTATTTGTATTTCTTGACGATTACTCTTGGGCCCATTGAATGTATCTCTTTGGTGTTTTACTTATGCCAACCTCTTGCACTGTATTTGTGCAAGAAAGTTTCCACTGTACTTGTGGAAAAACAGTTCTTCCCACAGCTGGCATACCCTGCTTCTACTGGAAGTTTGTGCAGAAATACAATGTCTACATTCCTAAGATTAACTACCATACATATTTGGAGATAAAACTAAAATTAGATATTGTTCTATCAGCATTCAGCTTAATAAAGAGTCTTAAAATTCTACATATGCAAGTTTAGGATGAACAGTGAGGTATACCCAAACACTTTTTCAAGCAATGAAGTTGTGGTGGTTTTACCTTGCTGGGCAGATAAGCTCCACCACAACTGCTCTCTCACTTATCATCCTCATCAGAAGAGGAGGAGAACAAAGTATTCTGGAAAGAAAAATAAACAAACAAACAACAACAACAACAAAACAACTCATGGGTTGAGATAAGAATAATTTAATTAAAGAAAAAAAGGAAAAGGAAAAAGAAAAAAAAAAGAAAAAAAAAAAAAAAGAAGAAGCAGCAAAGGCCACACGGACGCAGAGACAGAAAAATAAATAAATTATCTACTTTCTATCAACGAGCTATATTTGGCCATGTTCCAGGAAGCAGGGCCTCAATACATGTAGCAGTTGTTTGGGAGTTGTTTTTTGTCTTCATAATGAGAACCCCCCCTCTCTTTTCCTTTACCACATTTTATTGCTGAATGTCACATGGAATATCCCTTTGGTCATTTTAGGTCAGCTGCCCTGATGATGTCCCCTCCCCACCTCTTGTCCACCCCCAGCCTACTGGTCCTAGAGGATTTCGAGGGAGTCTTGATTCTGTGCCAGCACTGCTCAGCAATAGGCAAAACATTGGTGTGAAACCAGTGCTGTTCTAGGTATAAGTGCAAGGTTTAGGTATAGTGCACAGCACTATATGGGCCACTGCTGGGAAAGTTAACTCCATCCCAGACAGATGCAGTACAGATGTCTATGATCAAACACTGCATATTTTAATTAAAACATATCTCATTGTACTTTAAGCCAGTTAAAAAGTACAATTCTAATCTTAACTTCCCTTTCCTTTCATACATCTTTGTAATTGTCTTTAAATTGCATGAGAGGAAATTTGTACAAATATATCTAAAGTGTAATTAAAACTAACAGATGATTAGGGAAAAAAAAAAAAAAAAAGTAGAATCTGGATTACTTTTGAAGATCATGTATTTAGTTTATATACAAACATTACAGCTGCAAGCACTGTTTTCTCACTGCAGATGTGGGCCTTGGTGTCAGGGAAGACTGGATAAGGCCAGACTTCAGGGTGTTTGACCGAGAAACTGAATAACTATGTCTATTTGTCTGAATTACTTTTATGCAAGTATTATTAATGAATCAACACCTCTATGAAGAGAGTGAGAAATTAGAGTTATTTCTTTTAAGAGTATTGTATTTTATTTTTCTTGAGACTCTTATGAAGAATTTTTGATTGCACTAGATTTTTGTTTAAAATAGCTGGATGATTTATTCTCATCACAAATATCTAATGTGACACTTCATGTGCTTTGCCATCCATTGGCAACTCGTATGTCAGCAGATTCAGTAATAGAACTGTCTTCATCTCTGATTAGTTGAAGGACTTCAGAAGACGTAACCTTACTCAAGCTTACGCCATACAAACTCCAGACAAATAACCAACTCTATGGGTGGTGATGATAGACAGAGCTGTCACTCTCTGTCCATTACTAGAGTCAGTCCTGATGAGCTTCTCATATGATGATGAGACAAACCTTAGTCTCACTTTTGATGTATCTGAATTGCAACACAAGCAAGAGCAGATTTTTTTAATTCCTCCTTTCACCATATTTTGTATGTGAATATCTGACTGTGGGTGTGTTTGGTGTTTTATACACACACACACACTTAAGCAGGAAGTATCATATTAGCCAGAAATCCTGAGGCTGGATCTAAATGATGTTCCTCAAAATGTACCAGGGTTACTTTTTGTGTCTTGTGAAGGTCTAAACTGTTAGAGGGTACATTTCAAACTATCATATCAATGAACTAAGAGTCATTCCTCTTAGAGCATTATTGCTCTGAAAAAGACTTCAGAAATGACATCTGGCACTTGCCAGAAGTAACTAATCTGTTACTTCTAAGACAAGATTATTTTCAAAGATATTACCACAATTTTGTGTAGCCTGGGGTAAATTTTTAGGTCTCCAGTTTGAATGAGGAAGAATAAGTGAGACCAAGGTTGGTTCTGATAAACCCCCTCTCCTGAAATATCTTGTTTGAGCCTGGCTGAGGCAGCAAGCCTCAAGGAGAAACCCTCCTGATGACCCAGAAGATTAGTGGGAACATGGTGTGGCAGCCTTGAAGCTAAAAAGCAGAAAGAATCCAGGAAATGCTGGGGAGATTTGTCCTGTTGCACACACTGGATTGAAACCACATTTTACAATCTTAATTCTCCATGGACCTATGGTTCATCCTGCAGAGCAGCCAAGACCCATGTAAGTTTGGGTGTGTGTTTATGAGTGTGTCTCTGGACACACCTGTTTCCAATTGAATTCTGAACCTTTCTACCTTCTGCTTTGATCAGCTGCTCTCAACAAAAATAAATCGAAGATAGCTTTTTCTGTTTTTAATGTTTACAGAATCACAGAATTTTCTAGGTTGGAAGAGACCTCAAGGTCATCGAGTCCAACCTCCAACCTAACGCTAACAGCCCTCCACTAAACCATATCCCTAAGCTCTACATCTAAACGTCTTTTGAAGACTTCCAGGGATGGTGACTCCACCACTTCCCTGGGCAGCCTGTTCCAGTGCCTCACAACCCTTTCAGTGAAGAAGTTCTTCCTAACATCTAACCTAAAACTCCCCTGGCTCAACTTAAGCCCATTCCCCCTCGTCCTGTCACCAGGCACGTGGGAGAACAGACCAACCCCCACCTCGCTACAGCCTCCCTTGAGGTACCTAAAAAGAGCGATAAGGTCACCCCTGAGCCTCCTCTTCTCCAGGCTGAACAAGCCCAGCTCCCTCAGCCGCTCCTCGTAGGACTTGTTCTCCAGGCCCCTCACCAGCTTCGTCGCCCTTCTCTGCACCCGCTCAAGCACCTCCATGTCCTTCTTGTAGCGAGGGGCCCAAAACTGAACACAGTACTCGAGGTGCGGCCTCACCAGAGCTGAGTACAGGGGGACGATCACCTCCCTAGCCCTGCTGGTCACGCTGTTCCTGATACAAGCCAGGATGCCGTTGGCCTTCTTGGCCACCTGAGCGCACTGCTGGCTCATATTCAGCCAACTATCCACCATCACTCCCAGGTCCTTCTCTGCCTGGCAGCTCTCCAACCATTCCTCTCCCAGCCTGTAGCTCTGCTTGGGGTTATTGCGCCCCAGGTGCAGGACCCGGCACTTGGCCTTGTTGAACTTCATGCAGTTGACCTCAGCCCATCGGTGCAGCCTATCCAGATCCTCCTGCAGAGCTTTCCTACCCTCAAGCAGATCGACACACGCACCTAACTTGGTGTCATCTGCGAACTTACTGAGGGTGCACTCGATGCCCTTGTCCAGATCATCGATGAAGATATTAAAGAGGACCGGCCCCAGCACCGAGCCCTGGGGGATGCCACTAGTGACTTTACTTCTCTGGGTAACTGATGCTAGTGTCCTTGCTTCAGTGCCCTCTTAGACAGAGTTTCCAAAGACATACATGTAAACCATACTTAGAAATGTTGTGAGCCTTTTATATGGTTAAGGCTGTTCCCATCATGCATTGATGATTACATTAACAAAGGGGGAGAGGAGCACTATACTTGTACAAGAGATAATAGTTCTGTATGGTATGAATGATTGACTAAGATGTTTTACTGAGTATATTAGACATTGTTTTTTGTTAGACTAGAAAGAATCTAGATCATCCCCTGTATCTACACTTAACAATTCACACAACATACAGGATTAATCAGCATAGTTCATGAATTATTATTTTTCATGTATCTGAAAGTGAAAAAAAGTTAATTTAATTGCTGATAGATGCCTCAGGTCAGTGAACTCTGCTCCAAAAACCCAGCAGTGTGCAACATCTTAAAGAGTCTGTCCAGAAACAAGTCTAAATTCAAGCTCCCTGCTATGGTGATATTCTGGCCTGTAGTTTCTCATCCCTGCCCATCTACCATGGTTCACTGCTCCCTCAGTTGTACTGACATGGCTGTCTGTGCAGACACAGTGATACAAATGGAAAAAAAAATCATATATATATATATATACACACACACATATATATGATATATATATAAAGTATATATATATGATATATATATATATCATATCATATATATATACTTTATATATGTATATATATAAATTATATATATTTATATATGTAATATATATAAATATATATAATTATATATAATATGTTATTATATATATATAAATTATATATATATATAATAACATATATATATACACACACACACATATATATATATGTATATATATGTGTATATATATATATATATAAAATATGTTATTTTATATATATATATATATGATTATATTTTTTTTTATCCTAGGGCCAGGGTCCGTGCCCTGAGCTGTGAGCACAGGTCTCAGGGCTGGCCTGGGCTCCCCTTGGCCACAGCTGGGCTGAGCTGGTTCCAGTGCCTGCCTTGGGGCCAAGTGCCTGCTGCCTCCCCTGTCTGAGCTGGACTCTGGAACTGCCTTTGTAGCAGACCTTGTGATCTGGCAAAGCCCAGGAAACAAGAGTCCCTGGGGGGTTAAGCCTGTGGGAGGCTGTTGGGCCATGCTTGCCCTACTCGGAACAGCCAGGAGGCAGCAGCTTGGGGTAAGGAAACATTTAAAAGTAACCTCAAACACTGCTGCCGTCCGACAAAGGCTTGCATAGCTGAACATAGATCCAGAAAGATATTACAAGGGAGAGTACAATACTGGTAAAAACTACTACTACTATCCTTAGAGAAGGAAACTACATAAAGATGGAAATAAAATAACAATTGGCTTCACTGAAGAGAAAGACTGGTGCTGCATGTCAGCATATCCGATCAGTACAAGGTCCAGAAATTGATTTCTGACTATAAGCGACAAGGCCTGCTCGTCACGTACTGGTGCAAAAGGAGTAAACAATCTCTGGGATCTCAATATTATCATATATCTATTTAAATTAAGTTAGACTCTTTTTCTAAACCCAACTGTACAAAACACCCCAAATATTCCGTGTCTCATAGAGCTGCTCAGGCTTTGATCTTCTTTTACTAAGAACTGGAGAAAAAGACTAAGATTAAATTAAAGTTTCATTTAGGTCTCAAGTAGTAGTTTGCAGAATTTTCCAACCTGTATTATGTCTGTCTGAGATTTCTTGAGATGTCAATAATTTATTGAATCCATGAAATTTTTAGTGATGTCACCAAAACACATGAAACACAATTAAACTTTGACACTAATCACTTTGATCAAGTAAGGTCAGAGACAACACTTGCATCTATTAATATTTTATGAAGTGAACTTTTTGCCTTGATTTCTGAATAAGAGGGAGAAACTCAAAGGACATATGTGAACAGTGTCAGATGAAATTATAAAAATATAATGCACAAGTGAATCACTTGATGACATGAGTCAGGCCATTCAGGTTTGAGTTGACAATTGTGCTAGCAACATTTTTTCTCTAGGTACTGTCAATGCTTTATTTCAAAAATCATTTGAATGACATTTTTCAGTCCATCTGTCTGCTTTGCACTGCTATTGATTTAACTCTAGCAATTACAAATATATATTTATTTGTAAGAAAATAAATTTTAAAGGAAATAAATATATAAAAATAAATACTTATCTATAAAAATTATATGACTAAATAGGTATAGTTTTAAACAAAATAAAGTAAACTTCTAAAGCATTCTCTTGAAATATGGAATAGATATTGAAGAATTAATGTTCCTTCTTTCTCACTGTAGGATTCTTCTTAAATTAAGTTAAAAATAAATAAATAAGAAGTGTCCCACTGTTAATTATGAGCAGCCCAAATGTAGTAAGATAAGAAATGAGAGTATAAATAACTTTTTTTTTTTTTTTCATTTACTTCAACAGCCAGTTTTGTGCAGCAGAATCAAGAAATGTGTTCAAAATTTCAAGTCACACCAGTACATTGTCATCCCACTTGCGAAAGCTCACTCCAAAACTGCTGCCTCTATCCTTTGAGGCATGCTCCAACCTGACAGCATAAATAAACCACATCAAGTGTGGGTGGATGGGTGGGTGAGTTCTCCTTTACTTTTTACGTTGCTTTCTTGCCACAACAGACAATGTTTTCAACTGTATTCCTGAGTTATATTTAACCTCTATGAGAACACAGTAGCATGCAGGAGGCTCAACTTAGTGTACTGTAAATCACAACCCATCATAGTAATCTCAAACATGTACAGTGGGGGATCGCTTGAGGAAACATCCTATGAAGTCAGCACCATTTTAGCCATAAAATGAAAACGAAACATAGTTTAAGCAAAATGTTTTATACAGCTTTCCCCCTTGTACAGTGAAAGGTAACAAAAATTACTTCCAATTATGAAATTCTCTAGTGCTTACTGAGAAACTTATTTGTGGTAGTTTTTTTCAGTTTTATATATTTTGCAGCTTTTCATCAACCCTCCGTACTTCTATTGTACATTAACACAGCATAATTATTCACATGCATGCCTCCTAAGTATTCTCCGGCCTCTTATTTATGGTGTCTCTGTTTAACTATTGATATTGTCCATTCTCGGGAGTCTGAAAGAAAAGACTGTTGGGAATTAGCTGGAATTCTATATGCTATTTTTACCCTTTCTAAGACAGCTGATTTTTGCACAGTTAATTGATCATCGTCTATTCAAATAGTAATAATATAACACGATATTTAAAATTATGTGTCACCTCTACTACTTTGTATGGAAAACAGTTTAGTGAATCAGCAAATGTTTATAAATTGGAAAACATGATAAAATTATATGGGGATAGCTACTGGCAGTTCATAGTGTATAGAGAACAAACATTCTTCTTCTTCAGTTGCAAATACGCTGAGGACAAATATTAACAGCAAATAAACAAAACTGATCATTCTGTGAAGTTAGCATCTGCTCCTGGTCAGCTGTCAAAGGGAATTAGGAGACATACAGTTGAAATTCCAAATGTTGTTTGCATCTTCTCCCAAACAAATGTTCATTAATACACACAGAATAAATGCAATACTTAGGTATCATACTTGTCCAGTGTTAAATCCAATCTTCAAATAACTATTATTATATTTGTCACAATAGGTGTATACAGAGCGAGGAGATCTGAGGTCCAATCTAACTAGTAGCCTACTTTCATTCCTAACTGAAAAGTTACACTTATGCTGCAGTCCCTAAAACTTCAGCATAAATCTTAGTGACTGCACATGAAACACTCCACAGTTTGTAAAGGAAAATGTTCCTATTCATTATAAGGCACTGTGCATATTTTCTACATGGGGAACTATATGCCACCTCTTTCAAGGACTTCAGAGGAACTAAGTGAAGCATAATAGTTTTTTTGTATAAATAGTATGTAACAAAGCCCTGCTAATGCCAATCACTGAAGTATTCCTAAGGATCATTTCCTTTGACACCATCATCCATGAAAGGATGTGATATGTCACTTTTATTAGTAGGAGAAAGTTAAAGCATAAAGTTTATATTTCACGTCTTTCTCCTTTTAGACAAATATCAAAAATTCTGATCACAGCATGGTAAATACTTGAGTTCAAGCATCTTGGGTTCAAGGTAATATTTCAGAATGAAATTTGTTTGTGGGGCATTCTTAAAGCTTAAAGTGCACAGAAAATAGTGATTAACATCTGTCCCACCTCTAGAATAGTCTCCTTAAGGAGATCCTGAGCACTCTTAAGAGAATGAGGTTGGCAGTTTTCATATTCCCATTTATTCATTTTAAAGTCAATGATTACAGAAATGTAATAAATGAAATCCACTATGGGACTTCAATATTCAACCCTAGGGAACACAGAGTATGCAATAAATTGGTATTTATTAGGTGATACAAAACTGAAAACTTTACCAAAGTCTTCTGTACAGGTTATTTAAGATTACCCATAAAGAAGGCAAAGTATTTAGGTCTGTCACATAATGACAGTTGGACAGTTACTGTTTCTCAAAAATCTTATTGATGAATCTTTGTCCTGAACTTATACCCTCTAGTTGAGCTCATCATCCTTATGATAAAAAATGAGAGAGATTTTGTTGAACCATGCACTTGTTGCTGTCAAAAACTAAAACAGATGCTTTACTAGTGATAATATCAGCAAAGCAAAGTTAAATGCACTATAGGCAATATCCCAGTGTTAATATACCTCCTTAGAAGTGAATAAAATTCTTTGTTTTCAAAGACTTAGGTGATTTTATACAGAAAGTAGAAATTTAAAAATCTAAATGTACAGAGTGGGATAGTCCAAAAATTGCAGAAAATGTGTTCAGGGGACAATTCTCATTCCAGTTCTTCATCAGTTTATCTGTGTGCTTTTCCCCCAGAGTGTCTTCCGCCTAATGAGGAGGAAGACATGAGCGCCGATAAATTATTCTTTACAGAACTAAGAGAGGCCTCGAGATTAACTCCCCTTGTCCTTATGGGGGACTTCAACTTGCCAGACGTTAACTGGGAGTGCCACACGGCTGACACGAGCAAGTCCAGGAGGTTCGTGAAGCACCTAGATGATAACTTCTTGGTGCAGGTGCTAACGGAGCCAACTAGGAAAGGAGCCCTCCTAGACCTGTTGCTAGAAAACAGAGAGGGTCTGGTGGGAGATGTGGTGATTGGTGGCCGCCTCGGTCATAGCGACCATGAAGTGGTTGAGTTCAAAATTTACGGTGACAGAAGGAAAAATGCCACCCAAACCTCATCCCTAGATATGGGGAAAGCGGACTTCAGGCTGCTCAGGGAACTAGTCAGCAAGGTCCCCTGGGAAACTGCTCTTGAAGGCCTCAATGTCCACCAGTGCTGGTCATTCTTTAAGCGATGCCTCCTAGAAGCACAAGATCAGGCAATGCCTAAATATCGCAAGTCAGGCAGGCGGGGCAGGAGGCTGGCGTGGCTGACCAGGAACATTCTAATGGAGATTAGGCGGAAACAGAGAGTGTTTCGCTACTGGAAGGAGGGCCAGGTGTCATGGAAAGAATACAGGGATGCTGTTCGTGTTTGTAGAGAGAAAGTTCGTGTAGCACACCTAGAGTTGAAGCTGGCTGTGTCTGTGAGAGAAAATAAAAAGGGTTTTTTTAGATATGTGAATGGAAAAAGGAGAACTAAAGAATACATAGGGCCGCTCCTTGATAGGGAAGGTCTCCTCACAGACAATGACATAGGCAAAGCAGAGACGCTTAACGCCTTCTTTGCCTCTGTCTTCAATGCCGATGATGGGCTTCGGGACCCAGGGTGCCCTGAGCTGGAGGACCGGGACAGTGGGGATGACAAACTCCCAACCGACCCTGAACGTCTGCGGGATTTGCTACTCCACCTGGACCCCTACAAGTCCATGGGTCCGGATGGGATTCATCCCTGGGTGCTGAAAGAGCTGGCGGACGTCATCGCGGAACCTCTCTCAATTATTTTTCAACGATCCTGGGAATTTGGAGAGGTCCCGGTAGACTGGAAGCTGGCAAATGTTGTGCCGATTTTCAAGAAGGGTCAGGAAGAAGACCCTAGCAATTACAGGCCTGTCAGTCTCACGTCAGTGCCTGGTAAAATCATGGAGAAGATGGTTCTCGAACTTATTGAGGTGCACCTGGGGGACAAAGCAGTCATTGGTCCCAGCCAGCATGGGTTTGTGAAGGGTAGGTCCTGCCTAACTAACCTGATTTCCTTTTATGATAAGATCACCCATATGGTGGACCAAGGGAAACCAGCTGATGTGATTTTTTGGACTTCAGCAAGGCTTTTGACACGGTTTCCCATAGGATCCTACTGGACAAAATGACCACCATACAGCTAAATAAAAACATCATACGATGGGTGAGCAATTGGCTAACGGGCAGGGCCCAAAGGGTTATGGTAAATGGGGCTGCGTCAGGCTGGCGGGCGGTCACCAGTGGGGTCCCTCAAGGCTCCATTTTAGGGCCGGTACTTTTCAATATTTTTATAAACGATCTGGATGTAGGAATAGAAGGTATTTTGAGCAAGTTTGCTGATGACACCAAACTTGGAGGAGTTGTGGACTCGAATGAGGGTGGAAAGGCCTTGCAGAGGGATCTGGATAGGTTGGAGAGCTGGGCGATCACCAACCGCATGAAGTTCAATTAGAGCAAGTGCCGGGTCCTGCACCTGGGACGGGGAAACCCTGGCTGCACGTACAGACTGGGTGATGAGACGCTGGAGAGCAGCCTAGAAGAGAGGGATCTGGGGGTCGTGGTAGACAGCAAGTTGAATATGAGCCAGCAGTGTGCCCCGGCAGCCAGGAGGGCCAACCGTGTCCTGGGGTGCATCAAGCACGGCATCGCTAGTAGGTCAAGGGAGGTGATTGTCCCGCTCTACTCTGCGCTGGTGCGGCCTCACCTCGAGTACTGTGTGCAGTTCTGGGCACCACAGTATAAAAAGGACATGAAACTGTTGGAGAGTGTCCAGAGGAGGGCTACGAAGATGGTGAAAGGCCTGGAGGGGAAGACGTATGAAGAACGGCTGAGGTCACTGGGCCTGTTCAGCCTGGAGAAGAGGAGGCTGAGGGGAGACCTCATCACAGTCTACAACTTCCTCGTAAGGGGGTGTCGAGAGGCAGGAGACCTTTTCTCCATTAACACCAGTGACAGGACCCGCGGGAACGGGGTTAAGCTGAGGCAGGGGAAATTTAGGCTTGACATCAGGAGGGGGTTCTTCACAGATAGGGTGGTTGCACACTGGAACAGGCTCCCCAGGGAAGTGGTCACTGCACCGAGCCTGTCCGAATTTAAGAAGACATTGGACTGTGCACTTAGTCACATGGTCTGAACTTTTGGGTAGACCTGTGCGGTGTCAAGAGTTGGACTTGATGATCCTTAAGGGTCCCTTCCAACTCAGGATATTCTATGATTCTATGATTACTGTCAGCCACGGAGCCAGCTGTGCATTGAGGAAACCTTGAACCCACATGCATCAGAACTGGATCCAGATCAAAAGAGAGATCAGCTTGTTGGTCCCAGTTGGGCTTGGATGTGAGTTGATATACCTTCCCATTTACCTGTCAAATGGATTGGGCTTTACATAGCGATGCACTCTTGGTACCTGTGGAAATATGATGTCCTGTGAAATGGTTGAAAGCTGAGTTTGTGCTCTGAGTGATGGCTCTACATTCTGTATATATGCATAACAGGGATAATATATATATATATATATATATATATATATATATATATATATATATATAAATATATATATAAAATATATATATATAAAATATATATATATATATATATATATATAAAAGGAAAATTTTATGCCTAGGTTCTAGCTCTGTTGAATTTTATTCAATCATTTGTATAAACTCTACATCTGGCAATGTCTTATTAATGCTTTGTTCTCACTTCTGGAAAACTTTTTATCTTCAGAGTTCCTTTCAAATTTTGAGGCTGATGACAGTCCTTATTTTATGGACTTTGATATTTCATGATGCACCCATAAAATGGAAAATCATTACTATCTGTTGTCTGGCCCGATTAACATTCTGAGGCAGGAATTAAGAATAACTAAACAAACATTATATTATATGCAAAAAAGTCAGATTCTCAAGTGAAGAAAGGTTGGCATGTGCAGAAGTAAAATTTGCCCAGCAAGAAGGAATATATCCATTTTATAGTTGGAGACAACAAAAATGCCAATGAATTAAGCAAAACTTTAGAAAACTTTTATGTTAAGGGCTAAACTGAAATACAAGACTTCCTGGATTTTATTGTATCAATATAAATAGGTGATGACTTTTCATTAAACTATGTTAAAGCTAAAAAAAATTGCTCACTGTGAGATAGTCCCAAATAGCAGTCAGAAACAACAGATCAACATAGATACTTATCTATTGATTTTCCATGGCATTAAAGAAATATTTATTGGTCTTAAGAAATGTTTTCCCCTATTACTCATTTTTCAAGGATGATCCTCTACAGTGTGAGGCTCACACTGGAAAGGAAAGGAGTATGAAATATTTTCAGCAAATATTTACTCACTTAGAATGTTTGATTAAACAAAATGTAAAATAATCAAAACATTTAAAACAAAAAATATAAGCTTTTTGAAAATAGAGCAACTTTTTTTTTATATTATTATTTTGGAGGAAGCTTTTGCATTCAAAATGTACTTTAATTTCATTCAAAACTATTACAAAATCTTGTAACTCATTGTCCTGGTTTCAGTTAGAACAGAATTAATTTTCTTCCTAGTAGCTGGTGGAATGCTGTGTTTTGGCGTAGGATGAGAAGAGCGCTGATAACACCCCGATGTTTTAATTGTTGCAGAGCAGTGCTTATACCAAGCCAAGGACATCTCAGCCTTTTGCTCTGTCCTGCCAACAGGCAGGCTGGGGGTGCAGTAAGAGCTGGGAGGGGACAGACCCAGGACAGGTGACCCAAACTAGCCAAAGGGGTATTCCATACCATCTGACGTCATGCTAAACAATATATAGGGGTGGCTAGCCGGGGGGGAGGGGGCCAGACTGCTCGGGGTAAGGCTGGGCATCGGTCAGCAGGTGGTGAGCAATTGCATTGTGCATAACTTGTTTGTAGACATTATTATTAGTAGTACTATTATCACCATTGTATTATTATTATTATTATTATTATTATTATTATTATTATTATTATTATTATTATTTTTATTTTTATTTTTATTTTTATTTATTTTTATTTTTATTTTTATTTTTATTTTCCTGTCTTATTAAACTGTCTTTATCTCAACTCACGGGCTTCACTTTCCATTTCTCTCCCCCGTCCCAGAGAGGGAGGGGGGAGGGTGAGCGAACGGCTGCGTGGTGTTTAGCTGCCAGCCGGGTTAAACCACGACACTCATGAAAAATATTCCCTCTATATTCATCCTTTATATTCATTTTTGTTAATAAATAAATAATTTTATTATTATAGAAAAAAAATTAAAAACTTTAAAACAGGATTTCAATCTGAATGAGGACCATTTTCCCCAGAACTACTAATATGCCATAATTTACTTCAATCACTATTATATGTAACAAAATAACATTGCTGATCTAAATTCCTCACTTATCTGCTACAGCGTGGACACATTGAGCTTTCTAGTGTGGCCAGTATTTCTGTCAAACTTAAGTATCAATTAAATATCATACTCTTTTCCAGTTTCCAGGAAAACAAACAAACAAACAGACAAATCACCTTTCACTTTGGTGAAAACCACAATGTTCCACATCATTATCTAAACCCACACATCATTTTCAAGGCTGCTACCTTCAGATCCCAAACAGTGTATGATGATCAGGGCACACAATTTATGGTACTCAAAGAAAATATTTGTGTTCTTTCACACATTTGTGTGCTTTCTTTTCTGTATGAATTAGTTTTTCTATTCATCAGTTCACTGTATTTTTAAGTTGGCTCCTTCAGTTACAGAAAAACCTCAAGACTGAATGATCTGAAAGAATACAACAAATGTACATTGCACTGAAAGACAGGTAAGAAAATAAACAAGCAACAACAACGACAAAAGCATGCCAAGCATTGCCAAGATTGTTTCAAATATTTTTACTGCTCTGGAAAAGAGAAAAATTGATTCAATTCATAAGCCACTGTCATAAATATTCATTATGCTTCCTTTCCTCTGTGGTAATGCATCAATTAATCAGTTAACTATTTATAGAAATACTTCTTTTTCCTCTCACATCCCATTCAAATCTTTCCATATTTGAATTCATTTTCATGCTACATTTGAAATACTTTTTGCCTCTACATTAAATAGAAATATGAATTTTCATGAATAAACAAACATATGTGATCATGGTTATGGTCTGTGTAAGAAAGAGAAAAGAAAAGAGAGGAGGAGAAAAGAACTGTGAGTCAAAACTATATTGCCGTGAGTAAAACATGCTTAAAATATGCTTAATATCTGAACAGTATGGGGGTCTACATGAGTTATGCAAATACTCTGCCTCCTTTTGCAGAATTCAGTAGATGGTTAAATAGACAGAGGTATTGCACTTAAAAAAAAAAAAAAAAGTAATAACAGATTTGTCAGTGAAATATTCCTGTTTATAGCTTCACCTACAAGTGATCAATTAATAGTGTTAATATTTTGGGTCATTACACTGTAGGTGTAATATGCATGTAGGTTCTATAAAAATAACTTCATATGAGTTTTGTTTTGTCATTTTAAAAATGAAGCACTCATTATGAAAAAGCCAATGGGACATGTTTTTTTGATATTTTACATCTTATTTATCCATTCTTGTCTGTGATGGCAAAAAGTTCCAAAACTTGTAGAGCATTATTTCCGACATTTATAAATGAGAATCAATCCTCAATTAAGAGTGAGAGACTGGGAGTTCTACAGGATGATTGAAGTGGAAATATGTACAGATGTATATGTTGAAATTGCTGTTATAACTAATAAACATACCCTTTTCTTCAACAGAAAATGCTAGTATGCCAACTATGCCAATTATACATGAAAGTGAATTGTAGTGGCTTACTTTTTAAGAGGTACTGACAAATTTAAAATACAGTATTTTTGTTTTGTTTCTATATACATATATTTATAAAATCAGTGCCAGTCAAACTATAAATGTGTTTATGGTTGTATATGTTTTGTATCCATCTGCATCGTCTGCATGTATACATTTTGACACAAACATATTTCTGTGATGGGACATTGAAAAGATAAAATCCTCTTTATTTGAAGTGAGCAAGCTCAAAGACACTAAAGCTTCTCCAATGTAAATAGCTAGGCTTTTAAAACACTAAAACACTAAATTAGGGCTATATAATTATTTAAACTTGGAAAACACTGACCAGTTGAGAAAAATAAAATGAAGACATGGAAATAAATGTTCCCAGTACCTGCTGTGTGATTCTTTCCCTCCAGTCTCTTTTTCCAGTTCAACAGTTTTCAGTTCCTCTTGGGGTTCTGGGTCCTTCAGGAGAAAGTTGCTTACTTCATCAGGCAGACATTGAACCTGCTCCCCTCCATGCAGATATGTTTATGGTTCCTGTCTTTGATTCTGCCTAGCACATCTTGTCTTTTGTTTGGAAGGTTTTCAAATCTGAGCAAGTCTGTCTATCCTTTCTCTGTCTTGGACTGAGGACAAGGCCAATGTGAAGGTTTACATTTTGCTGCTCAGCTTTGAATTTTTTCTTAATGTAATATGCCATGTAAGGTATACTATGAATAATTAAAAAAAAATATCAAACAGGTTGCCCATTCATCTCAACACTACTGCTCTAGTTGTAGAGCAGTAGTGTTGAGATGGGTACAGATGGACTTGTCTATCTGTACCCATGCACCATGGTCTAAGATATCAAATGTATTTAGCAGATTTCTCCAAGATTTCTCCAAGTGAGAAATGGTAAGAATTCCTTCAATACCCTCCTGAACCAGTACCTCCCAGTGCCCATGGGAGGCACTGTAGGATCCTGTCTGAATGACGAGCAGGTAGGTAGTACTAAACTTCTGCCTGCATGTTTACTCTTGCTGTCTCTTTCTTGATCATCTTCTCTAAACAAAGTAATATGATTGAGATTACAGGAAATACTTTCTCTACCTGTTCACTCTTGTTACTAAATGTTCCTGATTGGTTGACTAAGGGAGTTTAGACTTTGAAAGGGTCAAATATGTTAAAGTTACAGGCAACCATTAAATGTTTAAGTGGATGGCTGTAATTTGTATGAAAACTAACGTTTTCAGGATCTGGTCCCTTCTTTCTTAAATTTTCCTCTAACTTCAGGAATTCTTCTGGCTTCAAAAACAAAAGCAAACAGACAAAAACCACCATTTCTACCAACAAAATCATTGGTTTTACAAACTATGCTGTGTGTGATATAAACTATGTGTGACATATGGGCCCATTGAGACAGAAAGAATAATACGGATCTTACTCTAAAGTCATCCTACAATTTTACTGAAGTGACTGTCACAAAAATTTCAGAAATCAGGTTGTCTGCATACCTTTTGTCTTGTTTTAAAGGATGAGACTTATTTTAGAGGATATGTGGTATTCCTTCAATGTTCTAGCTTTAACTCATATCTAAAAAGCAAGTGTGGAAAAGAACAAGATCTAAGCAAAATAACTCACGGTCATATAAAGACCTATTATTCAATTGAGACATTCAATTGAGAATTCTGTGGATAAAAGGTCACAAAAGAATGAAATAATTCAATGTATTTATTCCTTTAAGAATAGTATTATACCAATATCTGTAGGCCAGAAAGGAATTCAGTATATATTTATTGGTACCTATGGATAACTGTGATATTCCTTTCAATTAAGAAAGAATTTAGGTTTTCTGTTTTCCTTTCTGTGCATATGAAGAAGGGTTCCATGATGGTTAACAGAAACAGATCTATTCAACAGAACCCTTAATCAGCATCTGTATCTCACATAAAAGTCTGTGCACTTAATTATATAAAGCATTGAACAGGATACTTTTTGCAACCTTAAAAATATGAATCCGTAAATCTCTTAAACTGATTTTAGTATTTACTATTCTCCTTATTAATGCATAGGTTTAAAATTAAGGGAAAAAGATAATTAATTAATATTTATTCTTATTTAACATTTATGATGAATGACAGAGGTATGTGCATGTATCAATTTATGCATCATACTTTGATAAATACTTGAACAGATAAATCTTTTTAAATACGACAACCTATATCAGTGTTTATAAAAGTTGCAAACTTATTTGGTTTAAGTCTGTACACTGTTGAAGTATTATTATTTTCTTAACTCCCTGGTTTCAAAAAATGTTGTAAGATTAGGATTTTTCATGGACCTTTATTTTCTCTTTTAATTGTAACTTCCCATGGAAATCAATGATACCATTTAATGAGATAAAGAGCTCCTAGCTGGATATTTTCTGGACATTTGCAGAAGATTACACATATTCTATTGCATTTCAGTAGAATGCCTATGAGGCATATTTTTTTTATTTTTTCCCCATGATTCTCCACCGTATCTCAGTAGCACTGTGTGCAGAATAGGTGAGAAGTTATGCTCCAAAGTGTGGGGGTTATATGCAATTGGTAAATGATATTTATTCTTTTTACAGTAAGGTTTATTTACATTTCACTTGTGTTTTCAGTTAGTTTCTTATTCCCTCACTACACACTTTTTCCAGTTATTTGTAAGCACTGTGGGTTTTTCAATTACCTCCTTATTACCTATTTGGGTAGCATTGTTTTAAATGTGTATTTTAGCAGCACAATTTGCGTTGACAGAATGATTTGTAGAGCTGCAGCAAACCATTCACCAGAGATTTGAGATCTGGTGCACATACTCCCTAATCTAGCCAGCTTTAATTCACAAGCTTACTACTGTTCCTCCATTAAGATAGTGATAAAATTCAAAATTCAAAAAAAAAAAAAAAAAAAAAAAAAAAAGGAAATTGTTGTACACAGTTTCTAAGCTGCTAAAAGAAAAAATCCTACAGTGCTGTGACATTTACGATGAGGTCATTATATCAGAGTCATCATTTTCTTTTCATTGAGAGCAGGTAGAGGAGAATATGGGAAATATTTAAATGGAAGTTAGGATGATGGAAAAAGAAGGAGGGAGTGAGCAGTGTCCTCAGCAGCCTTACTAGATTACTAAATAGCTTTTTCACTCTCTATTCTTTTAGTTCTTGTATTCCTTTCACAATGATGCATTTTAATTTAGAGGTAGGAAAACAAATGTCACCCTATCGTCACCAGGGATTTGCTGGTTAAGGCACATTCCAAGAACTT
The DNA here is from genome assembly GCF_964035555.1 of Netta rufina. Lineage (NCBI taxonomy): Eukaryota > Metazoa > Chordata > Aves > Anseriformes > Anatidae > Netta > Netta rufina. Next base: position 188,638,178 of record NC_140123.1, on the reverse strand, counting down.
AGTGCTCTGGGTTTGAACATACCTCAGTGATTACAAAACTTTGCAACCTAGCTTTCTCATTACTTAAATCACAGAAACAGTTGTACTTAAAGAGAGTAGTTGTACTACTCTCTTCTATTACTGGGTAGAAAGCTGAAACGTCAATTTTAATTTATGGTGGGAATCAGGGTTAAGATAGTTTACATATGTTTCAGGGGAAGGACATTGACAACAAAGTTAAAGCTCAGTGAGCATTTTTCATGTAGTTAGATGAGCAAATCTGAATTCATTTGGGACACAAACATACAGGCCATTATACTTCAGGCTGAGGCTAGAATTTAATCATAGGTTGGGTACAAGCAGGTTCAGTTCTTGATATTGTAGTGGGTTTATGTGGAGGAATGGTTAAGTGAAATAGGACACGTGGATGTTGGGCAGTTAGGAGGCAATGGGCTAGTGAAGTACCGTACTCAACTCACATGAGTCTGGCACGTACGCAGCTGGCTGAGAGCCAATCAGGCTCAAGGACACGATGGCCTTGAGCGATGGGGAAAGTCCCTAAGGCGGGACGGTGGCTAAAAGAAGGAGGAACTAACTGAAAAGAGCGGGAAATGTTAGCCAATCCTGAGCTTAGTTTTTGCAATATGTATGAGTTGATTATGTTCGAACTAGATAAAAGGCGACTGAGCTATCCATTAAAGTTGAAGTTTACTGTTCACTCATATTGAGCGTCTGTGTCTTCCTTTCGTCGACAACAGGTTTACGTGGCAAAGTTTTGGTGGGCCTGCAGGGCTGGTTTCAGTAAGAAGAATCCAGAAGCTGACAAATGTCAGATAAGGGCCAGTTTCAGCTGGCTCCAAAGGGACCTGCTGCTGCTCAGAGCCAGGCCAATAAGTGATGTTGTTTGTACCTCTGTGAGAGCAGATTTAAGAAAGGCAAAAAACCTGCTGGACAACAACATCTGAGAGAGAGAAGTGAGCAACAGCCCTGCAGACACCAAGGTCAGTGCAGAAGGAGGGCAGGAGGTGCTACAGGAATGCAGCAGCTGTTCCCATGCGGCCTGTGGAGAGGCCCCTGGTGGAGCAGGCTGTCCCCCTGCAGTCCATGGAGTCGATCTCCACGCTGCACCCTGTGGAGGAGCCCCTATTGGAGCAGGTGGATGTGGCCTGGAGGAGACTGCAGCCCATGGAGAGCCCCCACAGGAGCAGGGGGTCTGGGGGAAGTTGCTGCCTGTGGGGGACCTGTGCTGGAGCAGTTTTCTCCTGACGGATGGACCCTGTGGTACAGACCCATATGGGAGCAGTTCTTGAAGAGCTGCTGCCTGTGGGCAGCCCCCACAGGATCAGTTCAGAAAGGACGGCATCCTGTGGGAGGGACTCCACGCTGGAGAGGAGGCAGATAGTGACCATGAAGGAGTGGCAAGAGACAAAGCATCAGGCAATGACCACAGCTCCCATTCCTTATTCTCTTGTGCCACTCGCATGGGGGGAGGGTGGGAAGGAGGGAAAGGGTGGAAGAAGGTGGATGGAAAGTGTTTTTAGTTTCTTTCATTTGTTTCTCACTTCTTTAGCTTGTTAGTAATTGGCAATAAATGTTATTAATCTCCCTATGCTGAGTCTGTTTTGCCTGTCATTATAATTGTTGAATGATCTCCCTGTCCTTATCTCAACCCTTGAGCCCTCTTCACCATATTTTCTCCCTCTTTCCCTTCAAGAATTGGGAGTGAGAGAGTGGTTGTAGTGGAGTTCGGCTGCCCACATGAGTAAAGACACCACAAATATTACAGAATCACAGAATTGTCTAGGTTGGAAGAGACCTCAAGATCATCGAGTCCAACCTCTGACCTAACACTAACAAGTCCTCCACTAAATCATATTGCTACATTCAACATCTAAACGTCTTTTAAAGACCTCCAGGGATGGTGACTCCACGACTATCCTGGGCAGCCTCTTCCAATGCCTCACAACCCTCTCAGTAAAGAAGTTCTTCCTAATATCCAACCTAAAACTCCCCTGGCGCAACTTCAGCCCATTCCCCCTCATCCTGTCACCAGGCACATGGGAGAACAGACCACCCCCCACCTCACTACAGCCTCCTTTAATGTACTTATAAAGAGCGGTAAAGTCACCCCTGAGTGTCCTTTTCTCCAGGCTAAACAAACCAAGCTCCCTCAACCACTCCTTGTAGGACTTGTTCTCCAGACCCCTCACCAGCTTCGTCACCCTTCTCTGGACTCTTTCGAGCACCTCGATGTCCTTCTTGTAGTGAGGGGCCCAAAACTGAACACAGTACTCAACATGCGGCCTCACAAGAGCTGAGTACAGGGGACAATCACTTCCCTTAACCTGCTGGCCACACTGCTTCTTATACAAGCCGGGATGCTGTTGGCCTTCTTGGCCACCTGAGCACACTGCTGGCTCATATTCAGCCGAGTATCAACCAATACTCCCAGGTCCTTTTCTGCCTGGCAGCTTTTCAACCACTCATCTCCCATCCTGTAGCTCTGCTTGGGGTTATTGCGCCGCAAGTGCAGGACCAAAACTACAGGCTGGGAGATGAGTGGTTGGAGACCTAAAGGCCTACCCCTCTCAGTCTTCTTTTCTCAAGGCTGAACAGACACAGGCCTAAATACATACAAATTACTATTACTGCTACTACTTCTACTGCTAAAAAGCCCGCATAGCCTTTAGCTGACAGTCTTTTAATAAACTTCTTGGGTATAAACTACATTCAGATGACTTTTTGGATAAAAATACTAAGTTTCTTATTATTACAGTTTGTCTTATTAGATTGAACAACTCTCTGATGTGCCATGTGGAGATTGAATAAAATAAATAAAAATAAAAAGAAATAAAAATAAATATACAAATCCAGTAGAAAATCCATACCAACTCCATTATCTGTACAGATTTTGGGTATGATTTTGAGACACACTGAGAGACTCAAAAATCAAAGAATTTATTTGTACAGATACCAAGTTATCAGATAATTTCTGTAATGTAGTACATACAAAAACTTCTTCATGGTGAGGATGTCGGAACACTGGAATAGGCTACCCCCGGAAGTTGTGGAATCTCCTTCTCTGGAGATATTCAAGGCCTGTCTGGATGCCTACCTGGGCAACCTGCTCTGTACAATTCCATGATTCTGTGATTTAATGCACATACATCTGCATTATTTATGCTGACTTTTCATGTTACTTAGGTATTTGCTGAGAGTTTTTAGATGTAAGCTACAAATAAATACCATCTAAGAGGCAGAAGTTTCTAGACTAGGAGTCTAGAACTGATTTCTTTCATAAACACTTGAAATTATTATTTCTTCAATGTCAAAAACATCTATTTTGTTAATTAATTTCCTGGATGTATTTTTTATGAAAATTCAATGCTTCTGTTTCCCTAAGAAAAGCTACTTGTTTTTTTAAATGGTTAAAATTGCTTATACTTTAGATGAGAAATAGTAAATGTAGTTGCAGGTTTTAATTCTTTGATATTTGACTAGCAAAATACTTAGCATACCAGAGTCCTTTGATGGTTCAATCAGTTCTAATGTAAGAAACCAATAGAATATTAATATATTAATAGAAAATAATTTAAAATAATATAAATATTTAAATTAATTGATTTGGCAAATATTTAATAACTTCTTAATAAACAGAAAATGATTAAAGGGAATTTCAAATACAATGGCAATAAATAGAGACATTATCTTTTGCAACATCTAAATTTGAATGCTTCAAAATAAATATTTAATAATTTTTAACTTTTTTTTTTTTTTTTTTTTTTTAAATAGATTTCCAACCCTGTACAGGTGTCAAAAAATCTAAGTCCAAACCTTGACTTTGTTGGCATAAATATATTTCATGTTTACTGAATCTGAAATTGAAAATGACTCTAGAAAAATATAATACATATTTAAAATGAAGAAATTGAATTTATCTTTATTTATTTATTTATTTATGTCAGGAAGTGTCCTGTCAAGTGTTGAATAATTAGTTTTTCTGTGAAGTAGAGGGGATAAGCTATGATTTTGGATTGTTCTGTCACATAACATGTAGCCTGTATTAAAAGATTTGTGCCATTCCTCTTCATCCAGGAATTGTCTAGCCATCTGGTTTAGGGATCTACTGGTAAAAGGAGCCATCATTTTGCTATTTATGATACTGTTTGCCCAGAGCACATGCACATTCTTTTAAAAAAGCCTATCTCTGAACAGACAGACAGGCTGCAGCCTGGTCTCTAAACCTGGAAAGGTGAAACCTGGTTTTGTCATTTTAATAACAGAATGGATCTCTCAGGACAGCAAAGACCCCAGGTGCAGCTAACTGGCGGGCACTACCCAGATGAAGGACTGAAACCAGTCTGCACAAACTGACCAGATTAATCTCATAGAAGCTGAATAACAAAGGTAACGTTTTCTTTTTGGAGGATTTTTGGTGAAACCCAAAAAGGGTGATGGAAACCACTGTGATAACTGCAGATTGTCCTGGAGCTTCTCAACTAGGCCTTGGGTTGTCATTTGAACGGGTTACCCACGGAGGTGGTGGAGTCACATTCCCTTGGTGTGTTTAAGGAAAGGTTGGATGTGGAACTCAGGGACATGGTCTGTGGGATAATATTTGTAGTTGGACCAGAGGTCTTTTCCAATGTTAATGATTCTATGAACTACAAGGCTATTGGTGGCTTGTGCTGACCAGCTAACCCAGAATAGAGTAGGTAGTTAAAAAGAGCTAATAAATACTTAAGAGGAGGGAGACAACATTCAGGGATGTCTGTAGGAGCTAGAGCCTGAGAATGTATAGAGGCAGACTTGACACCTTGAAAAAGCAGTATCCTGCTCCTCTGAGCTAAGTTGTGCTCGGCTAAACCATCCTGAAATGGCTGAAGTTCTGTTTTGCCAGTGTGTTTTTGCATTAAGGACCAGGAATTGCAATTCTCCTACTACTTCAATTCCTCATCCAGCCAAGTCAATAAATATGAGATGACATGTTGCTGCATGGTGTGATTCTCTTCTAGTGTGATTCTAGTAACAACCCCAACCCAGGCTCCCTCTTTCCCTTCTTTGGCATAACATTCAGAGAAACAAACATACAACAACTATTATGCATTTTTTTGTTTGTTTTGTTTTGTTCTGTTTTTCTGGTATCAGTAATCTGACTGATATAGCAATCCTTCCTTGAGTTCCAGTCACAGCTATGTCCACTAATTTTCAACATCCACAAACTGAGTTCATGTTCTTTATGGAAACAAAGCAGAAGCAGCTTTTAAACTCTGTACTTATCAGGTTTTATTTTTTTTTTAGCTATGCACAAATTCACTTATGTAGGAGAAAAACAACACTTATAGTGTTCTAAAAATAAATCTGTTTATAAATAAACCAATAGACACATGAGTTGAAAAATTATATTATTTAAGTTTTTTTAGAAGGAAATATTTTTTGGTGACTACAAAAAAAATAGCACAGCTGGAAAGAGTGGACGATTCTTTCGATTAAGAATCAAATTTTTTGTCAAGTAGCTTAGCTCAGAGCAGACATTTTAATTAAGAACACATGCATCTTACATATTCCTTTGTCTTTTCTCCAGTAGAAGATTGTAACTGCAGTGACTGGAATAGCTTTTTCTCCAGTTTTAAAGACTTTGAATTCTATTTCCTAAAGTGATCTTAGTATAAAATCTTATCTTCATCTCATGTCAAACCCATAATTCAACAATTACTTGTTCTATCTGAAGATTTAGATGTTTGAAAATAGTCATTCATTATCTCACTCTTTCTTGTGACCTCAATTAAGATTGTTCTGTCTATAATTAGTTTAATTAATTGTACTAATATGCTTATTTAGGTGAATATCTGCTTGATTAGTCACTATAATTGAATTACTAAAATACAAAGAAATGGTTTATGCCATCAAATTGCAAGCTGGGTCATGAAATCTGAGAGTTTAGTTAACTTCAGGAAATACTTCTGCAAGCAATTTGAATCTGTTTCCAGACAAAAATAATGCAAGAGGTATAACTCCACCTGTCGCCTTTCTCTACAGCCCCACAAATAAATAAATATATATATAGAACCCTAAATTAGAAAATTAGAATTCTAATCTATACTAGTCTATGTCAAAAACTGGAATCTTGAAAATTAATATATCCACCTAGTGACATCTAAATTTCACAACCCATTTTTATGCAATTTTATAATCTTAATTTTATGCAGTTGTTAAGTATCTGAAACTTTGCATTCACAGAATCACAGAATCACAGAATTTCTAGGTTGGAAGAGACCTCAAGATCATCGAGTCCAACCTCTGACCTAACACTAACAGTCCTCCACTAAACCATATCACTAAGTTCAGCATCTAAACATCTTTTAAAGACCTCCAGGGATGGTGACTCCACGACTATCCTGGGCAGCCTCTTCCAATGCCTCACAACCCTCTCAGTAAAGAAGTTCTTCCTAATATCCAACCTAAAACTCCCCTGGCGCAACTTCAGCCCATTCCCCCTCGTCCTGTCACCAGGCACATGGGAGAACAGACCACCCCCCACCTCACTACAGCCTCCTTTAATGTACTTATAAAGAGCGGTAAAGTCACCCCTGAGTGTCCTTTTCTCCAGGCTGATCAAGCCCAGCTCCCTCAACAGCTCCTCGTAGGACTTGTTCTCCAGAACAAGTCATTCAGGCCAAAGGATCTTCAAACTTGAGACTTCTGAGATATGTGTTGTCATACACATCTGTGCCTGATAAGTTCAGAAACTAGCACTTTTCTGTTCAAGGTTTTGACCTCACTTTATTTTTCAGAGAATCCTTAATACATGGTATCAGGGTCAGATATTTCACACAATACTACAGCAGCTGTTGCTTTCTTTTCAAATGCCACTACTGTCATCAACTTATTTTCATAATACTATAGTAGTTAAAACACTTTTGCAGGAAGTGGAAGACTTGATTTTGTTCTCACTTCAGTCTGCCAGGATTTGAATCCAAGTCTGCTGCTTCCCAAAAGTGTGGTACACTCATCAAGCTGTAAACAAGGATGGAAATTAGGATAACAGGAAGCGCTTAAAGGGCATCCTTTTTTAAATGTGTGCCACTCTGCTGGAAAAAGTCAAGTTCCTTGAACCAAAACTGAGAAAAAGTATCATATCAGCATTTTCTTTGGACAAAAGGGAGGAAATATTCACGGGAGGAAGAAGAGTCGGAACTTGATCCATTATTTATATATTTTACTTTATGTAGATAGTCATTGCACAAAATCTTGAAGTGGCACCAAAGAAAAGGCCATATTCCATAACCCCAGTTTTATATTTTGTTTTTAATTATCTATAAAACCCCATCAAAGTAAGAAACAACATATTTTAGTAGAATTCCAGCACAATGACCTTTAAGATACACTATAATCAAAGAAACACTTGTTTTTGATTGCTTATTTGCATCTTTAATAATAATAATATATATTTAAAAAAAAAAAAAAAACTTTTTTCTTGTGGGATTTAGATCATAGCTTCTTATAAGCATTGTGAGACAGGTTAGTTTTACCCCACTGATATGTTGCATCTAGTCAGTACAAGAGAAATCGCAGGTTCAGACACTTGGTGTATGTGCATTGTTGAGGTGCCACTGGAGTGAGGCTACCATCTGTAGGATTATGACTGAACACCTCTAAGTCAGAATCCCCCCTAAACATAGCTATATCGCAGTTCCAGGGTGACTCAGAGGGCTCATGATAACTGGCCACTCTGGCGGCTGGTGTGGAGTGCCGCTCGTGGTTGGGACCTGAGTGCAGATGAATGTGATGCTGCCTTTTCCCCGTCACATACTGCATGTTATGCACTGCAGTGCTAAATCATTCATAGATGACCTGATTCTGGGTCAGGGTTTTGTACGTAGTAGAGCAGCTCCCTCCTGTGATCTACTGACAGTCAGCCCTCGACACAAGCTTTTCAATTCAACTACCTGAAAGGAAGGTGTGGGGAGCTGGGGGCTCATTAGTTATCTGCCTCTTCTCGCAGATAACTAATGACAGGACTAGAGGGAATGGCCTTAAGTTGTACCAGGAGAGGTTTACGTTGGAAATTAGGAGACATTTCTTCTCAGAAGGAGCAGTCAGGCATTGGAACAAGTTGTCCAGGGAGATGGTGGAGTCACCATTCCTGGGGGTGTTCAAGGAAAGGTTGGACATGGTGCTTAGGGACATGATTTAGTGGGTGACATTGGTAGTAGGGTGATGGTTGGACCAGATGATGTTGGAGGTGTTTGTCAGCCCTAATGATTCTATGATTCTATATGACTAAACAATGGAAACCACATTTTTTAACTAAAATCTGAAGCTTTAATTGTTTTTTGTTTAGTCTGCATTGCTGATTTAGAAGTCTATATGAATAATGGTATTCTACAAATTTGCTCCCCAATTACACTGACAAATGGAAAAACTGACAATGATTTTCCATATATTCTCAGACGTGCTACTTTGTAAGTTTCAATTAAGTGATTTGAAATCACAGCAATGCACATTCCCAGCCTAAGGTTTATCTATTAGTCTTTCTCCTTTGTTCCTTCCTATTGATTTTCTTTTATTAGTGAATCTGGGTGAAACTTGAATCTTTATGTAGTTTTTGATTAATATTACTCACACAGGAAAAGTTAGTAGCTTGTGTGTTTGAAAGCAAAATTCATAATTCAACAGCACTGACTGCATTTTTGTCTGGAGGAGTTTCCATCTTTTCACAGACAATATAGGGATGGAACTTTCAGGTACAACAAAATGTATTATAATTACATGGAACTGGGAAGATACTTGAAAAATACTGATTCTGTAAACTAAAATGACTAGCAGTTCATGCCATTTTATTTTTCCTGTGAAATGACTGAGCTATTATAAAGTAATAGTACCTTTTTTTCTGTCACAACACCTTTCAAAAGTTTCAAAAATGAAATATTTTCAGAATAAACATATAAAAATATTTTAAAATATTTTTCATACAGTATTAAAAAAATAATAATAATCAGGCTTATAGCATAAGCACAATATACATGTATTTTTCTCCTAAACCACTACTCTCAGTAATGTAATGACATAAGAAGGGGGAGATGTCCCTTCAGCATGCAAGTCAGTGGAGTGACAGGCAACGTGATACCTGATACTTTTAAAGTGTGGCAACATGTTTCAGGCAAAATAACATAAAATAGCAAATATAAACATAGGTTCTGACTTGCATCTGGTAGTTAGAATGAATGCAATATGTTAGATGATATTACAAGGATTCTAAAGAGAAACTGAGTGGTTCGGTTATAGCTAATCCACTTGTTTCAGATCTTCTAGTAGAATAAAAAAATATTGAAAATTTGTTTTATTGTAGAGCAGGCAGAGATTATTTAAGCCTCTTAACAACTGTAGCACAAAGAAATAAAAGACTTTCCAGTAATATTTACAGCTGTTTTCTGTACATAAACTATAAAAGATAGAAAACAAGTTTAACTAGTTATTCCTAGAGTTTATCCAGGGCCTTGAGATCTTAGATATGAAATGATGTGATGAAAAAAAATAAAGTGAAATCATTATTATTAATGAATGAAGATGAGTACATACATATACATCAATACACATTGCTATACTGTTTTATGAAGATGTTGAGGACAAACTGAGTAATGTGCTTTTTAGAATGCGTAGAATACCTATACAGAAAACCATTACATGATATGTAAGAGTTCACAGAAAAACACCAATAGTTGAGTTAGTTGTCATCAGGTTCCAATTTTTTAGTAATATGGAAAAGTTTGCTTAAACAACTGTCACAATAGTTTGTGTGTTAGGGTTCCTTTAATATTTTCATTATTCATGAGAAAAGATTATGCCAGGAAACGTAATACATAATTTCCAACATGATGAATGAAACCAGATATACCTACCAGAGGCTTCTAATTCTACCAAATAAAAGATGGTGTTTGTGTATTCATGTTGCTGCATGATAAACCAAATTGTGGACAGAGTCAAGTTAAAATAAAATCAGTAAAAGTCTCAATAGATTAATTATCAGAATGAATTTTTAGAATTAACCTTTTCCTTCTTAATTTTCTGTGTGATCAATAAACACTTATGAAAGCAGGATGTAATGATTCTGTCACATAAAGAATCTATGGAAAGAAATAATATATCAGTACCAAGATAGAAGATAATAGTAAAGTAAGGTAGTAGGAATCTGCTAATAGCATAAGATCTTCTCTAATACCTAGTTATGCCCCCATTTGTCACTGATGAGGATTTGAAAAGAAAAAAAAATGCAATCCAAGAAAAAAAAGAAGAAAAGAATATTTCTTAATTTTGATAAGATCACATAGCAGGTAAAAAACCATCACAACTTAAAAGCTCTTGTTAAATCAAAGCATAGATCTCTACAGAGAATTTTCCTTTGGTTTCTTCATACTTTAAAGAAGAATTTGTGCTCTAAGAACTGTGTTATTTTATTTGAACCTGTTCATTGCTTTGAATACATTGCTGCATTGTTAAAACATATTGACTACATACTTTAAAAAAAGAAAAAAAGAAAAAAAAAAGTCATAATGACATTGCTATGCGTGAATAAAAGTTTTCAGTTCTGCAGGCAGGTGAATCTCTCCTAATGCTAACCATTTTGAGCATCTTAAAGTATACTGAGTTTGAGTATCACCACTACAGTGAGTGACATCCACAATACATAAGCAGAATATTTAACTCACCTAACTTTAGCTGCTGTGAATGGATGATGATGAACAAGTGCATACACAATTTCAGATGAGAGATCATTCTGAGAAAAAGAATATAATAATATTACAATTACACTTCTATTTTAATTTTCATTTCAGAGACAAGTGATTTAATAGCTTCATTTAAGTTTTCAGTGTGTGTGTTAGAGGGGAGAAAAAACAGGGTTTCTTCATAAGAGAAACCAGCAACTGAGGGTCAACCAAATTGTCTTCACTGCACAATGGAAGAGTTTCAAATGGAGATACTCATTTCTTCTTCCTCCTTAGTTCCTTACACACAAAACTGTTTGCAGCTCTTTGGCTAAAGAGCTCAGGATGTGCATCCTCACAGGCTGATGAGGAAACTGAACACACATATCAGAAATCAATGTTGAAGCACTTCAAACACTTTGAAACACTCACTCAAAAAGAGCAATTGTCTTCTCCCTGTCTCTCTCTCTCTCTCTTTATTTTCAAATAGCAGTTTACAGTTTTTCAGGTAAAGCTGAATAGGGAAGCATTTCTAGAATGGCACTGTTTAGACCCCAGAACCTTTATTGCTAAATCTGATATTTTTCCCACCTTCCCACAGGAGACTTTTTCTACACAGTAGTAGGGAAAAAATAAAAAAAAAAATAATAAAAAAAAAAATCAGGTACCTTTACCTGATTATTTTATTATTTTAAAAGTACCTTTGTTGCTAATCTTGCTCCCCAAAACATCAAAAACAAAACAAAACAGAACAAAAACAAACAAACAAAAAATCTTACAGTTTTGCTGAACTCTAAAAACAAAACAAAACAAAAGAAACAAACAAAAAATATTTTAAAGAAAGTATCAAAGAATTAAAACCACTTTTTCGAAGTCTGACAATGTAATACACAATTTAAAATGGTAGGTTGTAATGGAAAATTGAACAACTTCAATATCAGAGCACCAGCAACTCTCCATATAATTCCTCACTAAAAATATTTTCATCAATGTAACTGTGAGTTATATACTAATAAATTATTTCAGTCATGTAGCCTTAAATTGTCACAAATTCTCAGGACTATCATTACCTCCAATAGCAATTTATTTTCAGTCCTCTTGAGTTCTTTCACAAAGGCCTGTTCCCTGTGCAGTACAGTTAACACACAAGACTTTGAAATCTCTTTACAGAATCATAGATTCAATAATATATTTGCTAAATGTGTACTATGTACATCAGGGCCTAAAATCTGCCCATGAGCATTCTTTCAAAGTTCATGTATCTGAATATAAAGTTTGAACTTTTAGTAAGGTTAAGTCTCCAGTTCTTTTGATTACATTTTGAATAATTCTATGCTTATTTAAAATTACCTCACTTGTAATGAATGTGTCCTTTTTTCTCTGAAAATCTTAAACTTTTCTAATATTCAGAGAAAAATCTTATACAGCCATTTCATAATTTGAGGAGAGAATTAATGCAGCAAATGGTTTCAGCTATTTTGGATGCATTAGGTATCTTTTTATTATTATTATTATTATTATTATTGTTATTGTTATTGTTATTATTATTATTATTATTATTTCTAGAGAAGTCTTTTTTAGCTCATAGGGAGATCACCATCTTGAATTGTATTATTTTCTCTTTTTAAAAATGCCTGAAAGCATAAGCTTCATAACTGGTATATTAAAAATACCCGATTGCTGTATTACAAGGCTAACTTTTCCAAAACTTATTGAAATGTCATGACCTCTTGGAAATTCAGCATTAGAGAAACTCATATTTCTTGAGTCAATTTGTTTGTTTGTGTGACATTTTTTGCTTGTTTGTGTTCTTTCTTTGTGTAATCTAGCAATTATAATTTAGTGAGATGTACATCCTCACAATTCAGGTTCCTGGTTTCTTCCTGAAGCAGTACAAATATGTGTTCCCCTTACACAAGGCTTGTTGTAAACCTGCAAATGAGCTCTGAGTCAGAAATGCTTCAGGGAAAGTTCACATCACATTTATGGTCTATCCACCCTATTTTTGTACCTGAGAGTGTAATTTTTAAAACACCTACCTTGTGTTAACTTTCAAAGACATCTGTTTTTCCACGAACTGACTCCTTAGGCACAGTGGAAAATCACTAGTAATATTAGTAGAGAAAAGAAAAACAACAGCAGCAAAGTTCTGCTAAGTATTGCCTTCACACACTGCTTAGCAAATGCTTTTCAGAGTGCTGATCCTGAATCTTATTTTTGTTCAGGAGTACAATCTATCTATCTATCTATCTATCTATCTATCTATCTGTCTGTCTGTCTGTCTATCTATATTATTTATTTTTTTTTACTCTTTTTATAAGTATTACAAACAACTAATGCATAATCTGTTTTAAGAACCCAGGGCCAGAATAGGGCTTTGGCACCATGGAAGATTCCTAGCTTGTTTGCTACTCAATTTGCAGTCTGCATCTTTTGGTTGGGCTTTAGAAATAGAAAAATATCCTTAGTAGTTTTCCAGAACAAAATCTAGAATAAGGAAGGATGGTGAAGTATATGTGAGTTGGATATTACTACCTGAAATCTCTACAGTTCTGTATGTATTTAGGACAGTGAAAGAACAGGAGAAGAGTGTTAATTTCCGTTAAGGCTGCATGGGATCAGTGATATTTTGTTGGAAGAAGCTGAGGTAGGATTTTTTGGTCCTTCTGAAATCAGGTGTAAAGCTGCCACTGTGTATAACAGGAGATAATTTAACTGCATAGTTATTAACTGCATACATTTTATTTCAATAAGTTCTCTTTTATTTAAAACATAAAACCTAACCTATATGCATAACTGACCTTTTTTATTATTAAAATCTCACTGATCCTTTTAGATCTGATCTATTTGAAAACATGTGAGTATTTCACAGGAGATTCACTACTTTACATTTCCACCTCTCCTCTTCCAAATCCTCACGGCAGCCAGAAGATTATTTCAGCCTTCATATATATTTATTCTGTTCCTATTGGCATTTAGTGCTGCAACTCCAAAACCACTTTTCCAATTTACTCCTCTTTTGTGAAATTCTCCCTGTCTATAGGTCCATGTGCTACTCAAGTATTGCATCCTGGCATGAATGAGATTAAATGATGTGTCAGAGTTGGATTAGCCCTATCCTAAATGGATTCCAAGCCTCTTTATCTGCCTGCTTATTGTTCAAGATTATTTGTTTTAATTTTTTTAACAGAATTTAGTAACATTGTGAGCTTTTTTAGTTTAAGTGTTACTAAAGACAACACTGACTGCCAACACAAGTGCAAATTAATTCTGCAATACAAAAGTAATTTTAAAGTATGAAAGAAACAGACTGAAGATTTATCATTCAGCTCTGTGACATTCCATGGCCGTCATCCTAATAAGTTATCAGAGTTGCTGAAATATCAATTTGGCACATGGTTTCACATGGTTGCCTGCATTTCTACTTAGGGCCTATTACTTAATTCTTCTGTCATTAGGAAATTAAATCAATGATTCTAGCCAGAACTGGAGATAGCCTGATATTTATATTTAAATTGACTATTAATTATTGCATCAGAGAGCTATTCTGAAGTCTGAAGGATCTGAAATGGATAACAAAAAATGTGACCCTATTTCATACAGATGGGTGGAAGGGAGCACAAATAAAAAATATACCAGTGAGCAACTTTTCATTGCACAGCTATATTGAATTTTCTGAGACAAAAACAAGAAAAAAAATAAAACAAAATTTTGAAGATGCTCAATTAACTGTAAAGAAAAGCCTATAGATTTTTTCTTATTCCTACCTTTGCTAGCAGAATCTCTACTTGGAAAATAGCATCTGATCTCTAAACTGTTAAACAGCTATTATCTGTATTTCTCTCCGCTGGGGTACCATTAAGTATAAAAGCACATTTTTTTGGTCACCTAATTGCCTGCTAAGGATAGGTAATTAGCCAGAAGAAAAAAGAAAAAAAAAATACAAAGAAAAACATAATTTTATGGCTACATCAGGATCATTAATACAAAGCAAGCAAGCAAACAAACAAACAAAAAAAAAAAAAACATAATAAACATAATAATAATAAAAAGTAAACAAAGGGTCCTGAGACCCTGACTGGCCGTGGTGTGAGAGAGAGGAAAGAGGAGAGACAAGAAATCTATAAAATGTCCCAGATTGTAGATATTCTGGTATTTAAGAATTTGTTAATATGCTTTATTGGTTGAGAATGTGACAGAATAAGAAAATTTGGGGAATCCCTTTCCCTCAAATGCATTATCTATATATATCACTACTGAAAATATGGAGGGGCATGCTCAGTACAGAAAAAAGGCAAGAGGAATTATATAAATCATAGGAAGGACATCCTTAGACTTGACAAGATGAAATCCACAGCACAATGTCCTGCTTGCTCTTGATACGTGCTGGCCCCTTTGGCTTTTTTCCATGAAAGAAATTATCTTCATCATTGCAAAGTGTTGCAGTAACCATGTTTTCGTTATTTTGCTCATATACACTAAATTCAGAGCTGCTGCTTCAAAAAGTCCACAGTACATGATACATCATCACTCTTACTGCACCATACCGTACAGACGACCTGTGTGGGTGTCATGGCCTTTTGTATAGTTTACAGACTTTGGTAGGTCAATAAGATCTAATGAAATCCAAGTGAATGACAAAATTCCTGCTTCTCTCTGGACTGTTTCTAGGTGGGGAAAATAAAATAAAATAAAATAAAATAAAATAAAATAAAATAAAATAAAATAAAATAAAATAAAATAAAATAAAATAAAATAAAATAAAATAAAATAAAAGTCGAAGAAACATGTATGGCAACATTTCCAAGATAGTTCTATGAGTCTTTCCTTCTCTTTAGGGATCTGTATCCAAACCTTGACACAATATAGAAACATCACAGATAGATATTATTTAAGGGAAATAGTGACAGCATAAATCAGGGATCCTGTTTTTTAAATGAGAGACAGTAACCAAAATCCTATGGATTTACTTACAAAATTCAAAAACTTATTATGTTATTTTAAAAAAATCGAGGGGGAGGTGAAAGTGAAATGATTCTTCACTCTAAAGTTAGGATATTTGCCTAAACTACAGCACATCTGGGTTCTGATTGTGTTCCAGGAAACACTATGCCATTAAAGAGCTTTAAGTAAGAGGATCATGATAACCTCCATCCTCCCAGATATCCCTAGATACTCACAGAATATCAGTAGCTATGGGATTAGGGAAAGGTTGGTCATGATGAGGTGATGCAGATGTGAACATATTTGCAGGGTAACAGGGAGTGGGAATGAACCTCTCTTTTCCACATCTTATTTAAAAGCTATACCTTTGAAGCTTTCTTGCAAATGAGACCTATTATAGTGAAAAGAGTCTGTCCTTTCAAAGTCAGGTGGAACACTTTCTTTGTTGACAACACCTTGCATTTATCCCATTTCTAGTTTGTTTCTGTCCTAGGCTTTTGTTTTATTTTGCAAGAATAACAGGTTTCTTTGTTAAAATGAAGATATAATTTGTTGACTGTGGGGCTAGCATACAGGACGTGTTTCATGTCTCTCTTGGATTGAGTGTTCCACCACGTATGATTTGCTCTCTTTATATAGGTTTTCTTTTCTTATTTATGAATAAATAAATAAATAAAACTTGTGTGTTACCTGTCATAAGCTTTTCTTCCTGTTTGTTTAATTTTCTCTATTGGTATTTTTTATACACTTTCATGAAGTAAATCCTACTGGATGAAAGAGATTCTCAGGGACCTGAATCCCAGCTTTATGCAGTTGCCATGATATTTCTCATAGTATATTTCAAATATTAAGAAGTTTGATTAGCCCCTTACACTCCACAGATTTCATTATTTTTCCACTATTTTCTGTCTTTCCACAGCTTTTTCACTTCTTTCCAGCCAACTTTTATTCCACATCAGGAAAACAAATCTGATTTCTGATATTTTATTAGAGATGTCACTCCACTTGTGGTGGAGTCATATTTTCTGTTTGTCATATTCTCAATTTCACAGTTCCCAAAGACACATGACTGTCCTAAAGTCAGTGGGAGTTATGTATCTAATCTGCTTAGCTGCTTTGAAAACCTCTTACATGCCTTTTGACATATTCAGGTTCTTCTGTAAAATATACCTGATTTTTTTGTAGTCTTGTCTTATACTGTAATTTCTTGATGTGCAGACTCAAGTAAAATCATGTAAAACAGTGAGCACAACAGATGGATATTCTTGTCTGTTTTAATGTGCACAGTAAGAGGGGGAAAATAAAGCTTTGGGAGATGCAGACATAGGACTTCATTCTTGCAAAATCACTTTATATACTCAAGCACTGTTTTTGAAAATATTAATAAAATCACTGAAAGTATATCACTTCATAATAACACTACTTAATCATAGTACTATACAAGGAAAGAGAGCATTATCACATATCTGACGTAGTTATCAGGTACTACATGTAACCCATTAAATGTATAGTGAAAAAAAAAATCACTCATATTTCTTTATCAAATTAGAAGATCAATGTTTGGTTTTAACTTCATCTCAAAGAAAGCATGTCATCAAGTCTGTTAAGTGCTTTCAAATATTTGATGAGCAGTTGTATGTAAACAACAAAAAAGTACATCTTGTAGTCCATAAAGTTCTGACAGTCCAACCAGAATTAATTTCCCTTTTCAGCTACAGTTGGATTGAGTGAGTCCTTGCTGAATTATGTGGGGGTTTTCTCAACATCCTTTCTGAGGAAGTAGGAAGAAAGTTGCAAATTGGTTTAAATCAAGAAGATTACTTTTAATCTGAGGGAGCTGTGAGAGTGTAAGTCCTGAAGTTGCGCCAGTGGAGTTTTAGGTTAGATGTTAGGAAGAACTTCTTTACCGAAAGGGTTGTTAGACATTGGAACAGGCTGCCCAGGGAAGTGGTGGAGTCACCATCCCTGGAAGTCTTTAAAAGACGTTTAGATGTAGAGCTTAGGGATATGGTTTAGTGGGGACTGTTAGCTGTGAGGTTGGACTCGATGATCTTGAGGTCTCTTCCAACCTAGAAATTCTGTGATTCTGTGTGATTCTGTGATTTCTTTATGATTTCAACATTGACCAAGTTGGCAATAGTATTTAATGCTTTACAGAAGCAAAGTTTTAAGAATACTGATCTCACTCAAGAGCAGAACTATGTGCTATCAAACATACTATGAAAGCCCCTAAAAAACAGTGCCTAGAGAAAGCAAGACATGCTTAGTTATTCCTGTTCTGAAGCCTGAGGACTAACCAGCATATTAATTTTCTGATTAACTCTAATATACAGTAAGAGAATCTTTTCAGATATACATCAAAGCTTGAACAAAGCTGACTAATTCCTGACTACCAGTTTTCCCTTAATTCTTGCCCTTAAGCATTTTTTTTCATTTTTTATCATAAAGATGAATATATTAGTATCCTTTTCCACAGTTAATCTCAAAATTAATGTGAGTTTGTAGAGATGTAAGAAGGATTTGATCCATAGCCCCTGTGACCATGATAATGAAGTGTTACAGAGAATTGTGGATGGTTTAAGTTAGGTTGGATCAGCACAAATATCCTTTAAAGACTATAAAGTTGCAAATTAACTACTCGATTTTTTTCTGCTATAGAATATTAAATAAAAATGGAGAACACAGAAACAGTTGTTCAGACATATTACTCTTGACTTTAAAGTTTGTTTGTGAATGAAGTTCCCAATCTGCAGACTTTATATACCTAGGAAAGATGACAGTTTCATTTATTACACCAAAAATCCTTTTACAGGATGTAGCAAACACACCATGTAAATGAGCTAAGATTTATCTTATCAAAATCTTATCAATGAATTAAAATATATTATATGATTACTGTCATTAACCCAATTTGCAGCATTATTATTACAGATTCCAAAAATCCTTGTTCTCTTAAGAGAACAAAAATTTCATATGCTCTCAGACCATAATTCAAGATGGAATTCAATAAGGTTTAACTATAATGAAACATCAGATCTGATGAGACAAAATTAATATACTTTACTGATTTAAATTAAAAATAAATACAGTTTTGTTTTGTTTTTTTTTTTTTTTTTTTTTTTTCTGATTGTTATAACAAACAAAAACTCTTGTCCTTTAAAGTGTGACTATACATAAACATGGATATATGACATGTGTACACACATGTTCATAGAAAAGATTAGAATTTTTCAGGCTCTAGAATCAGAAAAACTACAATATATATCCACGCAGAAGGAAGTTGTTTTTCTTATTTCAGTCAATAATTACTCCTTTTTATCTTTATTTATTTATTAGTTTTGAAATGATATGGTCAGTTTTTCAGATACCACATTGCCAATGTAAAAAAATCAGAGATCTTAACTATTTGTATTCTACTCAGTAAATTTTGAATAATAAAATATGATACAATGTCCTGAGCCATGTTCCTGATCTGAAATAGTGTCCTGAATATAAAAAAAGAGAACAATTACATCCAGGATTTGATTCTAACATGCTTGTTTATTTGAACAAAATTGGTGGTGGAGTCACAGTCCCTGGGGGTGCTTAAGGACATAGTGTTTAGGGACATGGTTTAATGGGTGATACTGGTGGTAGGGGGATGGTTGGACCAGATAATCTTGGAAGTCTTTTCCAACATTTATGATTCTATGATTCAAAATCATAAAATCAGAATTTGGTCACCAGTATGATTTAGATTTGAAAATTCAGACAGTTTAGCTACATGTACATATATATTTATATACAAAGTTCACTCTCATCAGCATTTAACACTTCTGTGACATGGCATATCACTGCATTTCAGTAACTGCAGAAATAATACAAATTCAAACCTTGCAGTATAGTTTGTTACATCATTTGTCTTTGACTTCATTTTTTATTTCTGTGAAAAAGAAAAACACATCAATGGTTGTTTTTCTATCTGACTCATACAAAACCAAACCTACTGAGGACAGTTTTTTATCACCTTTCTCAGTGTAATGTTTAATACTTTTGTTGTTCAGTATAAGTCAAAATCTGACAAAGAAGCTCACTTTTCTTTAAAAGTCATTTTTTCTTTGGAACCTTTGAGAAAAATGCCAAGCTAGACAGTGTCCTTGATGTAAGCTTTCATATCAGATGGAAAGCAGATCATCTCTTATAAAGTAGTTGTGACAGGTCTATTGCAAAGTCAGCTTCTCTTTCTGCAGCTTTACTGTGAGAAGGATGAATTCTCCTGAATGCACTTTTGTTTTAAAGGGTGCTAAATTAAAATATGCTTAGAAGTTCCTCTCTCTGCAGTCTATGGGTTCTGAAAATTTCGAGTAGTATTTGCATGTACTAGTTTACGGAGGTGAATTGGCAGATGTAGTTGTTAAGTCACTGTCCACCATGTTTGAGAAGTTGTTGCAGATCAGTGAAGTTCCCAATGACTGGAAGAAGAGAGACATAACCGCCATTTTTAAAAAGGGAAAGAAGGAATACCTGGGGAATTACAGGCCAGTCAGTCTCACCTCTGTGCCTGTCAAGATCGGAGCAGATCCTCCTGGAAAGGCACATGGAAAATAAGGAGGTGATTGGTGACAGCCAACATGGTTTCACTAAGGGCAGATTGTTCCTAGCAAATTTGGTGGCCTTCTACCATACGGTTGCAGCACTAGTGCATATGGGAAGAGCAACTTACATTATCTAGCTGAACTTGTGCAAAGCATTCGCTACTGTCCCGCATGACATCCTTGTTTCTAAATTGGAGAGACATGGATTTGATGGATGGACCACTCAGTGGGAAAGAAACTGGCTGGATGTTCACGATCAAAGAGTTGCAAGATCAGTGTCAACTGGTGTTCATCCGGGGTTGGTATTGGGACCTGTAAGAAACTGGAGAGCCAAAAAAGAACGATGTCTCAAACACTCTGCAGAGAAAAGTTGTTATCTCACTAATGAGATAAGATATGGTCACAAAAGAAGATCCTGCAGAGATGGGATATCACTTTTCTGGGGCCTATTTCTTTATCTAGGGTAACCATCTGAGATTTCTTGGCTCCAATGGCTCTGGTAGTTGAGGGAGGAAAGGCATCAACAGCCCCCCTGCTAACTATCTCTCAAGAAGGTCTTGGGACACAGGGCATAGTTAGTATAAAAAGGGCTTGGAATAGTTAGCATACAAAGCAAGAGCTGGATGTAGGGACTCACTCATAAACAGCACAATTCAGAGGGGCCACCCATTACCATCACAAATGCAACAGGAACTGGACCAGAAATGTTGCTTGAATGCAGGGTGGTGATCCAGACCTTTCCTCTACTTCTAAATTTCTAACTTATTCCCTCTCTTTCTTTCTTCATCATATGTTATGGGCCATTCAGCCCTTGGTAAAATAACAATGTTTAAAAAACTCCCGTTATAAACAACAAGGTTTGATCATTTTCTTCCAGAATATCTTCTGCCGTCAATAAAAAACTTTTAAATCAATCGTTTGTTGTTATGTCACCTTAATTTAGCATGATGGTACTTTGAACACTGGCAGCTTCCAAGTAGGTCATAAAGAACAGCTCTGTCTAGGCCCCCACAGGACCAGTGCCATTTAACATCTTCATTGGTAACATGGACACCGGGACTGGGTTGCAACCTCATCAAATTTGCCTCTTTGTAGTGTGGTCAACACACTGAAGAGAAGGAATCCAAACCATACTATGACTCTGATGAGTTACAGACAATGAATTACAACTTGCCACTCCTGCTTCTGCAAATCTTTACTCTTATAATTAAAAGAAATTGTATTTTAATTTAAAATGTTCAAGAGAAATACAGAAAAACAGCACATGCCTATATTCTTCAGCATTTCTTAATGTTTATTGGGCAACTGAGTCATAAGTAGTTTTTCACCAGTGGTGAAGATAATGTGAAAATTTTAATATGAATTATACATATGCATATGTGCATATGATGTGCCTACATGTCTAGTTATTGTATATTTAAAGAGATGAATGTAGTATAATATAAAAAAAAATAATAAATCTTCTGGAAAACATGGAAAATATTATGTAAATTTAATGACGAGTTATCAAATAACAGTAATTCAATTCATGTATGCACAAAACCCTTATCAGGGATAGCTTATGTCAAACTCTCATATTTATAAATAAGTTGATAAACTTATTAGATTCATTATATGAACTCAATTTTTATATACTCCAGCAGACAAACTTGATGTGGTTTGTATTCACTTAGATTTAGTTTGTGTGGTGTTTACAGCCAGTGTCTATAGAAAACTTGTAAAACCTTGAAAATATTTTTGAAAATAATGTTAATATTAACTGTGGCCTATTACATTGTTCTAAACTTTACACAGAAATTTCATTTTTTCATTCTGTATTTTTGAAATAGTTCAAATCCTGGTGGAAGAACATTAACTGTATATGGTAATCTGGTCATATTGATTTTTATATAACGTTATTAAAACATCATATTCTATAAGGAAATCCTCAAAAAGACAATTTATTAAAAAACATTGAATGAGAAGTGTGACAGCATAAATGATTACCCTAGTTTTAAAAATGCATTATTATTTTATAAGGCAGTCCCACTATGTCCAACTACTAAGTAAAACAGATGTGATGGAAGAAGAAATTAGACAGATTGACACATTTCTGACCCTTTCTCATGTATTTCCTGAAATGAAGCTGTAATTACTATGCATGTTGCAGGTTATGCTGATGAGCTGATAGAGGAGGTTGTCAAATTATACACCACACAATCACTCAATGACACAGTAGAAGAAAGAGTAGAGCAAAATTTCCAAATCTTCCACCACATAAGCTTCCCGACAAAATGAGCATTCTGGAAAGCCGTATGTCACACTTAGGCAAATTAGACATGCATATGTTGTGGACAAGAAGACACCCATAAAAAAAAGGAGATGAACTGTTTGCTTATTAAACAAGTTATCAAGTGGAATCCAGATCAATCATTCTGTACAACTCAGAGACTACTAAGAAGTAACTATCACTAACTATTATATCACTAACTATTTCCAAAAGGATGCAGCTAGTTCCTATCAGTTTGCTACCTTTTTTTATACAATTCACCTGGTGAAAAGAGAAAGTTATTTATTGTGAAAACCTTATATTAAATCTGAGGTGCATCTTAAAAACGTTAGCCAAGAAATGTCAAAGAGAAATATTAAAGTGTTTTTTAGTCATTAAAAACCAATTCTTTCAAAAGACCCACAAGATCCATCACAATAAAGCACAAAAAATCTTTAATAAAATTAACGATGTAGGCACATCAGCCTGGATGACTAGAATGCAAGGAATAACAAACTAAATCTTTATTAGACCTGGAAAGTTAAATTAGTGTATTATAAAATCAGCCAATTTGTTCAACAGAACCTTTGGGTGGCCTTTGGGTACCATATTACAGTGATTCCTATTCATGTTCTTCTTGCTTTGGGGTGTCTTCATTCTTTGCAGTGATCCACATCATTTGAAATGGCCTCTTTCCTGAATAACATGATAAAATGATGAAGATTTTAGAATATACTTCAAAATATCTCTCTTTTTTTTCTCTCTCTCTCTCTTTTTTTTTTTTTTTCCCTCTGTAATTAATTTGGTATGTCAGGTGATTTATCTGTAAGCTACCATGTTTCTCATCTTGGAAAACACTAAAAAGGAAGAGGAAGAAATAATAAGCTTTATTCTCCTCAGGTTGTTTGATGGTTCTAGCTGCCAAAACACATTTTTATTCCTGTTTATTCTTCAATAACTGATGACAAAATTTGCCCCACAGTGTTAATTTTTTACAGAGCAGGACATGTAAGCACAGGGAATAGAAACATGTAATTTCAAATTTAGCCAATATATTAGGGCTAATGTGTTTTTTGTTTGTTTGTTTGTTTTTGCTTTATTTTTTGCATTGATGTTCTGATATTTGGTTGTCAACATCTTGGACTTGTGTTATCTTCAACAGTCTGTGAAACACTTGCTTTCCAGTGATGAAACTCCCTGGCTCACACTGTGAATAATTCAGAGGAAATAAAGAGCTGTTCTTACACCCTGCAGTGCTGGGGATACCCTTGAGGGTTTTTATCTCTAGTCCTGGTCATATTTGGCATTGTTTAGTGTAGTTTTTACAAAACAGTGAACAAGGAAGGAATATAGGTTACAGTTTGCTTTATATATAAATGGAATATAAACACTGCTTATGTGATCTTACAGAAGCACGTTGTTAATAAATATTTCCTGAAGTTAAATGAATTTTTGAAATTGAAATCTGAAAATGAATTCCTGAATTTTAAATGACTCACTACTCCAAACGCCAGATACAAAATGCAGCTAACACCAAAGTTAACTGAAAAGCTCTAGCATTGTCATTGACAATAGAGTATCAGTGCTCACATCCTATTATAAAAATGTTGGACTTCTCTGCTCTGAAGATTAAAAAATTCTATCTGTAATCCAAGTCTTGTGTGACATGACATTTTGAAAGCAAAAACTCAGAAACTTTTGTACTTAGTAGTAATAGGATAACATGCTACAGTAGTTACAGTAATTGCCCAACTCTTCTACTATTTTGCTGCCTTTTTTATTTTATTTTTTTAAATCTTCTATTCTCTCTTCTACAAGGAAAAATATTTGCAAAAGTGCTGCATATTTCAGGGATAACAAAACTAAAGAAACAACAAAAATGGGTTCCGCCACCCTTTTCTGTGATGTGAGCAATAGAGGACACAGTGATTTGCACAAATGACAATACACTCCTTTGAGTACAACAAAAATATGCATATTATTGGACTTAAGATGCAATGAAAGCATTATGTCTTGATTGACTTACAAATTTGTACTTACTGTGAAGGTCTTTTTCTGTAATTATCATGTGTGTAGATCATGGTCATTCTCAAAAGTACTAGTTCTGGATATCTACTGAAGATTTGAGGAAATTAAAAAACTCATCTCCTCCTGCCCCTCCCCTTCCCTCCTCCCCCCTCCCCCCAGTATGTTTCTTTGTTGGCTTACTGTAACAGGCTTTTGATGTACTACTGTTTTGTTGCTGTTGTATGTTTGTTTGTTTTTAATTTGAAATATAATGTCTGCATGTCTTTTTCATACAGTAGACTAACAGTCTAAAATAAGAAATTTTACCTGAGAGAGAAGGACACAATGAGTTTGATGCATGTTTGATGTTAAGAAAGCATAATAAATACATGTAATGCACTGCAACAAATTGGAAAAGGAAGGGAAGGGAAGGGAAGGGAAGGGAAGGGAAGGGAAGGGAAGGGAAGGGAAGGGAAGGGAAGGGAAGGGAAGGGAAGGGAAGGGAAGGGAAGGGAAGGGAAGGGAAGGGAAGGGAAGGGAAGGGAAGGGAAGGGAAGGGAAGGGAAGGGAAGGGAAGGGAAGGGAAGGGAAGGGAAGGGAAGGGAAGGGAAGGGAAGGGAAGGGAAGGGAAGGGAAGGGAAGGGAAGGGAAGCAGCAGGAGAGTTATGTACTTTATAAAGGCAGAGGATGACATTAATGTCACTGTCTCAATAGAATTCTTCATGAGAATAATGATAAAGTTTTTGTCAGAAAATGAATCATAGAATCATAGAATCATTAAGGTTGGAAAAGACGTCCAAGATCATCTGGTCCAACCATCCCCCTACTACCAACATCACCCACTAAACTATGTCCATAAGCACTACATCCAACCTTTCCTTAGACAACCCCAGTAACAGTGACTCCACAATCTCCCTGGGCAACCTGTTCCTATGTCTAGCTGGTGTTTCTGAGAAGAAATGTCTCCTAATTTCCAACCTAAACCTCCCCTGGAGCAACTTGAGACCATTCCCTCTAGTCCTATTGCTAGTTACCTGCAAGAGGAGGCTGACCCCAAGCTCCTCACAGCTTCCTTTCAGGTAGTTGTAGAGAGCAATAAGGTCTCCCCTGAGCCTTCTCTTCTCTAGATCAAACAACCCCAGTTTCCTCAGCCTCTCCTCATAAGCTTTGTGTTCCAGGCCCTTCAGCAACTTTGTAGCCCTCCTTTGGACACACTCAGGGCCTCGATGTCTTTGATGAGTAGACTATCTGCCTGCAAGAAACTGAGCTCTTAAATTGGGCATTTGTATACAGCACAAACTTGAGCAAAACCAAGGAACAGTGTCACTGAAAGAGTAGGCAGAGATGATAGTCAGTAAATGAATGAAGGTTTGGTCTGTGATGATGAACATGAAGTAAAGAGAAAATTAAATATATGGGTAAATACTTGGAAAAGAAAAATGGTGCAATTAATGTTTGGTCTCAGAAAGTAGTGGTATAACTAGAATGACAAGGGAAAAGGAAAAAAAAAAAAAAAAAAAAAAAAAAAAGAAAAGCCAACCAAGGAGGGTATCTTTGTCCTCAAGTATATGGAAGTCTTTAAACAGAACAAAGCTGAAAAATCCATTTCACAATTGTTATACTCCTTTTGCCTTAAGATATAACCTAATAGTAGAGATTTAATACCATGAACACTATTGCCTGCTATTGTAGACTGAAAGGACCAAATCTGTTTGTTTTCTCTTTTCCACTTGCTTCATCAGCACTGCCGGGACTGTTGCCTGAGAAAAATGTTCACATGTCATATCCCTATGGTAAAAAATGCAAAAAATCTCATCATATTTAGGAATTCTACAGACATTGTTAATGCCTGCACAGATCAGGTTTATATGAAAAAGAGGCTGTTAACAAGTTTTGTACATATTTGAAGCCTCCTATGGCAGAATTTGATGGAGTGTCCTATAAGTGCCTATATAACATTTACAGAAATGTGTGTCCATGTAATTAATCAAAAATGGTGTGACTCATGAAGCAACAAACGTAGTTTGATTCTTACATACAGAAAACACTGAACACTTAATGTCTATAAAGGTAAATGTAGCACAGCAAGGAGGGAAGGTTCTAGTCATTGCTTTGCCTACACTCAGCTCTGTTTGGATTTCATAGAGAGGAATGTTTGCTTTTCTGTTCTTTTTCACCCACATAATCTCTGCATCTAGAAGATGGTCAGACAGACTCTGACCTACCATAAGTATGCTAAAAGCTAACAGTCTGTGCAAAAGTAGTCTCTAGTCATAAACTAGTCATAAATGTGTTTTGTTTTCTCTAAAGATTTTTTTTTTTTTTTTTTTTTTTTTTTTTTTTTAAGTAATCAACAGCAGTATTCAAGAATTTACCTTTGGCTCCAAATACTTTCAAAATTGTAACATTGCCAGCATCATTCCTAAATATATCATTAAGTCTATTTATCTGTGTCTTTGCACTAATAATCCTAGGCCTACCAAAAGAAAGATACATTTTTATAATCAGACCCTGTCTTAGTCAAACGTTTCTTCAGCACATTTGCAGCTGGGAATTTTAGTAAAGAGAGCTAACAGTCACTGCAATGACTGTCAACATACCATTGAGTCACGGTTTTGCAGAACATCTGCCTGAGTATCTGGAGGAACTATCTTAATTGTTATTTAATTAAGATAAAGGTATGTTTCTTGTTCCTATTTACTCTAAACAATGCCTGGTGCCAAAGGGAAGACTGATATGTGGGTATAAATGCCTTTCTCCACATTCTTAAGGAATACCCAGGATTTAAATGTAGAGCAGAATATATGTTTTAAAATACATTAGTAGAAAAGACTATGATCTTATAATTGATGTCTTTTCTATTTTGTCCTTTAGAGGGAGCTTGCTCTAAAGAAGGTCTTAGGCAGATCCCCCTCAGTGCTTTGGCTTGCTTAGGGTCTTCTAACAACAGATTTCAAAACTTTTAAAATTATGCCAGGCAGGGTTTCTTTTATGAATTTTACTGTAAACTACTGCAGGAATACTTACTGTATGGTTTGGTTCCCACAGACAAAAGAAGGCAGAAGCTATGTTAAAGTTCTTCTAACAGTCAAGGTGTCCAATTATCTTGAGTCTCACACACCCAGAGCTAAGCGCATGAAACACAAAATCAGAATATCCTGCATTGGAAGAGACTCACAAGGATCATCAAGTACCACAATTAAGGTTAGACTGATATACAGTTTTGAGGCAACATTCAAATCTTTATTGAGTTCCTTTAATCCACTGATTTACCTAAAGGCTTGTATAACATGTTTCTCCCTCTCTCTATATATATATATTTAAGGGACACTGTATGTAATTAGTTACTTAAAAAGAAGTTCAGAACTTCAAATGATCAGTGCTTCCTCACTTGTAGCCTTTAAGGTAGAATAAGTTATAATTTCTCAAAAAGATTATACTTAGATTATTTATCTATCCCGTATTTTCAAATTTTCAGCTAATAAAAATGTGATTTCAATTACATGGATATCTCTAGTACTACCAACTGAAACAGATCATGAAGTTATGAAGACTCTGTATAGGTATATTCTGATCCATACGGATTCAGTTTGATACTTACAAAGGGTAGATACAGCCCTCAAAATAGCAGCATACACTGTCTGCGAAAGCTTATCTCACTTCAGGTATGAACAATGTAAAATGTATCTGTCTGTTGACTATAGTGGCAAACTAACCCATTAGCTAAGGGGCAGTCACATTATTACTACTGCTAAAATGATCACGGTGTCTTCTAGCTACTCTAATCTACAGCCCAAATAATCACTGGAAGTTGGGCGTATTTACTTTAATTTGCTGACAAATTTTGCCAAATTTGGAAAATTTTGCCAAAAACAACAACAACAACACAACAAAACAACAAAAACAACAACAAAAAAATATCTGTGGCAAACAACTCTCCTACTTCATTCTTGTGATGGCAGTATTACTCGTATTACTCATTTAAATACAAATCTGCTTCTGATGCATCATCCATTCAAAAAATTAAAATCTACCAATCTACCAAACCTTTCTGTTTTATCCTTAACTATTTATGTTAATGTGTAAAAAATAAAAATAAAAATAAAAATAAAAATAAAAATAAAAATAAAAATAAAAATAAAAATAAAAATACAGTGACCCCTTTGACCTTGTAAAAAAGGGGTCACTGTATTACTGTTGTTTGGCTGTTTTTTTCTTCTGTAGATAAAATGTTTGGAGATTGTTATTCATAAATCAGAAGAATATAAAAAAGTTTTCCACAATTTATCACACACACACACACACACACAAAAATAGTCTAAATTTGAAGGTATAGTATTGATATTGAATTTCTTTTCACCTTTTTCACTGCAAGAAAAGTCCTAAATTAATTTTTAATTGAACAAGAAAATGAAGAGCTCATTGCTGTACACTCACTTATTTATATTTGCCACCTCAGATTTAAAATCAAGTTCATGTATCTCTAGATCCATTTGCCATAAACAAAATATATAGTTGGTACTGGCCTTTGCCATTAAAAGCTATTGTAAACAATTCAGTGTGATCTTGAAAGAACTGAAGAAATCAGACTTTGAATGTGCTGTGTGACACAAAAAAATGTTTGATGAAACATTTGGTCTTCAGGAGATCTAACTACCCACAGCAGGAGCAACAATAATAGTTACATTGGTTGCAAAGTAATACATGAGTTAGACTACTTGGCTTTAACTTCAGAATGCCAAGGAAGCTAGTACTGGTCTTCACAGAAGTGTCTTTGAAGCAGGGTGTCTCCTCAGCTTGTACTGAGGTTACTTCCATTCCTTTAAAACTTTTGAGGGTAGTTATGTCTGAAGATGCAGTTAAGGCTGACAGTTGTGGTTTACAGATTCATGGCAAGGCTGAAAGATAGGAAAGAGATTTCAAAAGAGAGATAGAAAATTAAATCATTTTATAATTCTTATTCATAATAACTACAAATTACTGAATCTTGGGGAGCAGGTGAGAGGGGGACAGGATGAAGCTAGAATGTAATCTCATTTGCAAAATGAATTAAAATAAATATAAATTTTGTAATTAATTAATATAATTATATTAATTATTCTGCTTTTTTCTAGGAGATGATATATTCATTAAGTATCTTATTTATTTATTTATTTATTTATTTATTTATGTACTTACCTATTTTTAAAGATGCAGCATACTTCTAACTTTTGGATACTAATATTACTTTGTTCAAAAATGTTAATGTCAGATACTCTGAACATTATTTACCTTTTGTGGTGCTTATTAATAAAATATGCATTTAATTGCTATTATTGCTGTTTTAAGGCAAAAATGTAACAATGAGACATTTAGATTTCTGTGTATCTTTCTGTCTTAGTTGTAACACTTTCTGATAACACAAATTCAATTCAACTTCACCTTTTTTTTTTTTTTTTTTTTTTTTTTGGTAACGTGTGTTAATTGAGAGAACAAATAAATGTGGTATGTTTGCTTGCCAGATTTTAAATTACTTTAATCTAGGCTGTTGCAGAATTCTTTCCATAAACCCTTGGGTTATTTCTAATATGTTGTTATCAGTTCTTACTAAGATATCAAACAGTCCATCTGAAAAAGAAGATTAGTAAAAGCTACTGTTTTGGTTGATGCATTAAAAAGTTGATCATTGAATTTTGCTGTAATTTCTGGGAATAGAAAAAGAGAGCAAAATTCACAGGACAAATATTAAGGACACTTTATGCATCACTGAAAGCTGTTCATTATTACAGATATGAAGGTAATATAAAAACATAAATAGAATAGATTCTATTTGTGCTAATAGGTATGTCACTAAATTAATAATACTGCTGAAACTAGTAATAACTTTTTCTTAAATTTATTTATTTATTTATTTTTTTAATATTCATATAGTTAGGTCTGTGGGTAAAATTACGTACATGCATCTTAGTAATACTCACTTTTATTAATGGTTATTTGGTCAAATGTTTGAGATGCTATTGATCTACTTGATCAGCTTTGTATGGATAGTAAACAATCAGGACAATTATTTCTTGAGTAAGGACAAACCATGCCAACCTAAAAGTAAAATTATTTTATTTTCTACATTCATTTGACATTCTTTAGATGTGTTTATTAATTATCTTTTTTTATTCTAAGCAATCACTTTCTATATAGGTTATTAATAAGAGAAACAGTAAGCCATGAAAACTATGTTTTCCATGTAGAATTTTAAACTCTTTTGCTGGATACACAGATGGATAAATGAAAATCTTGTAAAATAATGCCATTTCCAATCATAATTTAAAAATAAAATCTTACAGAATAAAACAGTTGAAAAGTTTCTTTAAATATATTTTCAACACTGTTTTTAATTTTGAAACATCAATTCATTTTAAATTAAATTTTTACCAGAATTAAAAGCAAACAATAAAAGAAAGGCATTTAATAATGTATCTTGTTTTTTGGTAATAATTTCTATATATATATATTATATATATATACATTTAATTATCTCTAAACCAAAATATTTCCAGGTTATAATTTAATTCGGAAAATTAAAATATCTTTTATTTCTTACTGAAATTATGTTCAAGCTTCAAGAACTTAAATAAAAATGATGAAAATCAATTACAGCTGTGCCTCCACTAATATACTATTTTTTTTTAAGAGCTTTCTTTTGTGATGTAATGTAGAATTGTGATTTTTAACAGAGAATTCTTGCATTGTAAAATGAGCCATATCATAGCCTATATAATAAAAATCTCATAAATTAGTAACGGGAGAGAAGGAGTAATTAGAAGAGGTACATTTAGGAAACTTAAAACTGTTGCTTTTCTACACAGAAAGAAATTTAGGAAATTAACTATAAAAATGTTATTATCATTATTAAATAAATAATTTGATAACTAACATTATTATCAAATTGTAACACCTGGTAAAAATAAATTATCTTGATCCTTAAAGTAATTAACCACCATATTCTTCCTTTCAAATATGTTTTTATTTATGCATTTTATTTATGGTGAAAATATACATTCATATTAATATAGTCTCTCTATCTCTCTCTCAGCTATGGTATTACAAATGTTCTATTGACATTCTACAGGTAAATGATAGAGTGACACTGGATACTGATAGCACATTCTATTATTGGAAAATTTTGCAGGTCTACAGTTCAAAGTAATTATGCTTAAGATCTGAAGAAATGATTATCATTTCCATAATGATAAATATTTGGAGTTGAATTAAAGAGACAGGCATGACTCAAGAACATAGCTCAAACAGAAATAACTATTCCAACCTTTGCCTGCTGGCATGGGACATGCATGTGCCCCTGACAGGCAGACTCTTCAAACCACTGAATGTGACCTCCCTACTGTTTGGACGTTAGAGAGGCATAAAGCATTCTTCTCACACTTTTGCTCCCCTGAGGATAGTTTGTTATATACACGTGTCTTATGTAGATCTTATCTTTTCTTGTTAAACAATTTACCATGATACCGTAACAGTAAGAATATTTGCCTGAGGATCTTCTACAGATGCAGAGGAAAACCAGAAACACTGACAAAATTATTAGCATCATCTCCTCTTCAGGGTTTTAGTTCTTTTCCAAGAAAACAGCCATAATCATCAGGGTAACTGCGTTGGAATGATTTAAGGAATTACATTTTACCAAGACAAGCTACAAAATATTGCTATGTATATAATAGCACCTCACTGCTTCATCACAATTAAACATCTTAAAATGAATGTAGTCTTAGAGTCTAAAATATCTAGCAACGTCAACAGCTGATTCCTATAGAAATATTTTATAATGTGTGGTTTTCATCATTATAGCATTTGATTTTGAAAAATTTAAAATAATAACAGTAATAATAATATTACTTACATATAAGATTTTGACTGATAATTATCTGTTATTTCAAATAACAATACTAACATGATTACTTGCAGGAGCTTGAAAGTAACAAGAAGCTATCCCTTGTAGGAGAGAGAAATAAATCAGCTATGGAACAGTGTTTAAAAAGTATTAATTTCAATTTACTTTGGATTTTGGAGGTGGGCAATCTGTCTTTTTCAGCCACTGTGTTTGTTATACTCAAGAAAATCAAGATGCATAGAACTTTTTTTGCCTCTTAAAAAAAAAAAAATGCTGTACAAACAATCACAGAATATTTATTAAGAAATTCTGAATTACTGATCTCTTTATGTAGGGTAATATAAGGAACCCAGTGCTCTGAACATAGAGCATAGAGTGTTCATTCACTATCCAGAAGGTGAGAGGAGTCTGTTACAAAGGTCCTTGCAACAGTGTCTGGACTGGACAAGATCCCCTATGCTGCTATGCTCAGTTCTCTACCTGAGAACACATAACCAGCTGGTTCATGGTCCTACTCCAGCACGGAAATGATCTGCCCCATTGCTATTATTGTAAACCATGTACAAATGTGTCTTATTGATGTATAATTTGGTCAATATTACAGTAACTGCAGGCTCTTTGGGAGTCTGAAGAAGGTCCAGCTTTTCTCCCAGAATCTTAATCAATTGCACATTGCAATGTACAATTTACTCCAGGCACTGAGGGAATCTTCAGAATAGTAAAAAATTCCCAACCTGGAGAGACCCTGCAACAATTAATTCAATTCCGTATTGTGAAGGCAGATAGCATTTCAGCCAATCACCAACATGTTTCACAGCAATCAACTACCTCATCTATATATATGACTAGCTGGTGAATTCCTGGACCACATGGGAAATTTATGTCCTAAGTGCAGAACATGCACACACAGTCAGAGTACTGATACCCAGCTACACCAGTTTAACAACGTGACCAGCTGAAATTTCATTATTATATCTCACAGATTCCATGGTTCAACAAATGCATTAAAATTGCATGTGACACACAAATTAGATATTTTTTCCACCTTTTCCCTAAAATTACAACATCAGTAACCTTAAACTCCTTTAAAAGTCTCAAATAGGTTCTCCAAGGTAAACTAAAAATTTGCATTAGTATTTGCAAATTTATTTGCTGTTTATCTGAAAACTCAGAATGATTTCTAGTTTGTGAGTTTCTGAGTGCGTTTAATGCCCAGTCTTCATGCTTCAATCCATTAACCAGCTTTAATCTGAAATCCACCTTGGTTGATTAATTCCTGCCTTCAGGCTACCTGAGATATAATCTTCAGCTTTGGCCTTTTCCTTTCCAGTTGCACCACTGTGAACATCTTGGATGATGCTAATGACCACCTCAAATTACATTGATTTTAACTTCTCTTTTTTCCTGAGCATTGTTAATCTGCACAATCTAATGCATGCTTCTGCATTCATGCCACAGGTCATATGCCCTCTTCAACTTAACTTTTAGCCTTATCGCTTGTCACCTGCATTTATTCCCTTGGCAAAGCTTTCCCATACTTCATTTGCCTTCACAGGCAATTGTCTTCAGACCTTAAATTGTTAATTTCTTCCCTAGCTGTCAACTTCTTTCATTGTCCTACCTTTGTTAACTTTACCTCTGTGAAACATATTATTCCTATTCCTCCAGTTTATTTTTTCTTTTTGTACAAGACTGCTTTAGGTTAGGTTTACCCTGATGTTTCTTTCTCACTTCCAGCCAGATCTGTATTTCTTCTTTCTGTAAAATATTTATTGAAACTTTTTATTCATGGGTTTATTTACATTATATTCTGATAAATTATTGTTTGTATTAACTTGCTGTTCCAAATGGTTGAAAGATCACTTGGATCATAAAAATATTCCTGATAAAATTTACTTGGATTGTCTTTGGGGACTAGCTGGAATTTATCTGAGTAAGACAAGGTTGTTTAATTTTTGTTCTTGAGGATAAAGTACACAGAAATCAGAAAAGGAGGAAAAAAAAAAAAACACACTACAAACAATCTATCTCTTGCTAATTCAACTGGGAAAATTGCATTGAAAGTGTATTAAAAGGAAGTTATACTGTGGGTTATAATAATTAAAACTGTAGCTTTTTATTGATACTTGTTTCTTTTTATAGACAAAATGTATTTTCTTGACAATAAATAAAATTGAAGTCTAAACCATGAATTGTGAATGGATGGATCTGCAGCAACGGCACATTTAACTTCTAGATCAATGACACTGCTGTTGTTTTAGTTTGGGCGTTAGATGCAGCATAGCAAAATCTAATGCTATCTGTACATGGAGGCTTATTTTGGAATAATTTATTAATATCATTTAAAATATTCTGCTAGAATCTATACTTAAGGATAAAAAGGAAATAAATAAGGTCCTTGGTGGTTGTGATGCCATTTGAATTGATACAATACCAAATAAAGTCTTTTAACCTTGACAGGTAAATATAGTTAAATATGTTACATACCTTAACAGGTATGTAACACTCTGTATCCCTTCAGTTATTTTTGTAACTCCCAACTAGCACTTTTTTTTTTTTTTTTTTTTTTTTTCTTGTAGAGAACTTCTTTGCATCTGTTTCCATGTATGTCTGGTTTGTTTTGACTACA
Organism: Netta rufina; assembly: GCF_964035555.1. NCBI lineage: Eukaryota > Metazoa > Chordata > Aves > Anseriformes > Anatidae > Netta > Netta rufina. The sequence continues at coordinate 188,603,212 of NC_140123.1, read as the reverse complement.
TTTTTTTTCCTATCAGGAATTATGCTTTACTGCTTTCAGTACAGCTCAATATCTAGTACCTCTTTCATTCACCTGGGCTCATCCTTCGCTACAAAAACAAGTCTCCTATGTGGTGAATCCCACTGAAGGAACACCATTTTGTCACAGGCCATGGACCTTCCACTATGAACTCTTCAATCTTTTTAAGAGTAAGCTGCTCTGTAATGATTAATTAATGCTTAGTGTTTCTTGAGGTTCTGAATCAACCTCCCCTTTCTATCCACTGTATCTTACCATTTTTAACACCACCAGAAACACAGAATGTAAATGGTGCTTGACATGCTGAGTAAACGTGTAGCAAGTCACATTTGTTATATTTGTTATAATGTGATATACAGGGCTTTCGGCTCTATGTGAGGGAGCTCCATAAACCTGCCTCTGAACCATATTTATGTCTGGGGTCACCCATGCTTTTAGTGTGTGAGCGTATACGTCTCTTCCAACACAGATATACGAGACCAGGGTGAGCAAAAAGCTCAAAGTAAAAAATGCTCAGAGTATTTTCTAGATACTCTTTTAAGGTAAGTGTGGTCTTCACTTTACAAATTTTCAACTTACAAATTAACGACCGTGTTTTTATTTCTGACCGTGAAACATGATGCCATTGCCTTTGTCAATGGGAACAAGGAAATGAAGGAAACCACAGAAGGTGAGCAGCTGTGCTGTTCACTGTGTTCTTCCTGTTCTCATGTGAAAATACAAACGTGTTATCTGCGTAAAATTAGTGATATTGGAAGATAACTCTGATAGCAGTACATCCCAACAATGATGCAGGGGGAAAACACATAACATGGAACAAGAGCCTTTACAGTCAGTTCTGAAGGTTCTAACTACCTGTCACTTCTGCCAGTAAAAACTTCATGAACAACCAAATCCCATTTTACAGGAACATGATTTATATCGATTTACTACTGTGGCATAAGAAAAGGATTATACTAAAATATGGTTGTAAAATAAAGCGTTTGTCATGTATATAAAGCACTTTGGAAAATTTCATGTTTTGTTTGAAAAAATATCATAACCCAAATGCTTTTTTTTACATAACATAACACTTTAATCACTTTATGTTTTTATTCACATAACAGAAATAAATGAATGAGAAAAGGATTTCAGTGTATAGCTAGTCCTGTCACATGGCACTTCTGTGGCTAAATTAGGCATGACTAAAAATGGAGGTTAATAATAAAAATCTGTCACAGGAATACAATAAAAGCATATGGGCATTAAAAATAGGTACATTGTGAATTAAAAATATGTGAAGTAATTTACATATAATTTCACATGTATAATTCAAAGTCTTCAAAGAACCTCCAGTGTTTCCAGATTAATAGTCTAAGGACACATTTTAGAATAACATTTTAACTTTAAAAATTCTCTCTCTGCCCATGAGGCTTCCCATGGGTTGCTTACCTCAGCATAAACATAGCATATAGTTAAAAAGACAAATGGCTTTCATTTTATATTCAGTGTTTAAAATAACAAAACATGCTTTTAACTTGACAAATTACAATATTTTCAATAATTTCTTTTTTTTTCTTATTATTATTCTTTTAGCTGTTAAGGTAGCATTATCTAACAGCAAAATGAAGCTGCTTTAGTAAATTAAGCCTTTTTTTTTTTTTTTTTCCCTTTTTTTCCCCTTTGGTCATATTAGTATTATTCTATACTGTAAGCATGAAAAAGTGAATGACAGATCTTATATAAGATACTGAAGCTCTGTTTTTTAATTTTAGTTTTGACACAGCTACCCATACTAATATGGTTTAACTTTATAATGTTTTTAGCTCACATATTTCTGTAGAAATTACTGAATAGTCACCTGGGATGTGAATTTAAAGTTAATAGCTACGGAAAACAAAATCTTCATGGAAAGTCTATGACCTAGGGTCTATAAGACCACTGTTTATCTAGTAAAACATCTTTATCCAAGAAAGCCAACCCAGAATGAATAGCCAAAATATTAAAATCTAAGAAAAAAACTGAAAGACCAAGTTTTGTAAGCAATAAAACCATGTTACTTTATCAGAGTGATAACATATTGGTGACAGTAAGCTAAGTATTCCATCTCTACATTGGTTATAATTAGAAATAGTTCTGATCACATCTTTAAATATTTTTTAATATTACATAAGGTTTTTAATATTACATGAGGTTAGCTAACAGAAACAGCAGACAGGTAAATTCTGAGAGGGACTCTGAGGGAAGAAAGCATGTGTAAAAAAAAAAAAAAAAAAAGATTTCCATATACTGATAATATTACTTCTTCACATTTAAATCTGATCAACAGAATGGTTTTGGGTAGAAGAGACTGCAAAGATAGCCCAGTTTCAACCCCCTTCCATGGGCAGGGACACCTCCCACTAGACCAGGTGTCCAACCTGGCCTTGAACACCCCTAGAGATGGAGCATCCACAACTCCTCTAGGCAACCTGTGCCTCGCCACCCTCTGAGTAAATAATTTCTTCCAAATATAAATTTCTAAATGTACTATTCTTAATTTACTATTCATTCATTATTTATTTAATTATTTATTTTAAAAAAACCTACTCCTTGTCCTATTACTACACTCCCTGACTAAGAGTCCCTCTCCAGCCTTCTTGTGGGCTCCCTTTAGGTTGCCCTCAGGTCTCCCTGGAGCCTTCTTTTCTCCAGGCTGAACAACTCCAGATCTCAACCTGTTTTTATCACAGAAGTGCTCCAGCCCTCTTATCATCTTCATGGCCTTCCCGTGGACTAAATCCAACAGGTCAATGTCTTTCTTATGCTGGGGGCACCAGGGGTTAAGGCAGTACTCTAAATGGGGTCTCATGAGAGCAGAGTCAAAGGGGAGAATCACCTCCCTTGACCTGCTAGCCATGCTTCTTTTAAACCAGCACAGGATACAACTGGCTTTCTGAGCCAGAAATGTACATAGAGGTCAACTCACACTCCTCCCAGTCCCTCCCCTTCCCTCCCCTTTGCTCTTTGTCTAAGACAAATGCTCACCATTCTGTCTTGAGACCAATAGGATGAGTGCCACCAACCAGTGCAGATAGTCACGAAACAGTTCCCAATTACTTGGTTTTGTGTACTGCAAGTCTCCCATAGAGCCAATGGAATGGCCCTCCTTCAAAGAGGCACCCTCCTGTGCAAGATGCTGTGCCAGTCCCTGATTGACATGCTACCATGCCACGTTGCCATGCCATGGCTACCTAAGGCAGCCTTTTGCATGTGTAGGGATTGCCTGCTGCTACTGCTGGCCTTGCCCGTGCCTAGTCAGCTGCTCTCTCTCAAGCTTCTTGCTCAAGTAGCTGGAGACCCATCTCAGGATTTCTCCTGTACGGTGATCTCCCGATCTGCTGCAGAATGCACCTGTGTGGGAGCTGATCACCTTGGCTTGTGATGAGTCTGTCTCCTCTCCTTCTAGAAAAGTGTCCAGATTCTGCAGTTCACCGTGTAGAAGAAACAGCAGAGAAAAAGGTATTGCAACACAGGAAAAGATAGTGTAAGATGTCATTAGAGATAGGGTTTTTCCACATTGCTACTGCTGAAATCAACACATTATAATGTTCTTGTGGCATAATCCCACCTTGATGTCAGAACAGAAGAAGAGAACTCCAAAGCCTGCCAAACTCATTGTCCCTCAAGAGGACATGAAGACTAGCTGCCTAGGGACTGCTCACTAGTGACTGATAGGAATGAACCTTTTTACAGACTTGTCTAACTGTCCTGGGATGTTGTGCTGAGTCAACTTCTGAGATAGTAGATCATGCTCCAGCTTCACCCACTGACAATGACCCTGTGCCAGTCACTCATCTGAATGCTTTTGGGAGCAACTGTAAGCAGATGAGTTATTAAAAGACTGAGTACTTTATGTATTTCACCTGTATTTTTTTTCACCTGTATTTTTTTCTAGGCCACACAAGGGAGCCATGTAGGGAAAGATAGCACTGGCTGGTTGATGTCACTGGGAAAGAACAAGAGCAGCTGAGCAGAAATGATTAAATGTCACAAACATAGAGGCTTAGCACTCTCTTTGGAAAAGCCTGTAAACTGTAAATAATGGTGGATAGAAACATAAGGCCTTAACTAATTGTAAACTCTAAACGTCTGAGGAAAAGCAAATGCTAAAAGGCATTCTCTTGCTCTTCATGGAAGAGTCTTATGACAGACAGGAAAAAAAGTGAGTCAGTCTCCTGAAAAGTTTTATATTATGTATGCCAGTTTAAGAAATAATATTAAAATAAGCAGGATAGACATGTCTTAGCATATAAACAAATGTATAGGTTAATTGGCATAACAAAGAGTTTTAGGCATTATGTTCCCTTAGGTTAGGGAATATAACTGGTATATCCCTGTAGAAATGTACAGCTATTCATGAAGCCTAGGCATGGGGGAAAGGAAAAGAGTACCTACAAATCAAAGGCCTTATGTGTCTGTGAGGCAGGCCTGTCAATATCTGTGCAGTAAGAAAAGGAATACAGTCATAGCAAGTACCTTTGTAGATCACTTGACTCAAGAGTCTTAATGTCCTGGAATGTGTTTAATAGTTTGAACTTGATATTACAACAAGTGGTAGCAGACTGACAGATGTCCTTGTTGAGAAACTTGACATGAGGTTATTTTATGTGTAGTTTTCTCACTTTGTAGGTGTATCTCTTCCAGGGAGATTTAATAGAAGAAGGAATTTGTCACTTTCCTGAAAAAAAGAGTATTTTTGTTTTTGTTGTTTGTTTGGCAAATGCACTTCAGCTAGGATTATTTATTTATTTATTTATTTTTATAAGTCTGGATGTTTTTATTTGCCATTGAGCCAAGAATGAAGAATTCTTCCTGATGAAGAATAGACATAGCAATGTCTATTTCATATATTTGTCTATATTATTTTGTTTTCTTAACATAGTATTAAGTTGCTGCAGGTTTTCTCATTAACTGTGACATAAAAACAGCCTTCGAAACTGAGTCCTTGCTATTTCATTTTTTTGTTTGTTTGTTTGTTTTTGAATACTGAGCTGTGTGGCCTGCTCCTTGCCTTATAGTGCACAGTTTCATAGAAATTTGAATGATAAGTTTTTATACAGGATAGTTTTAACTTTTTAACAATTTTATTTGACATGTACATTTTTAGATGCAAATTATATTTATTTCTGCATTTACCCTCATTACAGTATCATATCTCCATGAAAAAAAAAAAAAACAACAAAGATATCTGAGTATATATAACTAAGTAATAATGCAGAAGAACTACCTAAATGGTTTTATTCATAAAAATATTAAAATATTTAATTGCTAGAAAAGTGATAAGTTTTTTTGTTTGTTTGTTTGTTTATTTATTTGTTTTTTAAGAACCGAGGACCTTCTTCCCAAAGGCTGAAGTAAAAAGGCTGTGGGAGGGAAATGGGAAACTCCATCTTTTCTTCCAAAACTGCGTCTGTATAGTGGTAAGACTGCCAGCCTCAGTAGCCAGCTGCATTCTTTCAAAAAGGGAAAAAGGGTGATACAGAGAAAGGGAGGTCTTATTTTTAATTATTTTCTAGTCTTTCATGTAAGATAAATAAACCATTTTCAGATCTCCAAGATAATTAAAATATTCTATAAACACATGAAAAATCCTTGAATAATACAGACTTGATACAAAAATATTTTAGTTCAGAAGTGCTCTGTTGTGAAATCTGGATTTTTCATAAAAATGATTAAGATAGAGAAATAAGTACACAAAGCATATATGTAAAAATTGTATACAAAGCAATTTTACAGATGCTGCAGAGAAACCTTTATTATTAATTCAAGACTTTATGGATTTTATTTTGTTGTATTTATTGAATTCTTTCAGTTTGAGAAATGTCTCTGTCCTTTCAAAATATTTGGTATGGGATGAGATAATATGGGATTGTCTTCCATAGCTGTTTTATGTGTCCCTTTACACCCTTCCTCACTTTTTCTAACAAACATGTCTGCTTTCCTACTTATATTTTATTTCATCTTCAATCTATTATTTTATATTTGTAAAATATTTTCATTGTTACTATGAGTGTTTTTTGTTTCTTCTTTTTCTTTTTACCACATTTATTATTATTATTAAAGCACCATAGAAGACAGGTTTTATACCTAAGGGCTGTTTCAATTTTTATTTGCCTAATCAGATAAAAATTCACCACTCTCATTGAAGTGAGTTAGCATGTAAATACAGTACTGCTTGTTCACTCTTGTATGTGATAGGACAGAGAAAGTTAAATACTGTGAAAAAAAAAAAAAAAGGGGGCTAAAATAACAATCTTATTGGAAATACTACCCCTTGGGATGGCATTTCAAAGCTAAACTGAACAAACTTTGATGTTTGTTCCTGGAGTGAACCAGTGTTGATCTCAACACAAACAGAATTTGCTCCTGGTTCAGAGAAAAAAAATATAAATATATATATATATTTATAAGGTTGCCTTTGGATTACACAGCAGAGACATCTGCTTAGTTTCATGAGTAGAAGATTATAAAGGGTGTCAATAAATGATCAAATCTACTTAGCACTAGTTATTGTATCTCTACTATCAGAAAAAAAATACTTATTACAGTCAGTTTCAATGGTTAAAGTGGGTTTGTACATAAACAAGTCCATCTTTGAGAAGAATGCAAAACACTTTTTCCTTAATGAACAGAACAATTCTCCACAATATATGGAGAGATTTTAAAAGTGTATTAGTAGCACTGAAGTACTAGATACTATAATTTTATTATTTCCTTACCTAAAATGTTCAGTGCTCACTGTATTACACTAATTCTTCTGTTAAAGATGTAAAACACAATTGGTCTGTTATATCTAAATAATGGGTACAACTTATTAATTTCAGGAATAAAAGAATATTCATAATAAAACTTTACTGAGAATTTTCAGTTTATGGATGGGGAAAAACCTGGGAGACATCTAAACCATATTTAGATGTTATATTCATAAGGAGATTTATTTATACATCTTTTAAAATTCAAAAACAAGCATTTTGTTTAAAAACAATATTCACAAAATTTATTGCGAAGGCTTCATTTTCATCTTGCAAGTTAGCAACAAATCAAACTGTTTGCTTGCTTGTTTCAGTGATTTATCAACCACTCTGGTACATATCTCATATGTAACATTTGGAAGGAACGGTTTTCTTTAATCTGATGAGTAGTATACTCAGTGCTCTACAGCAAAATCCCTAAATATGTGTTTAACTTCAGCTTTTAGAAACACTTTAAGTATTGTGGAAACACTGAGTTTATTCAGCAGGAATACATGGCAATAATTGCTCTCTTAAAATGTAAGACATTTATACATATATATGCAGGCTGAAAAAACATGCTTTCATGGACATTAGTCTATTTCTTTTGATTGGAGCAACACAAGAAAATGTTTTGTCCATTTTTACTTCATAGTTGTCAGATAAAAAATTCTATGAAAAAGAACAAATTCATTCTTTATTTTTCTGTGAAGCACAAGGTAACTGAAAAGTTTCAGATCAAATGTTTCTTATAATATGGCTAAAAAGTTTTCTGTGTCTGATCATCAGCTGAATGTCTTGCTAGAGTTATTCTGTAGCTTCTTTTTACTAGATGTACAGTATAAACAACAGAGACAACAATATAAGCCACAAGTATGTTTAAGAAAGGAATAAAATAAACAAACAAGCAAACAAATAAAAAAACTCAAATTTACTATAGCTAAATTGAAACATGTAGTGTTACGTCAGAGGTAAACCTGGCTTAATGCCTTTAACAGTTATGTGCTCAATTTTAAATTGCCTTGCCTAATATACAAATGGTCCCAGTAGAAAGCGTACTGGATAGCAGCTGTGTTCTCTCAGTCATTTTCAAGGGGAAATGAGTGGACTGGATCCAAAATACTATTCTGCAGCTGCAACAAGAAGGGGTTTTCTGTTTAGAAGCATGACATTTTTAGTGCTAATTTTCATCTTTTCCTTTTAGTAAGTTACTCTTCCCACGATATAACTGAGCTGATTTACCAGCAATTCCTAACCACTCAAGGATCTGTATAGCATTTCAATACTTGCTGGAATTAGCAGCTGATAGTAATTCTAATAATGAAAATGAAAATTCTAAGAAATTTTAATCCATATTGAAATTGGCATAAATGAAAAGCGAAATTTCACAACATTGAGTTAATAGAATTTTTAAATTCTTATTTTACAAAAGAATCCTAAAATTTATCCACATAGGAATCACATTTCTGATAAAATCAAGGGACATGGCTGTGCACAGGACTGCCCAAGACCAGGACCATGTTGTGCTCACAGTTGTGTTCATTTATGTCAATATTTTATGTCTATCAATATTGCCACTTGCTTTATGTTAGGAAAACAAACAAACAAAACCACATGTCATTAATCTTCTGTTGATATGTAAAGATAATCTATCAGTATTGTGTGTGTGTGTGTGTGGGGGGGGAGGGTTTACTATAAAATAAACAACTGTACTGTAAGAGAATGCATAACACAGTAGGTACTGTGCAGTGCCCCAGTAGTGAATATCTGTCTATGACATTTAGGATGCATTTGCATGGTGTTAGTAGTAGCCAGTGACTGTGAGATATGTTTAGTTCACTGCAAATACACGTCTTGGGTAACTCTGCACTAACTCTTTGTGTAGGAAGGTTCGTAGTATAACTGTATGGTGTTATAAAAACATATTGAAAACATCTAAGTCAAAAATAAATTAAAATAAATAAATAAATAAATAAATGGTGACTGTAGCTGCTTGTTTTGCAAGCAGCTACTGACCCATCTGTTGCTGGAGCTACTGTTTCTATTCTGAGTAATGGTTTCATTTCTTTGAGCATTCTTTCTGTGGAAAGTCCATCAGCACTATGGCTAGATATAACATGTGGAAATAATTATATGCTAGTAAGAAAAAAGAATCTCCACTTTTATTGCCTTTTCAGGTATGGTAGGCTTTATTACAGTTTTATTGTAGAAATTACAGAATCACAGAATGGCTGATGTTGGAAGGGATCTCTGAAGATCTAGTCCAAACTTCTGCTGAGCAGGATCACCTAGAACATTGTGCAGGATGGCATCCAGATGGGTTTTGAATATCTCCAGAGAAGGAGACTCCACGACCTCTCTGGGAGACCTGTTCCAGTGCTCTGTCACCCTCACAGTAAAGAAGTGCCCTCATATTCAGCTGGAACTTCCTGTACTTAAGTTTGTGCCCATTGCCTCTTGTCCTGTCACTGTGCACAACAGAAAAGAGACCAGCTCCATCCTCTCAACACCCTCCCCTCAGACATTTATATTTATGAACAAGGTAAATGCATTTATATACATTAATTAATGATCTGTCAGATGATACATATGTAGAAGGCACATTGGTAGCAGGGGCTGCAGGGGTGGCCTCTGTGAAAATAATCCAGAAACTATCCCATGTAAGATAAGAGCCAGTTACAGCTAGCTCCAAAAGGAATACCTCCACTGGCCAGAGCTGAGACAGTGAGCAACGTAGATTGGGCCTCTGCGAGAGCATACTTAAGAAAAATATAATAATAATAATAATAATAATAATAATAATAATAATAATAATAATAATAATAATAATAACAACCTGTTGCACAACAGCAGCTGGGAGAGTGAGGAGTGAGAACCAGCCCTGAAGACACCAAGGTCAGTGCAGAAGGAAGGTAGAAGGTACTCCAGGCACTGGAGCAGAAGTTCCCCTGCAGCCTGTGGAGAGGCCATTGGTGGAGCAGGCTGCCCCCCTCTAGCCCATGGGTCCCACATGGAGCAGATCTCCATGCTGCAGCCCATGGAGGAGCCCCCGGTGGAGCAGGTGGATGTGGCCTGGAGGGGGCTGCGGCCCATGGAGAGCCCCTGCAGGAGCAGGCCCTGGGCCGGAGCTGCAGACTGTGGAGAGGAGCCCACATAGGAGCAGGGAGTCTGGGGGGAGCTGCTGCACATGGGGGACCTGTGCTGGAGCAGTTTGCTCCTGATGGATGGACCCTGTGGTATGGAGCCATGTGGGAGTAGTTCTTGAAGAGCTGCTGCATGTGGGCAGCCCACGCAGGATCAGTTCAGGAAGGACAACATTCTGTTGGAGGGACTCCACGCTGCTACAGAGGCATAGAGTGACCGTGGTGGGGACGAAGTGTTAAGGACTGACCATAACCCCCATTCCCCATTTCCTTGCATCACTCTGTGGGAGGATGTAGAGGGTTAATGGATGTGGGCATGGGTGGTTTTAGTGTGCTTTTTAGTTTCTCACTCCTCTAGCTTGTCAGTAATTATTGTCAGAGATTATATTATATTAATCTCCCTATGCTTAGTCTGTTTTGCCTATGATGGTAACTGGGAAGTGATCTCCTTGTCCTTATCTCAGTCCTTGAGCCCTTTTCATCGTATTTCCCCACCCCACCCCCCACCCCGTTCCCTTTGTGGAGGGGCAGTGAGAGAGCAGTGGAGTACAACTGTCTGTATGGGTAAAACAACCACAGAACAGACTCCTAGCTGGATCACCTATATCTTTCATGAAAGCCCTGGCTACAGAATTATTTAAGATCTCAGTAGGTGATATTAGAAAAGGAAAATAAATAGCACCTTGAAAAGTTTCTGTTTTCTTGCAAAGAAGGCTAAGATACTTTTTTCAATCCTGAGGACATCAATGGATAAGCTGTTTCTCATTGAGATATAACTGAAAAAGTATTGGTTCTTATTGGATGGCAACTTCATTACAGGGTACATAAAATTTTAAAATCAGGGAGTAGGAAGAAAAGAGCTCACCTCTCCTTGTTGTTGTTGTTATTATTATTATATTATTTTTCTCAGAAATATACTCTGCAAATGTTATAAAGGCTCTTGTGTAATTTTGTGTGATTCTGTGGGTGTGGATAGATAAATGCCAGAAAGCAACAGGACAAAGGAGGAAATGTACCTGCTCAGAAGTCCTTTTTAAGGACTGATGAGCTCTGGTGATAAGTAGACATGTTTTCTCTGCAAGAACTGATAAACTCAGGACAGCCAGAGTCTGCCATATCTGCACAAGGCCACTAGCACAAATGAATGTCAATTGTGTCAGTTGTGTGTTTGTGTAACTCTGATAACTTCTAGACATGGCTGATATAAGATGTAAAGTTTATATAAGCCCCTTAGGAATCAAATGGCCCTCTGATGGACCTTATGAACACCAACCTACAAACCCCTACTTCAGTAGAACCCTCTGATTACAGTTGACCTTCCATTTGTTGTTCCAGCTGCATAACTATGAATGAATGAGTAAACTATATAAGTGAATTAGTGAAGACGTGCAGTTTTCTGTTACTGATATCAGAGAGAGATTTGACACTATTAATAGTCACAGCATAATATAATTTGGAAGTGCTGAGAAATAGTGAGCAGGTGAGGAGGAGATGCTTCAAAACCAATATTTTAAGTAAAAGAGAATTAACAAAACATTTCAACCAAATAAGCCTATATTAAACTGTTTAGTGTAGAACACACATCAAGATCTACAGCTCTGCACAGGGCATAAGGCAAGATATGAAGTATCTCAAAAATAGCTCATCGGTTTGCTTTTTTTTTTTTTTTTTCCTTTTTTCTTTTTCCCTTTTTTTTTTTTTTCCTTGTTTTGTTTTGCTTTGGTTTGTTTATTTGTTTGACTTTCTTTTTGTTTTTTTGAAAACACCAAGGAAATCTGAAAGTATGCAAATACAATTATAAGGAATGAATTACAGTCTCAGAATCTATTACAAGACTGCAATAACTAAGCACACAGAGAGTAATTATTGTAGTGATACTTGCAGATAAACCGTAAATAAATTGTTAAAACCAAAACCAAACAAACAACAAACAAACAAAAACACAAAACTGATGCAGCCAAATGTGAGTGAATAAATGAATGAATGATAAAGTATCACTATAAGAACATGGAACTATTGAAGAAGGAAACTTTAAGGAATCTTGTAACTAAACTCAAATATTGAATATAGTGTGAGGTCTGGTTCGTCGATTTCATCCATTATGTACAGGATTTTTAAGGATGGGAGGGCAAGGAGTACTAGGACGATGGCAGGTAGGATTGTTCATATTAGCTCTGCTTCTTGGGCGTCTACTGGATTGGATGACAGTTTTTCTATAAGTATGTGGGCAAAAAAAATTTCAGACATTTATTCAACATATAGCATGGCTGAGGGCCCAAATTTTTGAAAATGTTAAAATTAAATAAATGTAAAAGAAAGGATGAGAAATCAATCAATCAATCAATCAATCAATCAAACAAACAAACAAAAACATGTAAGAAAATCAAACTTCAGAGAATTTTAAATGTGAGGCATATACTTTCATAACAACTCCGAGTTAGAGGATCATATGAAAAGTTCTGCGTAAAATATTCAATTATAATGAACAGAAGTGACAAATTAAAATTCTACATGTAGCTTAGTTTTCCACTCTTAAATCAGTTCATTTCTACAATGGACGTACTAGCTAAGAGCAGTTATATGCAGTCTAGATGTGTGTTGTGGATGGAGTTTACTAAATCCCGACAGTGATCTACTGGCTTCAAATCCATTGGTTTTCTTTTCTCAGCAGTAAAAGGAAAAAATGCTTCTTCTGTAGCTGATACGGTTTGCAGAATACAGTTAAATATGCAATTACACTTTTGAACTCTCCAAGGAGAGTTGCTAAATCTTTAATCATTTAGACTGTTGGAGAGATAAAACCTAAAGCTACAACTGTAGTTAATTGAAACTCTACATATACATACAGAAAATGAAACGCTGCCTGTAAAGATAAAATTAAGCTGAAAAAAGCAGAATTTTCCTTGTACATCTGAACCTGGGAATCAGAACAATGTTTGAGAGTCTTCATACCAAACCCACTAGGGAGTCTTAAGTGTTCTTGTGATCACTAGGGAATCCTAGGCTCTTAAAATTCTGAGAAACTTAAAACTCTGTGACACTTAAAACTGCCATCTGTTGCTGGCGAAAAGACATAGGCAGCATACTATCTTGAAGTAATCTTTCTTTGATTGATAACAGTGAATTTGGGCTTGATTTGCATTTCTATGTTAAAGTCTAAAGAGATTTTATGAGTCTCCATTACAAAACTGATAATCAGAATCAGTAATTGTATTGATACATCCAACTCTGTGGCATGACATATAGTTCACTGAGGTTGAAACACACATACAAAAGTTCATCTTCAGAATCCTTTTTGAACCATGTCTAAGAACATGACACAGCTGAGCAGCCACTACTTGCTCATTTAATTACTTTATGTGATTCTATTAAAAAAAGAGGTAATAGATAATACCGTAATAACCTCCTCCATCCCTCAGAATTAGTTAACTTCTGTGAGTGAATGTATTCTGACAACTGTGTTGGTATAGATCTATGACAGTGAGAAAAGTTAATATATTTACTTGTCAATATCTCATGCTAAAATATTTCTCTAGCTATCACCCAAACTGCAGAGGTATATTTTAAATACAATATACATACAACAGGGCAAGCTGCTTTTTAAATATCTCCCAGTTGCAATGCCTAAATTAAAACCAACCAACCAAACAACAATAACAAAAACAAAGAAACAAAAACAAAATAAAAACACAAAATGATGAATATTCATCAAAACATGAATAGGACTTCTCTGAAATAAGCTGTTTATATAAATCTGGAATTATTCTGTGATAAAGTAGTCTTTAGATTGAAAAGAGAATAAAACAAAAGTGAGTGCCTTTAAATTAAGAAAGGCATGAAGATCACTATTTTATTTTTAAGAGCAGTTTCTGTTATCAATAAATAAATAAATAAATAAATAAATAAAGACAGCCTGTAAACTTGTAAACTGACCACAGAGAAAAGGTCCATGTTGTTATTAAATTGAACAGTCACTGCTTTTCCAAACTGTATCTGCAACTGCAAACTAATTGCATTCTATTATGCACCCAATGGGGTGAAAATTAACATTTATATTCATTGGAACAAGTCAAATTTTGACCACATAGCATTTTTCATGATTGAAATAAGTCCAATTATTTGAATTGCAAATCATGCAAAAATTGCTATTATATCTGAGAATAGCCAAGAAACAAGTATAGATAGTGAAATTTAAAATTAATGGAACCTGTTGGTTTATGTTTTCTCTTTTTATACTGAAAAATCAGTTGCTATGAATTAATGAATACATGAAGAAGGTCTGCTTCTGAAGGATGAAACAAGCTTTATTTCCTTGCTCAGTATAAACCTCTTACAGAAGATATTGTAGCTCTCCCTCTCTGGGGCACTTTCTTGGGGCACCTTTTGCTTTGTGCAAAGAGATTCCACAGTGTTTCTTTCAACATAATTTGAAAGCATAAGATAGATATCTACGTCTAATACACATGATATATACTTAGGACAAAGGAGTTACTCAGCTAACCATCAGTATGTTCACCACTTCCAATAAAGTAGTTGAAGGGACTTTGTATGCTTGTCAGTTATCAATCAGGTTAAACAGGTTGTCCTCCACTGCTGCTTTCAGTGGGCTGATATTCAATGCTGCTGAGCTGCCTCTTCTGACTCACTACGTTGTTGTTGTTTTTTTTTCCCATAGGATTTTATATAGTTTCACATCAGTGTTTTTCCTCCTCTATCCTTGAACTGCTAACTATACCTGTATCAGCAATCTTACCTCTCTTTTTACTCTCTTTTACCTCTCTTTTTTTTTTTCCCTCTTTTGTACAGCTCCATTCCATGTACTTTCTCACAACCCTTTTTCACAGCTTGGCAGTTTTCATAGAAGTTTGAGTCAAAGTTATGCAGCTGGACCACATCAAAGTTTTTAAACTGAAGTAAGGTAAGTTTAGATTAATTCAGTAGAAATTATTAATTTCTACTGAAATTAATACTGATGAATACTGATTAATTCAGTAGAAATTATTTCCTATGAGGTTCCCTAGAGAAGCAGTGGATGCCCCATTCCTGGAAGTGTTCAAGGCCAGGTTAGATGAGGCTTTGAGCAACCTGGTCTGGTGTCCCTGCCCATGGGAGGGGGGTTGGAACTAAGTGATCTTTAAGGTCCCTTCCAACCCAAACAGTTCTATGATTCTACAAAGTTCGGCCTTGAATATATACATAGCTATATCCCTAGAAGAAGGGATACAGGTATATTTAGCTGGTACAGGTATAGGCAGAAGCCTGAAGAAGGAAGGAAAAAAGAAAGTTTTATTTTTTGCTGAACCAAAATCAACTTTAAGTGAAATAGTCTTCAAGGTTCTAAAGGCCCTGACTACAGTGTTGTCATGGACATGCTTGTGCAAGAGCAATGTGGCCAAATATAGGGCAAGCTGTATGTTTTACATACAGTAAGTCTAGTTTGCTTCATGTTCAGTAGATAGTTGGCTATCTTCTAGTAGAATATGAGCCAGAATTCCTGCCTGTGAAAAACAGTGAATCAAAGGCCTGTACAAGTTGGATAGAACAGCTGTACTGGTATAGAACACTTGTCTACAACAACAGTAGATGTAGATGACTAGGAACAGATATAACTGAAAAATATATAATGAGAATTCACTCTAATACTTTCAAATATGTTTCAGGTCTGGGATTATTTGAGCCAGTAAAGTCTCTATATGTTTAGTATCTGTGGATTTTTCTTTTGTTAATGTATTCAATTTCTCTTTAAATTTATAAGCTTTTTAGCTCTTAAAGCATTTATAGACATCTAAGGCATCCTATGGCAAGGGGTTCTAGAGTTTGACCATATATATGAAAAGTAAATAAACTAAAGTCATTCTATCAAGCGGTTACTTTTTTTTTTTTTTTCCCTTAATATTTCAGATTCTGCAATATCTTTTTCTGACCTGGTATAATTTGAACAACATACTGTCTGTGAGATAATGGTGATTTAAATTTGTGATTGTAGGTGAGTGCTCTGGCTTACCCACTTGAGAGGCCTTTCATCTAATGAGTCTTTAACTCTTGGCCTGGAAGAAAGAATATTGAAATAAACATGACAGCAAAAGTTAATAGCTTGGCCTGTATAGAAAAGAATGATCATAATCAAACCCAACAGATATTCGTGGCTGGCATTGATCACCCAGAACAAATTCACAATGTTAATTGTTAATGTTTTAATGTTAAGTGTTCCTTAAATGTTAATGTTTTGCTACATTTCATCTTGAACTTATTGAAAACTCCTGATCTTTTATCCAGTACATGGGATATTTTGTCTTTAACAAGAAACTTATTCCTATACATCTACTGTATTTGCTATTCTTAATCATATGATAGGACCCAAATCTTATTCAGCTCAAACTGCAGATTGTATTATAAACTTACTTTAGCAGTTTAGGTCATGAATTAGAGGTCTCTCTTAAAAAACAAAACAAAACAAAACAAAAAAACCCACAATAACTTAATTATTATTAGATTGGAAAATTGGTCTAGAGATCTCTTTTGTTATTCTAATGTCTTCCCTGTTGTTTTCATACTCCCAGACTTCTGGATACACCAATTAGAAAAATGAGAAAAATAATTTTAAACTAAGAATTAATTTAGTCATATCCCAGTAAGAAGAAGGTAGATGTTAATAAAAGAAATTTTAATGAAGGAAAATCCTCTACAGGAATTGAACCCATACTCTTTCATAACATCAACAGTTACTTTATTCACAAAGCTACATTAAGCTAGTAGCACAACCGAATCAGGTGTTGTATTAGGCAACAGAGGATGCTGTTTGATCCCTATGAATGTAATAAAAATATATTAAGAAGAGCAAAGTAATTAAAATTTTACATGACCATGGAATGTAGACAAAATGCATTCCCTAGGTCATTCCAAGGACTATGTATGCAATTCAATGACATTCAGAGGAAATACAGCATAAGTCTGGTTCTTTGTGACAAAGACAAAGAAAGAAGACTTGGATTTTCTGGCTTCAGCTCTTTAAATTCTGTTTAAGATAATGGTTTCTGGCATATGACGTGAGCAGAAATCTTCCCAAAATACTGTTATCATTCCTGTATTTGGAATATTAATTGCTGCAACATATACACAAGATATTTTAAAATAAATATAGTTCCCACCACTAAGACCATTCTTTAAGTGGGAAAAGTGATGACATAACAAGTATTTTGCATTTATAATACTATAGTTGTTTGGTTGTGTTTGTTTGGTAGTTTTTAAAAACATTTTCTACAGTGTTTATTCCCATTGTCAGAACTCTTTATCAAAAAAATAATAATAATTTGAGCAACATAATACTCAATTGAGATTACTTTGAGGAAATGAATAATATGATCAACATGAACAACATGAACAGCTTTCATCTGAGATTCTGAACTCTGTTAGTACATACAAGGAATGAAGTGACAAGCCCAGAGAAAATGTGTACCTGTGCTCGTAAGTATCCAATAAATCTCCAGATGTAAGACTGAGAGACAGCATCAATTTAACATGTACATGTATTCTTTCATACCATAGATTGTATGATGTGAATTAATTGTATCAGCTAAATTAACATCCACCCAAGATACTTACATTATGACATTTTTAATTCTGGACTTTGTGTATAACCTGTGAAGAAAAATGGATGCTTCCTAGTGCAGATGTACTTTCTTAAGGAAGATACTCTTCTCTGCTCCTGCCATTCTAGAGTATCTGTGGAAATATTAGGCGTATTGTTTACACGCTTCTGTCACATACTTATAGTTAGGTGAGGTTAATTCCCTTGTCTCACCCTTCCTTTCCTGGGTGTGTAAATAAACCTTTTAGAATTCATTTTGTCGGTTAGATGGAGATATAAATTACTTATTCATAAACCCAGAGTTAATCACTTCTTCTCAATAAGGTCACTGCAGAATCACAGCATCACAGAACTGTTGGGGTTGAGAGATCATCGGGTCCAACCTCCCTACCAAAGCAGGTTCCCTAGAGCAGATTGCCCAGGTAGGTGTCCAGATGGGTTTTAAATATCTCTAGAGAAGGATATTTGTGATACTTCCCTGGGCAGCCTGTTCCAGTGCTCTGTCACCCTCACCATGAAGAAGTTCTTTTGCATATTGGTGCAGAACTTCCTGCGCTCCATTTTGTGTCCATTGCCTTGTCCTGTCCCCACAGATCACTGAAAAGAGTGACAAATCCCTCTGTCTCACACACTTAAGGTGTTTAAGGTGTTTAAACATTGATAAGATCCCCTCTCAGTCTTCTTTTCTCACGGTTGAACAGAAACAGGTCTCTCAGCTTTTCCTAACAGGGAGATGCTCCAGGCCTCCTATCATCTTTGTGGCCCTTTGTGGGCATCAAAGTCAATGAAAGTGCTTCAGATTGATAACTAGCTATTAAATTCAGGCTACTATGCAACTACATACTTTTACATACAGCAACCACATGAATTCACTACACAACATTAAAAATAAGGCTTGAGACTAATGTGATACCAATCACAATTCTGTTGGTATTTTCATTAAAAGATTGCTACCAAGAGATAAACCATGTTAGTGTAACATCCATGCACCAGAACTAAAATAAAAGCCTTCTCATGCTTAACTTTGTCAGTTAACAATAAACAGGAAAATGAATATCATGTGTTTAAGAAGATATTGATACATACATTGATTTGTTAATCTTAACAACAACAACAACAAAATGTTTTTCAAAGAGGTATACACTTATCAGCTTAAGGTTTTGTGGGATTTTTAGTTGCTTTTTCATCAACATGAAAAAAAGACACCATGTTCTTATTGCAAAGTATCTTGGGAACCATAATAAATTTTTATAGCAAATGCTTATAAATTATTTTCCTTCGGTTGTTTTTCTATTACGGATTTTTGATTAATTTGTTAGTTATTGTTCCCTACAGCAGTTTAAAGACAATTTTCCCCCATATGGGTAGAGCTGTAGCTGTTTAGAAATGCATTTTACCAAGCATACGGATATCAAGCATATCAGTCATGGGAGTATGTACAGGCAGGTAAGGAGAGTCATCCTTCTATCTTCATGAGAGAAAAATAGATGAATATTTTGATATTATTTCTCCTCCAGCCAAAATATAAATGATTATTACAGTGAGGTCTGTAGGATAGGAGGTAGAAATTTCTCTGTCAACTTGCAGCAAAACATTTGAGAATGATATGTCAAAAAAAAAACAAAAAAACATACAAACAAAAAAAAAAACATTTAACAACATTTAACATCTCTCCCTTTCTGTACGTAAAGCTCTTAGAACAAGTAATGAGCTTTCATGGCCTATACAAATGTATCATTTGAATTGTATTTCTGAGTTGCTATGCATCTGACTAATTGCTAGGGTGTTGATTATAGAGGAGAAAGAAAGGCTTTGTATCAGTAGGGATTTATTTATTTATTTATTTTTCAGAGTGATATCCTCTTTCTAGGCTGCTAGCAGACAATTTGACATTCTTTGTCCTTTCTTGTTCTCAAAACTGCACTGTAGCAGCAACCCAGAAGCCTAGTTTTCAGTTAATGGATAAAGAAAGGATTTTTGAGGCCATGCTTTTCAGAGTGGAACGTACAACAAAATCCTATCTCAACATGCAGTCAGTGTCCAGCACAGGTGAGTGGCTCACTGTGACTGGCATGATTAAAAGATAGGAATTATTCAGTAAACTATTCAGAAGTCAACAAACATACCCTGAAAACCTAGAATAAAGACAGATTTAATCTCAGCAGTGATTAGGCAGTAATCTTAAGATTTTTTATAATCAAAATCTTGTCAGAACTTGGTGACGCTGTAATGCATTTTATCCAAAAACGTTAGCCAACATCAGTCATTTATTACTAAAATTGCAAATTATATTGTATCTTATTACTCTTTGAATTTCCCTTTTTTTAACTACAAGATTTTTGCATTAATTTTGGAAAAAAAAAAAAAAAACAAAAAAAAACTGTGATTTAAATCCCTGTTTTGTGTGGTGTTTTTTGTTTGTTTTTAATATGTACATATGAATCTTCCATATGAATAAGAAATTCATGTAGATAATTTTTTACCATACTAATTGTTGGCTTATGACTGTAAGTAACCATGATGCTTTCATTCACATCTTCAGAGCATAGCCTATGATAAAATTTCATTTCCATTTACATCTAGGCACATCATCATATTCTATTTAAGCTAAAGAATTGTGTATATTTGACTTAAAACAAGCTTTTTCTCATTTTATCTGTTCCTGTTGTGCAAGGGCCTGCTAAGGATTCTTTACATGTCAGAAGTAGTGCAGAAGATTTTCTCATGCATGGAATTCAGCTGATCATGTTTTAGATGTCTGAGTGTCAGTCATAGAAGTGATTGTGACTCCTTTTGCAGTCAAAGAAATAAGCACCTCCTGGGGGTGATTCTCTTGAAATATTTTAGACAGGTCTTGAGAAGACCTGTTCTAAATTACAGAGTGTAACAGAGAACTTAAGATGATAGGTTTAAATGTAGGTATGCTTTATACCCTACGTTTCCAAAATTTTCCTGTTTCTTATGGGTTTGATCCATGGCAATAGACAGGCAGTAGCCTGTATTATCCAGATACTATTTAATTATCTGAGAAACAGCCCAACAGTAATTAGTCAGAAAGACAATGATTAATAATCCACCCCTGTTCACAAGAGCTGTCAGAGAAATTTAGACTAATAAATTTGGACTAATAAAGCAGAGGAGGTGCAATTTTAGAATCTGAGAAGAAAAGGAACCACTAGTAGTAAAATATTAAAAAAATAAATAAATAAAAATGTTGAGTTAGGAATTTATTTTCTTCTGTTGTAAATGTTTCTGTAAATTATTCTGGTGTAAATTATTCTGGTAACAAGTGATACATTCCTGTAAAGTACTGTGTTTTAAATAAGTGGATGAAATGCATGACTGCAGCTTTTCCAAGATTATGAAGTTTATTTAATATTTTATATTATTATTTTTCCTTTAAAATGTTTGTAGATTTACAGTTTAAATAAGATCAAATGATAAAGCTAGCCTTCCCCCCAAAATAAAGTGACTTCGCCTGACGTTATTCAAATGATTTGATATTTTTTTGGGAGAGTCTCTATGTCATATATTTCTAGACACCTGTAATTTGGCTTGCTTGCTTGTGCTTCAATTACCAGAAAAAAAGAAAAAAAAAAAAAATAAAAATTTGCTAACGAACATGGACATACTCCTGTCACATTACAGATGCATAGATTGAAGAAAGACACTTTATCCCTTTCATTAACTTGCACTGTATGTGGACATTGTCTTGACACATATTTGTGACCACACAGCTCTATAGCTTCTCTTTCAGATGTGGCAGAGAGTAGACCTACAATAATAGTTTCATTCATTTTCTGGAGTGAAGGCTATTCATTCTACTTCTGACCCATGCACAATGTATCCACAAAACCAAACAGAATCAATAGTCTCGGTGACTATTGTTAGTAGTGTCTTGGTGACTCTATCTCATCCTACATACAATTGTGGCATTAATAGTATGGCATGCAAAGTCAAGAAAAGTGAAAAATATTCCATTATATTCTACACATTATTTTTTGTCTGTATCTCTCTACCTACTGGGCAAGAAAAGCTTATTTGGAAATACATCTTTTTAAATGTACTTTGATTTTCCCAAAGTGTATTTTTATGAGAAGTTGTTTCTAAATATACTGAAATCAATGC
The DNA here is from genome assembly GCF_964035555.1 of Netta rufina. NCBI lineage: Eukaryota > Metazoa > Chordata > Aves > Anseriformes > Anatidae > Netta > Netta rufina. The sequence goes on along the minus strand of NC_140123.1, from coordinate 188,581,583 downwards.
TCAGATTATGGGCTACAGATTATTTATTCAAAAGTGTTAACAAGTCTATCACTTTTATGATGGCTTTCTTGTTTTTAAACTGGTCTGCTCTACCTGATATATATATATTTATTTTTTTTCTGATGTCAGGAAATGAGGATTCACTGATGCCACAGGCTTTTATTTTTAGGCAGAAGTAACTAAAAAGAGATTTGGAGAAGAGGGCACGGAGGAAAAGGACATAAGGCAACAGATTTATTGTTTCTTGTTTTGTAGTTGTTTATCATGCTGGAATACATGTATTTTTAAAATAATTACATTCATAACTTGAAGAATAATTTTAAAACAAAAATACACCCAAAATATGCATTATATTTTCTTGATTTTCCACTGGTCACTAGTATAAAATATGACCACCATAACATTTTGAACTTCAAATAAAAAAATAATATTTTTTCTTCGGCACATACCTGTTTTCTTCTAGTGTGGACTAACAGAATAATGACAGCTTTTCAGATTTGTGTAAATTTCTTTATTCCACTATGTTTAGATGATATAATTCAGATAAATACAGAAAATTAATTAATCAAAGACATGTTTGTTTATGTTGTTTTTGTCAGTTCACCAACTTCTTGACAACATTTTCATATTTTTTTTCAGTCATCAGTGATTTTACCTCAACAAATAGCTACAGGTTCTATCAATGGCAAAATGAAAGAAAAAACAAGACAGTATTTTGCAACTTACATATTATTCAGGTGTGAGATCAGTTTGCCATATGGGAAGTAAAGGGCACGTCCCCTGCTTCTCTCATAGCTCATTCCCTGTTGCTACTGTTTTATTGCTCCAGTTTCAGGGAATCATATGTCCTGCTGCCGTTTTGTCTTGTTCATATTCCACAAGAGCATATTTTCTGTCCCACACAAACTTAATAGCTCAAAATTCAGGGGATTCATCTTTCTGCACAGTTTGCAAGAGTATTATCTCTCATTGACACAGCATGGGTTTCTTACACACTATTGCTTTATCAATGTAAAGAGACAGATGTACACTTTAGATCTTGTTATATTTCATGGGTCTGATTTACAGAAAAATAAATATCTATGATGATAAATCTATCAAATGCAAAAACATTTGATATCACAGCATGTGTTTTGTTATAACATAAACTTTATCAAAAGGAACTTTCTAAATGTCAGCCTTCGTTGAAAAACAGTGAAGAAATCCTTAGGGAGACACAAATACTGTTGTATTTAAATACATTTATATGTGTGTGTGTATCTATATTTATATATAGAAATATTGATATATTAAAGAAATGTACTTATAAATATATATATTTTTTAATATAACAATTATATCTAACTGGTAGCATGCTTGCAGTTCTCTTGGTAATTGTGTTTTAGACAGCTGATGATCTAACTGTACTGGAGATTTAGTTGAATTTTTTTCTTGTATGTTAGATCAGATAGCTTTATTGCCATTCAGAGGGATGTCAACAGACAGAGTGGAACCTCATGAAGAAAAGAGGGAGTGTCAGTTCTTGCACCTGGTGAGGAACAACTCCAGGCATATTTGGAGCCATGCTGGGTGGGGCCAATCAAAACAGCTTTCCCGAAAATGACCTGGGGATCCTGTTGGACACCAAGTTGACCGTCCAGTTTTGTGGCAAAGCAGTCCAATAGCCTTCAGAGCTGCACAAAGCAGAGTGTTGCCTGCATGCTGAGGGTGGTGATTTTCCCTCTGTGTTTAGGGCTGGTAAAATACACTTGGAGGAGTATGCCCAGTCCTGGGCTCCTCAGTACAAGACAAACACAGACATACTGGAGAGAGTCCAACAAAGGGCCTCAAATATAATTAATTACCATTGAGACTGTAACATGAGGAGATGGAACTGTTTAGCCTGTAGAGGGATCTTACATACATTTAATACAGATGGGGGAGGGGAAAAAAAGGGAGACAGGCTCTCTTCAGAGGTTGTAAGAAAGCAGTGTACTCTCTGCAGTGGTAAGACCAGAATCAATGAGAAGACATTGAAAGAGAGGAAATCTTTTTTACTCTAAAGGTGAGTGAACACCAGAACAGGTTGTCAAGAGAGGTTGTGGTGTCTTTGTACTTGGGTGTGTTTAAAACCTAGCTAGATACTATCCTAAGCAACCTGATTTTACTGGTCCGGCTTTGAGTAGTGGGTTGGACAGGACAATTTGCAGAAGTTCCTTTCAGCCTCAGTGATTCTGTGATTTTATGAGATAGAAACAGTTACCTCTTTTGCATTACTGGAATTTGTATAATACCTTGGGACATCTAGTATGTTTGTACTGTATATAGTTGAGACAAAAAGCAGTTCAACAAACCTGGGTGATTTTAGAGAAGACAAAGGCAAAGTAAACATTACATTTTTGCTTTCCTTAAGGGGAATTGAAAAAAAAAGAAAAAAAAAAAAAAGAAAAAAAAAAAGAGAGAGAGATAGCAGAAATAATACAAAGAAAGCTTCTAAGCTTCTGAACAGAAGATATATTAATATATTGATAATTTACTGGCTAATTCTGTGGTGTTGTAAATACATTTTGAAATACTCCACCTCAGCTTGTTCCACAGATGCTTCCACAAAATATTGAAGCATCCTTCCTTCAGAGCAGGAGACCTTTAATTCTATTGGGAAACCCAGTTTGAAAAAATAGAGCAGAGGCAGCAGAACAGCAATAGGAAGAAAACAGATTAGCCACCACTGCCTGTTTTTCTGAATCTCTTCATGTTTATAGAAGTTAGCCCTTCTGACAGTGATATTCTCTTTCTTGCAACAAAAATCCCCCAAACCCCCAAATATATATACATATACATATACATATACATATACATAGTTTTGTCTCTACATCTTCAAAGATGTGATGATTCTCCACAGACTTTTTCACCTTTCCCAGTGATCAGAAAAGTGATCAGAAATCCTCAAAGTTATAGAATCCGGTAGCTGCTTGCTTTGTCATATAACCAAATTCTTACATATCAGCTTTTTTATACTGTACATTTCCCAAACCACTGACTGCAACTGTTTTTCTTGCAAACCTTGTAAAGGCACACATTTCGTTTCACATGTCCTTCTCTCAGTTGTCCCTACTTGTTAGCTACAGACTCTTTTTTCCTCCGAATATTCACAGCCTTTTCATATGTTCCACAGCTCCCATCAGTTTTTTTATTGTATTATTCCTCTGTGAAAGATAAAAATCTAACAAAATAGAAAGCTATGTGGAACACCACTAAAACTGAGGATTTAATAGTTGATTTTCTTCCTTATCTCCCTGTATCCTTTCTTTTGTTTTGCTTTCTCTAATATCATTATAGTAATGTGTAATGAAACTCTTTGGAGGTAGCGATTATGGCTAATTTTATCTACTTGTCTTTTAGTACTGAAACAACAATATCTAAGGTACAAAAGGTAGCTTAATATAGGAAAAGATATTTTGGAAAAATGTAGCTGCATTTGTAGAGCATTTGCTCAGAAAAAAAGAATGCTGTTGTTTTACTATCAAACTGCAGTGACAGATCTCATACTAACTTTAATATATGAAGGTCACAGAGTAGAATTTATTTTAGAGTTTAAAATTCTGGAGATATACTTTCCCTAACCCCTTCTATAAAAAATCCCTTCTCCATACTGAAGACCTGCAGTGGATTTGATATTAATTTTAACAATGAATTGAATCAATATATGGATTTTTCATTTCTTTTTCTTTATTTTTTTTTTCCAGAGACTTTAAATAAAGACGGCTTTTTATTACCTTAAAATAATAACCTGAAATTCATAGACCTAAACTTTGTTCTTCATGTCTTCAGAAAATAGCAGAAAAAATATTTTAATAACTTAAATTTTAATTATATAAATCACATAATTTATGTACAGTTTATATTATATATATATATAATTATAATATTTTTTTTTCCTTAAAAACAATAGTTTAAATTTTCCAATAAATACTATGAACTCAGGGAAAAAAAAAAAAAAAGGGGTGAATAATTTTCTTCCCAAAATCAAAGCAACTCCATTGACATCAATGTGTTTATGACAAATTTTATTATCTGAAAATCCTTAAACTACCATGCCTCAGATATAAATATGACAGCACTAAAGTCACAAATCCATTTTAGCATTTTTATTTTAATAGTTTTGGTCAATGGGGAGGCTTATCAAAGAATATATTGTTGCCAAGAAAAAGAATGATATATCCTTATATTTTGCATCATCACAAATTACAAATCAATATTTGACAATAAAAGCATATGGCAATGTCACAGATTTTTTTTTTCTCTAGTTGGGTCATAAAAGCCACAAAAGGATAGCTTTGCTAAAGATGGACTTCTGTCTTGCATTGACTTCATGGTTCAGTAACCATGCTGCCTCTAAGAATTACTTTAAATATTAAAGAGCAGACAATTCTGAAAGACTACACTTCATTTATCCCATAGAAAAAAATATTTATTTACAATTTTCTTCATTCCTACATATGAAGTTTCTTATTAAATCTTTGAAGAGAGAAAAAAAAAAAGATAAAAATGTAGGATATAATAAGAAACTGCAGGTCTACAATATGTTTAAATGACAAGACAGGTCTGTGAGGAGGAACTGAATATTTATATAGCAGGGAAAACAAGAAAAAAAAAGAAAAAAAATAACATAAATTAAGACAGCACAGAATTTATTATTATTTTGTGCAGAAACAGAATGAACAGAATCTGATCACATTGCTCTACTTCACATCTGGCTTGAATATAGGTAAGTGTGGTGGTTTTACCGTGCTGGGCAGCTAAACCCCACAACCGCTCTCTCACTCCCCCTCCTTTAGATAAGGAGGGGGAGAAGTAAAGCAAAGAACAACTCACGGGTTGAGATAAGGATAATTTAATTAAAGGGAAATAATTATAATAATTAAATAAAGACTACCATGAACTAAACAATTTAACTAAGGGGAAATAAAAGGGAAAGGGGAAAAAGGGAGGAAAACAAACAAACAAAATAAATGAAAGCTATATGGAAGTGCAGAGGAAAGAAATTACTCTCTACTTCCCACAAATGAGCGATGATTGACCACGTCCTTGCTCAACGTCCTTGAAGCAAGGCCTCAACGCACGCAGACGGTGTTCGAGAGGAGGAGCGACGTCTTCTCAACGAGAGCCCACCCCTCCCCTCTTCTTCCTGTTTCCACCTTTTATTGCTGAGTGTGACACCACATGGTATGGAATATCCCTTTGATTGGTTTAGGTCAGCTGCCTTAGTGATGTTTCTCTCCTCACTTTTTCTCCCACCCCCTAGGAGGGTTAGAGAAAGGCCCAATGCTGTGCCACTGCTGCTCAGCAGTAGACACAACACTGGTGTGATAACACTGCTGTTCCAGCTACAAGTACAGAGTACGGCACTGTATGGGCTGCTGCCGGGAAAGTTAACATTCCAGCCAGACCCAGTACAGTAAGTAATTTTAGGAACTATTAAAATTCAGTAATATGAAAGGGATTTTCTTAAGCATTTCAGGCATGTAGAAGTTCTTTTCAGCCATTGCATGAACGATCAGCCCGCTAACTTTGACCATGTACAGTACTGCTCCTCTTGGTTCAGTCTTACAGAATTCATGTAATGATAAAGCTCACAAGCGGATTTTCAGAATCAGATCCTATTTATTATTTTTTCTAATTTAATTGAGATTTTAAGACCAAAAGGAAAATTCAACTGAAATTACCCTCAACAGAAAACTGAACTCCATTCTAACCTTTCATTGTATTTAGTCTACAGTACTATTTTCTGGTTTACATTGTTTGTCTTCCTTTTTCTGTACCCTTACTAAGCTTTTTCATTGCTTGTGGATTCTTGCAATGCCCTGAATATAAAGTCCTGCTATGGCTTATTCACCTGGACTGTCCTCTTCCCTACATGCCTCCTGCAGCTCACTGATCAAGTACTTTGGCTGAAAAACAGTGACACAAGGTATAAAGGTCTTCAGCTTCAGTTCCTGTAATACAGGAGCTTTCTCTGCCTGTTTCAAGCTCCTCTGACATGAACCATCAGGTTTATCAATCCAAAGGTTTACCCATGTGTCTGGATGAGTATATCTAAATAACATCTTGTAGAGAAAAAGAGAGCCAATGTTTTACAGAGATAGACAGAAATGCAAAATATAGTACAAAAAACCTACCAAATAATGTCATTTTTAATATCCTACAGTTCTGTTTCTACTTCTAGTACCTGAAATTAGAAAAGAGAGTTTTCATTATTGTAATGTACTTATTCTATCTTCTTCTTCTTCTATTCTATTCTATTCACTATCACTCATAGTGAACACTACAAAAAATAAAAAATAAAATAAAATAAAATAAAATAAAATAAAATAAAATAAAATAAAACAAAACAAAACAAAACAAAACACAGTCAACACTGGAGATAAAAAGATGCTATACTTTCTGAACCCATTTTGACAGTTTCTATATAATTTTGTCTTTAAAGCAACATGATCCAAACTTACCAAATACCAAACCCCGGGACTTTGTCAAGTTTCTTTTTTTCTTTCTCTATCCCCATAAAACTAGTTCATGTTAGCTCTGATACTATCATTTTCTTTTCTGAAAAACTCTACTTCATTAAATAGAAAAAAAATAGGGGATATATGTTGACATACGTATTCAAAGAGTGTTATACTTTCTTCTCCTTGGTGTTTGTGATCCAGTAAATTATACTTTAATTTAGATTGATGAAAAGTTGGCATTAAAACTAAAGAAAACTTAATTTATGTGTTTATCTCACAAACTCCTTGAATTTCAGTGAAGAATTCCTGCTCACTTGTACATTGGATCAGTGTCTGGAAGACTTTTAACATTGAAATCACATGTATGAGATATGTGTGTATATGTGACTGTCTCTCTTTTTTCTTTTAATTTCTGTTCTTTTTTCTTTTTCTTTTTCTTTTTCTTTTTCTTTTTCTTTTTCTTTTTCTTTTTCTTTTTCTTTTTCTTTTTCTTTTTCTTTTTCTTTTTCTTTTTTTTCTTTTTCCCTTTCCCTTTCCCTTTCCCTTTCCCTTTCCCTTTCCCTTTCCCTTTCCCTTTCCCTTTCCCTTTCCCTTTCCCTTTCCCTTTCCCTTTCCCTTTCCCTTTCCTTCTTTTCCCTTTCCCTTTCCCTTTCCCTTTCCCTTTCCCTTTCCCTTTCCCTTTCCCTTTCCCTTTCCCTTTCCCTTTCCCTTTCCCTTTCCCTTTCCCTTTCCTTCTTTTCCTTTTCCCTTTCCCTTTCCCTTTCCCTTTCCCTTTCCCTTTCCCTTTCCCTTTCCCTTTCCCTTTCCCTTTCCCTTTCCCTTTCCCTTTCCCTTTCCCTTTCCCTTTCCCTTTCCCTTTCCCTTTCCCTTTCCCTTTCCCTTTCCTTCTTTTCCTTTTCCCTTTCCTTTTCCCTTTCCCTAGCTCTTGCTCTTGCTCTTCCTCTTGCTGCTGCTCTTTCTCGTGCTCTTTTGGATGAGACAACCAAAACCTCCTTTCGTGTGTGTGTGTCTTTTTTATTCAGTTACAGTTTTCATTTTATTTCATTTTATTTGATTAAGTTTTCATTAAAGAAACAAAATTGCAGCTACAGATAGCTTCATAGGGAAAGTGGGACTGTGTTTTATATGCTGATTGGTATAGTTAAATACACATACATATACTCATATGTACACAGAGACAATTATATATATATGTGTATATGTGGATAAAAATAAAAGCATACACATTGATTCTGCCTGAGATTGTGTATCATGTTAAAAAAATCTATCCACAAAATAAATGCAAGTAAGAATCATTATTACAATCATTAAAAACTACATTATTATTAATTATTAAAAATCATTAAAAACATTGAAACATTGAAGAAAAAGTACTTAATATTCCATCTGTGAAACATTCTAATTTTAGTGGCAAGTCTTCATTAGAAAATTTCAAATTACAGACTTACACACAAAATAATCTTGAAATATTTATCTGTGGTATTCAACAAGTATGTTCTGTTTATATTCATCAGTAACTTGTTTTATTCTTTTATCCTGCCTTTTTTTTTGTAAATCCACCTCATAAAGTTTTATTTTTTTTTAATTTCTTCTGACAATCTTTTATTTTATGTAATCCATACTGAAACCATAGTAATTGTGCTTCAGTCATTTTAATAAAACATGCTTCATATGCTTTCTGCAATCCAGGTTTTAACGTAAATTAATGCATTCTTTCAGCTACAATTTTTCAAGATTTTTCCATGTCTTCATTTTGCTAAATGTTATCGAACAGTGGCATCCAGTGGGAAATGCAGATGTGTATTCCCAAGAGATGTAGCCATTGATGTATGTATTGGCTGTGCTCATTTTATCAATGGAAAAATGCTAATACCATACAAGAAATCCAAAATATTTCTTTATTTTACAGTAAATAACAATATGATAAATATTAAGTTTCTTTGATATTTTCAGCTTGAATTGGAACATCACTTCAGTCACTCTCTGATTCTGTTAGTTTTTGCTGGACTGTTTCCATTTCAGGATAGCACAGTTTGAATCATTATCAGTTTCTGACAGTTGCTTCTGTTACTGCTATCTTCCCTGAACAAAAGGTACAGTACTGAATACAACCTACTTATGTGTTGATGAGAAATACAGGGGATTAATGACCTTGAAACCTAATTTATTGTGGGTTGAATGTACATGCATACTTTATGCTTCACAGGTTATATTCAAAACCAGTTATCTGTGCAGAAACTAATGAATTAAAAATAAATAAATAAATAATAAAAAAGCCAGAATTCCACAGCAGAAGAAAGATAATGAAATCACAAAACATCTGTTAAGAATTAATCTTTCTAAGTTCAGGCTCAGGTCCTTCAAACTCTATTTGTATCTATATATGCGTACCTTCCCACCTCCCCTCATCCCTCCAAGAGTTTTACCTATTTACATTTGAAACTGGACTAGCACCAGTGTCCCATGCACGTTGCTTATGGTATAATGGTTAACGGATTTGAATAAGGAAATAAATATCTTAGTCTTGGATTACTTCTAGTCACTACAGCTTTTCGGAAGTAAAGTTTTGAAACATATTTTTTAGTATGGTACACTGTCTCTTTGTTTCCATAGAGGAAGATTAGCATAGCAGGTTACGGTAAAAGAAGATAAACCATTGCCATTATGATTTGTGATGATAAACCCTTTATTTATTTATTTTATTATTATTATTATTATTATTATTATTATTATTATTATTATTATTATTATTATTATATTTTATTTTTTTTACCAGAGAGGAGATTAATTTTATTCCAAAAGGAAACAGGCACCAAATGTAGATGTGAACAGGTAAGTAAATATCCACATGTTATTTCAGTCTTTATCAGTTAGTACAGATGTTAGTGGTACTTAATCCTTATTACCCAGCACAATTTCTCTTGGGAAAGTGGCAGAGTGGATAGCTTTTTTTTTTCTAGAGATCTTGCTGGAGATAAGTAGAAGATCCAATCAGGAATAGGAATTCACATACACAAAAGTCACCAAGAGGAAAGTCATATGAAAAATTAGTTTTAAATTGAGAAAATCTGTTAATTCAATGTTTTGGAGTGTCTTCCTCTGTAAAGCAACAGGCAGTTGCTTTAGGTAAGTATGCAGTTATTCCAGGAATACTTAACCTGCACTCAAATCTAAAGCATTTCATTCAAATTGCGGGAAATATTATATATTAATTAATTAATTAATTATTTTTTTTTTTTTCCAATCACTTTCATTACTTACAGGGTCAATTTTCCTTTCTTTATATACAGTCTGAATCTACACCTTATAGACTTTATGCTTATATGTAAACAAATGTATGTAAACTCAAAGGCGATACCTTGTAACACCTTTTCTATCTTCAATTAATTAATATATATGTTATATTCCATTTTTTTTATATGAATAATAAGTGTCTATTTATTCCTTGCCTCTTTGTGTCATCTTTTCTCAGATGGTACTCTAGATAACATCTTTTCTAGAAGTTCCTCAAGAAGGTTTAACAGAAAGGTAAAAGAGAAACTTAGTCAAACAAAATCTCATTACCAGTTCTTGTCCTTGCTACAAGACAGGAAATACTTGTTTTACAGGTGGAATACTTGTTTTACAGGATAGGAATCCTACTTATAAAGCAGCTTCTTAGTAGCTTTATAATACTCCAAGAAAATAATGAGAACTGAAACTTTTAATATTAAAATAATAATAAAATTATTAAAATATTATTTAAGAGAGAAAAACCATGAATACACTGGAAATTCCCTAATGTGACACTTATTTCTTGACAGCCAGAAAGATGGTATTGAGCTGACAAGTAAAACTTGTTTCTGTTAAATAAATATAGTGAAAGTGAAAAAAAAGTAATAAAAAAAAAAAAACAAAACAAAACCACATCTTTTTCCACAATATAAAATGAGTAGTGTTGAGTTCAGTTTTGGTACATTCTCATTTTAATACTGAAAATAAAATGCTACACACAGCTTTGCTTTTAGGCTACTTCAGCTAACCAGGGTAACTGTAATTCAGAGGTTGATAAATAGAAGAGCATATTTCTGTTTAGTCAATGAAAAACAAACCAAAAAAGAGAATGTAGAAGCTCCAGAGAAATTATTTAAAATACTTAAATCAAATGTCTAAAGCATTATGAATTTGATTGAGTAATTTCTACAAAGTTTGCTTGAAGCATAAGTAGCAAATCAGGCTTTAGATATGATTGAGAATGACACAGTCTTGCTCCTGGTTCCCTTCTATTTAAAACACATGCACACACACAAACAACTAAAATCAGGCTGTCTTTAGCTCTGACCCTTAAACACTATGCCTATTCCTGCTGCATTTGAGGACAAACTTGGGAAACAGCACAACTGCCTGATGCTGAAATTTCCATGTCCTACACTTTCTTCATATCCCCTCAGAGGCAGCTGAGTGACATGTCCTGCTCTCCTGAGTGCTACCTTGTGTGTTTGAGCCTACACTTATCTCCCACCACATTTTCATTATTCTTGTTTCTCTTGTCTCCCAAGCTACAGAGGCCTTGATCTTCTTGACCTCCTTACCATATTCAGCATTTTCGCTTCAAAACTGTAGCCAGTGGTAAATTAGGCAGCAAGTGTTTTACAGTGAATAACCCTGTCAAGGCAACTGTTATGCCTTCCTATGGGCAACCTGCTCTCTTGACTTATTTTAGAGAAGGGTTGCAAAACACTTTGGAAATAAAGAACAGTTCTGTTCCTCTGTATGGAAGGAGAAATGGTGTTAGCCTTTTTAATAGAGATATTGAAAGAAGAGGGACCCTTAGGATTGCAACATTTTAAGTTTAATAGTCAAAAGTCCTGAAAGATATATATATATTTTTCTTTTCTTCTGGAAAGTTTGGAGGAAAATATAATTAAATGACCTTCAGATTCCTCCTTACATTTTGCATTACAAGCAGTAGATACCCCATATGCAGAGCTGGATTTAGAGATTATTTTTAAGTGACTACATTGCATAGTCTCATGGAGATGGCTCACAACTGCAAAGCATGTGCTTCCGAACACCCTAACAAATTTGTGAACTTGAATTGATAAGCAAGTTTTGAAACTATACAATTATACCTGTCTGATAGAGAAGAATAATCTGTAAAGATTTAATTTGTTCTTCCTCTCGCACATATCTGATTAATTTTTGTTTACCTCTATTCTCCATAGTTGTATGTTCTCATAAACTCCAATTATCAATCATTTTTACATGTTGTGCTTGTACTATTGCTTGTTTTGTAAGGCAGTCTTACATTATTTATTATACAGACGTAACAGAGATCAGAATCTAGTCATATTTACATACATAATATATCTCTTAATGACTCGACAGCAATAGTATAAAATATTTTAATAGCTGAAAATCAAAAATAAAAATATTCAAAAGTTGTTTCTTCCTGGAGCAGATCTAGGGAGAAATAAAGATGAAATAACAGTGCTTTTAACAAATTTTACTAAAATAAAACAAAAAAAAAAAAACACAAAAAGAAAACAAACAAACAAACAAAAAAAACACATGGCGGCTACTTTCTGATAATGTTCTTTTTTTTTTTATTTTTTTATTTTATTTATTTTTTTTTTATCTAGACATATGCAAAACAGGCCAGTCAAAGCAAAGATAAGGTCTCAATTTCTCTCCTGGATATATCTCCAGGACTGTGGACTCTGAGTAGGTACTTTTGAGAATTTAGTGCCTGAACTGACTGGTACAGACCCATATTGGAACAATTATTGAAGAACTGGAGAGCCCATGGCAAGAACCCACACTGGATTAATTCATGAAGGACTTCATCCTGTGGGAAGGACCCTACATTGGAGCAGGGGAAGAGAATGACAGAGTGGCTGTTTAATTCTGCTTACCAGTGTTAAATCACATCTGGTTACTAGTGTAAGAATTAAACTTGTGTTTTTTGCAGTGGAAAATTCCACTAAGCTTGCATATTCAAAAGTGATTGCACAGGCATAACAGTGTGGGATATGTTAAGGAGATAAGGGGTCAGTGGAAGGTCCCAAAATAAAGAAGATGGCTAAGAAAAATAAGACAAGCATTTGTGGAATCAACAAGAACAAGAAGCTATGAAATTATGGGCCCCTCCAGTCCCTGTCTGTCCTGTCCCTGCTCCCTTCCCCCTCCCCGAAAAAACTAAAAATAAAAAAAAAAGAAAGAGAAAGAGAAAGAGGAAAAGGAAAAGGAAAAGGAAAAGGAAAAGGAAAAGGAAAAGGAAAAGGAAAAGGAAAAGGAAAAGGAAAAGGAAAAGGAAAAGGAAAAGGAAAAGGAAAAGAAGGAGAAACTAATGTTTGGTGAAATAAAGTACATACAGGGCATAGTAACAAACATCAGGTAGGTTGTGAACCTGTAGTACTCATCAGGTAATAGGGGATATAGGGTTATGATATCCTTTCGTTGTGCACTCCTGCTTGCAGGACACCCACCATTGCAATCATGAATAAAAATGCTCCTTCACTGAGATCCTTGCCTGAGCCTGTGTTATTGGCTGCAGATTGTTTTTCACACTAGAAAAATAAGCAAAATGCATTCTTTAAGCATGCAGAACATATCTTTCCTAGCTTTACTAGATATTGTTTTACTTATGTAAAGGATAATGACCTTTCTTTCCCTTCCTTCGTTTCTCTTTCTTTCTTTCTTTCTTTCTTTCTTTCTTTCTTTCTTTCTTTCTTTCTTTCTTTCTTTCTTTCTTTCTTTCTTTCTTTCTTTCTTTCTTTCTTTCTTTCTTTCTTTCTTTCTTTTTCAATTAATTGTTTATTTTTAATGAAAACAGGCTAGAATTTGCAGTTGCTTTTTTTGTTTTGTTTAAATCTTGTATTTTAAACACATAAAAAATTCAAAATGGTGTAACAACACTGGACATTTTGTTTTAATATGGTAGAAAATTATGTGTCATTCTGAGTATACATAACATAACAATAAATATGTGTAAATATTGACAGATTCTGTCAGACTCAAGCTGAAGGTTTTCAAGTAAGATCCAATTACCCTTTTACCATCTCTGTTACTCTGCTGACTTGGTACATAACCAAAAAGTGTGTGGCCCCTTGCAAAAAATCATCATATTAATATGCATTTTTCTTCTTCTGAAAAACTAGGGAATAGGATAATGAGACAGAAAATGGAAATTCATTACAATGGAAATTCTTTTGGTATGATATGAGTGCTGGGTTCCACTGACTCCAGTGGAAATTAGGGGCAATCATGATTACCCATTTTAAATCAGACTTTGAACATTTTATATTATTTTATTTTTGTGCTTAGTCATTTTGTTCAGATGCAATTCTTTTCTAGGACTGTATTTACACGATATACATGTATATGATCAGAGTTAAAATCTATCATAATACCTATAGTGCTCTAATAACCTTCAAATACCTCCAACATCCCCTTTCGGAATTCATTGTTTAGTATGAGGAAACCTCAACGATTCATTTATTTGTCATTCTTCTTCTAATGGGAAAGTCAACCCAAGCAGCATGAATAAAGGGGGACTTTTGTTGCTTAGTTTTATTTTGAATCAACAAAAATCTATTACAGTATCTTCAATTGACTACAACTTTTGTGGTAACTTTTTCCTTTGTTTCTCTTTACTAAGCAAATCTTAAGAAGGACTCATATTTCTGAAACTCACTGTCTCTCCACATTCTGGATCTTTTCTATTTGTACATGACACATAAACAGTAGCTCTCTCCCATAAGAGGAAAAAAAAAAAAGAAAAATCTTAAAGCAGACTTAGGACCAGTAAACATTAGATTAATTCAAATGTTACTTTCTGCTGTATAATCCTGCCTTAGGGGCAGTAATTATCCAATTTGAAAAAAATAGACAAAAATGAAATGAGTAAACCTCAGCCAATACTTTTTGCATAAGGGTCAAAAATACCTGAAGTTATTGTACTCAGAAGTTTGACCACCTTCAAATTAACGTACATATAGACTTGCATGAAGACATCTGTGTGTGCATGAGATGACTTAGCACAAGGTGTCTTCATTCTTGCCATGGAGATGTTAAAAACATGGGCATCAACATAGTTGATGAATCTTTGTGAGAGATTTAGCTCACAAAGTTTCATTTGCCCGATCATAGGTGTAGTAACATAATCACAGAATGGTTGAGGTTGGAAGGGGTCATTGGAGGTCATCTGGTCCAACCCCACTGCTCAAGCATCTAGAGCAGATTGCCCAAATTAAACGTCCAGATGGCTTCTGAGGATCTCTAAAGAGGGTGACTCCCTGATCATGATTTTACACACTTGAAGTTGTTTAGCACAGCACAGATCTCCATTTTATTTATTTTTTTACTGTAAATTCATAACTGCTACTTCCCTGTAAATTCTTAAATACCAGTGAGCTTTTGAATAGCATTAAATGTCTGAGTGTGTGCTGCAGAACTGTGTTTTGTTGGTCAAATTACATTGCTCCATTCAGTACTGCATCATTCTCTATGGAAACACTACAAAATTTTGTAGAAAGGTGATAGCCAAAGAAAGATTAAGCTATGGTATATATTGCAGTCAATATAAAGTAACAATAACCTTTCAGTTGTTTCTCAAAGTCCTGGACATATGCACACTTCTTGATAATCTATTTGTGTTTTAAGTGTTTAACCATATTAAACCTGTGTTGGCAAAGAGCAAAAGCAGTGTTTTAAGAAATGAATTATAAGTGAGCTGGACTTCTTTTTACTTTCACTGAAGTACAATGTCCTGGTTTCAGTTAGAACAGAATTAATTTTCTTCCTAGTAGCTGGTGGAATGCTGTGTTTTGGCGTAGGATGAGAAGAGTGCTGATAACACCCCGATGTTTTAATTGTTGCAGAGCAGTGCTTATACCAAGCCAAGGACACGTCAGCCTTTTGCTCTGTCCTGCCAACAGGCAGGCTGGGGGTGCAATAAGAGCTGGGAGGGGGCAGACCCAGGACAGGTGACCCAAACTAGCCACAGGGGTATTCCATACCATCTGATGTCATGCTAAACAATATATAGGGGTGGCTAGCCGGGGGAGGGGGCCGGACTGCTCGGGGTTAAGCTGGGCATCGGTCAGCGGGTGGTGAGCAATTGCATTGTGCATCACTTGTTTGTACATATTATTATTAGTAGTACTATTATCATCATTGTATTATTATTATTATTATTATTATTATTATTATTATTATTATTATTTTCCTGTCTTATTAAACTGTCTTTATCTCAACTCACGGGCTTCACTTTCCATTTCTCTCCCCCGTCCCAGAGAGGGAGGGGGGAGGGGGAGCGAACGGCTGCGTGGTATTTAGCTGCCAGCAGGGTTAAACCACGACAGTCTTTTTGGCGCCCAACGTGGGGCTCGAAAGGTTGAGATAACGGCAGATCTGACCAGAGTGTGTTAAACTAAAATTGGTATAAGTATTAGACCTGCTTAATAGTCACTTATCATAATGCTGATTGCTTTAATCTCAACTGTGCTGCGCCTGTTTTCCAAATTGAGTATTATAGCACGTTATTTTCCGTATGTGCTCTCTGTCATGTTGTTTATCCTCTCCGGGCCCTGGTTTCAGACCATTATGGTATTGTGTGTTGTATCAGTGGCTTATGAGATGATGAAATATCTGGCCATGACTCTAACCTGGTATTTGTACTCAGTAACATCTTCGATTCTATACTTTGGAAACTGTATTTTGGAAACTATTAGCAATTATATCTGTTGCCTTTTTTCATTAGGGAGTCAATCTGTGGAGGGGAAAGGGGAAGATAATTTTTCTTACTTGATCACTCTCCCTTTCTCCTTCACCACCCCTGTATCCTCCTTGATCACTCTCCCTTCCTCCTTCACCACCCTCTTATCCTCTGAGTTTATTACAATAGCTCTCCAAGATATTGAATATCCTTGGGATACTCAGACCAGCATAGTCTTGTTGTTCTGCCTTCTGAATGCACTTCAGGTTCTGCTTAAAGTTAAACAACTACTTAGGAAGCTCATCCGGAGATCTGCCCGGAGGCAGTATAGTTGTGGGTGGCGGGGAGTATGGGAGGATATGGGCAGGCATCTAGACCAGTTGGCACCCCCAGTGTTTTGGAAATTCACCCCTGAACAACTGCAAAATCCTCAAAAACTGGCAGAATGCTTGAAAAAAAGGTGTCGCGATTCGGGAAGTTCCAAAGTAACACAAATCATTGTAACATGCTGGGGCCTGGCTCATGCCTATTGATCTGCCATGGATACTGTTATCAACTTAGTGACAGACCCTGCGGCCACTCCAAGTCCCGTGACAGATCCAATGGCCACTGTGACCCCTACGGTGGACTCTGCAGCTGCTCCAGTCCCAGCTTCTGCAGATGCTCCAATCCCAGTTCCTGCAGCCACTCCAGTCCCAGCTCCTGCAGCTGCTCCAGTCCCAGCTCCTGCAGCTGCTCCAGTCCCAGCTCCTGAAGCTGCTCCAGTCCCAGCTCCTGCAGCCGCTCCAGTTCCAGCTCCTGCAGCCGCTCCAGCTCCAGTTCCTGCAGCTGCTCCAGTTCAAGCTCCTGCAGCCGCTCCAGCTCCTGTGGCTGGGTCAGAGAAACGAGCTGTAGCAGTGCAAGTTGACCCTGCAGAGGGTATTCCAACCCCTGTGGCAGACCCTATAAACAAGGTCAGAGAAACGAGCTGTAGCAGTGCAAGTTGACCCTGCAGAGGGTATTCCAACCTCTGTGGCAGACCCTATAACAAGGTCAGAGAAACGAGCAGTAGCAGTGCAAGTTGACCCTGCGGAGAGTATTCCAACCTCTGTGGCAGACCCTGTAACAAGGTCGGAGAAATGAGCAGTAGCAGTGCAAGCTGCCCCTGTAGAGAAGGTGAAAAAATGGTATAGAGATTCAGGTCGTTTAGAACGCAGAGAATCTTCTGCCAAATCTAGGTATAGAGACGACGGAGACGACGACGACGCTGGGCCATCAAGGGTTCAGGAGGAGGAAGATGAGGATGCCGAAAAATCAACAGTAACTACCCGAAGCCTAAACGAGCGTGAGTTACGAGATGTGCGAAAAGATTTTGGTCGCTGTATAGGTGAGCAGCTTGTCACCTGGCTGCTCCGATGCTGGGACACTGGAGCCAATTGTGTGGAATTAGACGGCAGGGAAGCCAAGCGACTGGGATCCCTCGCTAGAGACGCAGGCATTGACAAAGCAATTGCAGATGGAGCACAATCTCACAGCCTCTGGAGGCGTCTCCTCTCAGCTGTGAGGGAAAGGTATCCCTTCAAGGAAGGACTTTTATGTCTACCAGGCAAGTGGACCACTATGGAGAAGGGAATCCAGTACCTGAGGGAATTAGCCGTACGGGAAGTGATTTATGAGGATCCAGACCTCAGACAAACATCCAAAGATCCAGATGAAGTCAGGTGTACACGACCCATGTGGCGGAAGTTTGTACGGAGTGCACCATCATCATATGCCAGCTCATTGGCAATAATGGCCTGGAAAGAGGATGAGGAACCCACAGTGGATGAAGTGGCTAAACAACTCTGGCAGTACGAAGAAAGTCTTTCCTCTTCCTTACAGGCCTGCGTCTCAGCTGTGGAGAAACTGTCTGAAGAGTTCCACCAACTTAAAGAGAATCTATCTTCATCCCCACCTGAACCAACCAGTGTCCACCGACCAAAAGAGAACACTGTGGAGAAACTTTCTGAAAAGGTTCACCAACTTGATGAGAGATTATTCTCCTCCGTACCTGTACAGAGCAGTGTCTCAGCTATCAGGGGTAGTCGTTCATCCACACAAGGAAGACGATATGGTGGTTACTCACCCCGTGCTACCCTGTGGTTTTACTTACGAGACCATGGAGAGGACATGAGAAAATGGGATGGAAAATCTACCGCGACCCTAGAGGCACGGGTACGTGAGTTGCAAAAGAAAACAATCAGGAAAAAGGGGTTCTCTGAAAAGTTTGCTGCTCCAACTTCCAGCAGACAGTCCTTCAAACACAGAAACGAAGAAGATTCTGACCAGGATTAGGGAGGCCCTGCCTCCAGCCAGGGGGAGGAAAGGGATAATCGAGTTTATTGGACTGTGTGGATTCGATGGCCTGGCACGTC